>NC_143555.1:83872045-84474318 GCF_054136105.1 Typopeltis vanoorti | reverse complement strand
AGATATATATTTTAGCTATCCAGGCACAATTTTTAGTGAAATTGGCAAATTAAATATAGAAATAAATAATAATAGAGCAAGTAAGACTTGTATGGTGGGAATTCAGTTAGATAAAATGATATGCCATCAAAAAAAATCAGCCGAAGAACAAGTTAGCTGTTTACAAAATAGTATAAAAGAACAAGTTAGTGGTACATAACCAATTTTCTAAGTTCAGTTAGAAGTAAAGCAGTTATTTAAAGACTGGAGGCTATGTATAACTGCAAACAACACACAGTCCTTCCATCTCATACATATGGAAATTCAAATGCTAGACTATTGCTATAATTATTGTTTCTGCCTCCTTTATTTAATAGATATGTTTATTAATTTATTAATAGATTTATCATTTGATAATGATATTAAGTTATAGATTATGCTTATTGCATTCGAATCAATATTCACTTTTTCTAGCTTGCCAAGAAATATCATCCAGATAAAAATAAAGGTGATCCAGAAGCTGCAAGAAAGTTCCAGGAAGTGTCAGAAGCATATGAAGTATGTAGTAAACACCTGTTGTAGTCCTTTTTTGTATGCTTGGTTCACATAATGTTATCTTATTATCTCTCTCTCTCTCTCTCCATTATTTTCTAATTTGTGTTACCATTTTCTCCCTGTAAGTTAATGCACTTGACCAACATATTGGGTCAACTGCATTAACTTACATGCAAGGACAAACAACATCATGTTGTTTCCACTCAACAGTAATATATTAATTGTGCAGTTCGAAATGCATTTCCAAGACAAGGACTTTTAGATTCCATATTGTTCCGTGGAACATATACTATTTGCTTTTCATTAAGCACAAAATATTCTCACTAATCTGTGAATGCTTGATACATTATATTGTCCTTCAATTATTAACTTCACATTTCCTTTTTTGAAGAGTAGTTAAAGATATATATAAAAACTTTTCTGAGATTAGAGAAATTAACTTGATAGTTTATTAGACCTTTCTGGCTTGCTTTCCCTACTTGCCTCTCTTTGCATGCTAGTGTTCTTGTTACCCAGCAACAGCTTTCTAAAAACAGTAACTAATGCATGTCAGTTACCAAGCTTCAAACAAAACTATAGTGACAAACATGGCTGCTATTACTACAGTGCTCATGCATTACAAGTATTTGACAAAGAAATACTATGGTAAACAACATAAATTAATTTATAATATACATAACACTTCCATGTTATTCCCTAAGGATTACAATATATAGTAAGCAAGTTTATTACTTAATTTCATTTAAGTCTCCCTTATTAAATTACCACTTAACCACAAGGTAGCTCCGATAAACATATATGCTTTCCGGAGCTAAATTGCATTACTAAATGCAAACACATGCATATATATTTTTAGATTATCTTATAACAAAAACATGTTTCTCATTAATAAATTTTTTCCTCAGTATATATAAAACTGTAAAAAAAAAAAAAAAACATAGCAAGGGAAATTTATGTGAGATTTTTACAGTTCCATTTACTCTATATTATTGTAGCATTTATTATTATTATTATTATTATTATTATTATTATTACATAACATCTCCAGGGAGTTCAAAGACTCATCAAGGGAGGGCACCTTCTCTACAGCTCTCCATCTCCACTAACTGCAACTACCTTCATCATCTACACCAGCACCATCTACTGCTGACAACCACCACTATTTTCACAGTCAATTACAAACATCCATGCCCACTGTGTGATTCAAACCCAAAGTCTTTTATATTTTGTTGTTTTCTGTCTTGATAAGTAATCTGTTCGCATGCCAAATTAAAGAGATCCTGTACATATGTTCAATGCATTTCAGTCGAGGAACAAATCTAGTGACTGGAAGTCCTCCACATTGTTTTTAAGGAATGTAGAAAACAGATCAGAATTGTTACTGACCCAGTTTTGACTTCCCATCTTGCTGTGGCATCTTGTTACTAGGTCTCCACCTGGACACCGAATGAATGAGGACATCCTTACAATTTAAGACTTAGTCAGCTCAGTTATACATTATCTGATTAAAAATATCTGGAACACCTGCTCATCCCAACTCTCATTCTAATATGGTAGGCATTAATATGAATTTGTCTATCCTTCACTGCTATAGCAATCTTCTTGGAAAGCTTTCCACTAAATTTGGTATGTTGCTGTGGTAATTTCCTTCCATTCTTCCAGAAGAGCATTAGTGAGGTTGGTCAATGACATGAGACAATTTAGCCTGGTTGCAATTGGTTCCAATCCATCCCATATTCTCAACTCCATTGTTCAGTGGAGTTGAGACCAGAGCTCTGTGCAGTCCAATTAAGTTCTTCAACACCCATCTCATCAAACCAATTTTGTGCTTTCAACTTTATAGCAACAGTTCAGTGAAAGCCCTTCCTGTATTAAACACAATACACAATAAGTGTGGACGGAGCACAAAGTGAGATCTGATACAGGCAGGGCCTTCACTAAACTGTTGCTATAAAGTTGAAAACATAAATTCCCTCTCACTGAAACTTGGGAGGGGGGCTAGCCCCCAACCATGAAAAACAGTCCCAGACTATGATGCCTCTCCCCATCAAACTTGATGCAACACATTCAGCCAGGTAGCATTTTCCTGCCATTCAGACTTGTTCATTGGACTGCCACATGGTGAGGTGTGATTCATTATTCCTGAAAATGCATTTCTACTGCTCTAAAGTATAATGGTTGTGAGCATTACATCACTCTACCTGATGTTTGTCGTTGCCCTTGCTGATATTAGGCTTGTGTGCAGCTGCGTAGCCATGGAAACCCATGGGCTTCAGCTCCAAATGAACAGACGTGGTATAGGCATTACTTGCAGAGGCATTCCAGAACTTGGTAGTGAGAGTTTCAACCAATGACAGGTAATTTCTTTTCACTATGCACTTCATCTCATGCCAGTCTCACTCTGATTTTATATGGCCTACCAGGTTGCAGTTGTGCTGTTGTTTCTCCTAAATTTTCCGCTTCACAATTTTGACAGCTTCAGCAGGACAGAAGAAATTTCCCAAACTGAGTTGTTGCTAAGATGACATTCTCTGATAATGTCACATTGACAGTTACTGAGCTCTTTAGTACAGTTCATTTTACTGCTGATGTTGTAGTATTGTAGTAAGAAGATTGCAAGATCACATGTTTCGTGTTATACCTGTATGAGCCAGAGTTGTGATGTATATAGATATCCATGGCTACTACTACAAAGGGGATGTCTGTATATTTTTGATCAGATAGTGTATTCCATATTTGCTTAGACCAGTACTTCAAGATTGGTTTCTTTGATGGGGATTCTAACAATCATTAGCTTACAAAAGTCAAATCTTGTATTTCTTGCAACTTCCCCCCCTCCCCCTTCTTTTATTTCAATCTTACTTTGATAAAACCAAAGTTTGGATTTATCTCTGGATGATATAATCTCTAATTTTTCTTGGCATAAGCAAAGTATTGCCTCCTTGGCATCCAAGATTTAATTTTTGTGTTTTGATTATGGTATTATTTCACCTCAAAACCATTCATAACCTTGCATACAAATCAAATCTGTTCATCCATTTAATACTGGTTTCACATTTCAAGTGAAATTCCTTAAAATCTCCTTAAACATCCTTGAATAAGTAGTACAAAAGGAAGCAATCAGATTGATTAATGATTAGTTTCTCACCAATTCCCTATACACTTTCATGCAGATGCCCAAGTTGTTCTACTGTTTTTTTTTCCTCTCTCTCTCTCTCTCTCTCTAAATGTGCAGGTTGCTACTCAACACCTCTTGGATATTTCCTAGAGTGGAATATTCGGGTCTTCAAACTCAATATTAAAAGCTTTGTTCTCCCCTGCCTAGCTTTCTGCTCATCCACAGCACTAATATACTATAGACTGTGAATAATCTCTCTTGTAAGGAATTGTCATAAAAAAAATCTCTCTCTCAATTCTCTGAACTAATAAATTTGGATTAAATCTCTTTTCCATTTATTACATCAACGTTTTTCCAAACTATGTTCCACGAAACACCAGTGTTCCGCAGAAAGTGAATAAGTGTTCCATGAAAAATTATCAAAATTAATATGAGCCTGGAATGGTTTTAAATACTGTAACAAGTTCAAACATGTTTGAAAATCAGGCACTCCTCACTTCATGTGTGGATTGTGCTATTGAGGCCAGTGCACACAGGCCTTGACTCAGCTGCTGGCTGACAGCCACCCATGGTTGTTGATACCTCCAAGTGCAAATGAAGTATGGAGGTATCTATTCTAGTAAATGTGCAGTCACAAGCAAGGTCAATACAATGTGCTGCAGCCTGTAGTGTGCGCTGTTGCATTTTTGCAATACGATACAACCTGCTGCAGCGATAGTGTGTGCTTAGCTTTACCTTGAATATGAGACTGATGATACTCAACGCTAACCAAGGTGTTCCGCTAAAATTTCAGGATTTGTGAAGTGTTCCGTCGTAGGAAAGGTTTGAGAAATGCTGTATTAGATGAATACAGTCATTTATAGCTAATCATATAATGCACTACAGTTCTTCCAAGCACTTAGTGAATATTTTCTAAATACCCTCCTTTCTGTTAAAATCTATTTAAAATTTCTTTTTCATCTTCTGCCTTAGGTCTTAGACTTGTTGCAACAGTGTTCATAGTAATCCACCTTTTGTGGTCTTCCAACTGGTTTCCTAAGAGTTCATTTCTATAGTAGTGTTTAACTGTTACTATTTGATCTTAATTATTTCAGCTCTTGTGTTCATATGCCTAAATTAAACTGAACTTATTTATTCTTTTATATATACTTACATGTCTTAGTTTCAATATTAAGATTTTTGTTTTTCCATACTGTCTTGATTAAACATCCAGAAATCTTATTTACTTTTAGCACTTACTCTTTTATTTCATTTTCTGTTATTCCTATTGTGCTAATCTAAATCTTAAGTATTTAAAATTAATCACTTGTGATTATTTTGTGAATTTCAAAGGGGTTGGTAATACATTAATCCTGTTATAATTATGGTGATCTGTTTTATCTCTTTTGATTGCATCCTTAGGCAGGATGCAGCCTTAATTGCATCCATTGGATCCATCCCATTCATGTCAAAATTATCATACACGACCTGTGTTATGGTGTTCACCTTTGCAGCGAAAATAATGCACATTTAAAACCAACTTTTTTGACAACCACATCTTTGTCCAGTCCATACCATTTTATGCTCATGATTTTCCACTACCTAACCAGACATCTTCCTTAGTATTGTACAATATCCATATATATATATATATATATATATACAGGAATATCTTGTATAGCGCGGTTAATTGGTTCCAGGAAGCGTCCGCGCTATGCAAAATCGCATTATTCGAGGTCTATTTATAAAGATTTTCAATTTAATTTGTTTATTACAAAAATTTAGGATAATAAAAATGTTTAAAAATGAAAAAAAATTGTTATTTTTATTAACTAAATAACAAATAAAATCCTTTTAAACTGATATAAAAGTTGTAGAAAACAAAACAAACATTACTTTGATTTTAGCATACAGTCATTTACTTTTTACTAAAGTCTTTTAGTGTTTGTTGAACCATCCTTGTCTTCTTTGTCTCTTCAAATACTAGATCTCTAGCATTTGATGGCGTTATTGAGACTTTGTCTCACTTTGATGCTTCTTTCCAAATTCGGGTCGCCATTTATGAGAAAGTCGGAAGCTTTGTCGATTTTTCTCACAAAAGTTGAAAGGTCAGCAAAGGAAAATTCTTCAACCATGATATCGGTGGGGTCATCTTCATCTTCTTCTGCTTCATAGGTTCGTTGTTGTTCCAACTCCAAAAGGGTTTCATCATCCAGATCATTTGAATGAGAATCAATACATTCATTCACATTGTTACAATCTAAACATGTAAAACCAAGATTTTTGCCCATCTGCACAATTTCTGTTGAGATTTCCTCTTTCTGTATTGCAAAGGTAACAAAGTCCTTTGAACAATGTGGCAAGATATTATGCCATACGATGTTGCTTTGAGTCACCTCTTGCCAAGATTCATAAATATTTTGAATGGAATCTTTTATGCTAAATTTCTTCCAAAATTCACTCACAGTCCAAGAATCTTCTTCTTCTGCAGCTTTAATAGCTTGAGCAAAAGTTCTTCTTAAATAGTAAGCCTTGAAAGTGGAGATAACGCCTTGATCCATCAGCTGCAGAATTTATGTGTTTGGAGGGAAAAAATGAATCTTGACATTTTCATCCAAGTCAGTCAATAGAGTTGGATGGCCTGGCGCATTGTCTAATAAAAGCAAAATTTTGAAAGGAATATCATTCTTTTTACAATAGCTTTTTAACTTCAGGGAAAAAACAATTTTTAAACCAGTCTTCGAAAATTGAACGAGTCATCCACACTTTTTTATTCGGACACCAACGAACAGGTAAATTGTTCTTTGTAAAGCCCTTAAGAGCTCTTGGGTTTTTCGCTGTGTACACTAACAGTGGCTTCAATTTTAAATCACCTGATGCATTACCTCCTAGTAAAAGTGTCAATTGGTCTTTTGACACTTTATTGTGTTTTTTCCTTCTCTGCTAGAAATGTGCATGATGGCATTCTTTTCCAGAATAAGCCACTCTCGTCAGCGTTAAAAATTTGATCATCTGTGTAGCCTTCCTTCTCAATAAGCTCCTTCAATTCATTGTGAAATAATTCTGCAGTTTTAGTGTCAGCACTTGCGCTTTCACCTTGGATTCTTACATTATGGAGTCCCATGCGCTTTTTGAAATTGTAGAACCACCTGCGACTTGCTATAAACGTTTCACTGGTTGTACCTCTTTCATTTTCGCTTTTATTTTGTCATATAGACTTGTTGCTTTTGCCTGGATTATCATTTGACTCAAAGGAATCTTTTTCTGATTACAATCTTCAATCCATATCATTAGAAGGTATTCCATATTTTCCATCATAGAAGATCGCTTTCTTGTGATCACTTTTGACATATAAGAAGCGATGCACATTCCATGTTGTTTAATCTTTTCTTTGCTCTGAATAATTGTTCATACAGATGACTCATTCATTGAATTCTCACGTGCTATTTTAGCAAACAAAGCGACATTCTCATGACATTTTATAATTTCAAGTTTCTTCTCTAATGTCAACCACTTACATTTTTTTGTTACTCTAACAGGTCTTTGTTTTGTCTCTTTTCACTCATACTTAAATAATAAAAAAATATTAAATACTAATATTAACGTAAATAATGAAATACCACGGGGAAAGAACGTGTCTATGTGAGAGCCAATCGAATAACTACTGCATAAACATGGCTCTCGACTGTCACTTGTGGCACCCGGGAGTCGCCAGTCAGTGTTGACAATGTTAGTGTAATAATGATAAGTATAATAATAAAATCTGCGTTAGCCCAAAACCCACGTTGTTCAATACTGCGCTATACAAGGTATTCCTATATATATTCAAGATACCAAGTAATTTTATATAAACTTGGTTTTTAATCCTATTTCCCAAGTAAGCAAGCAGACAAGAAAGTCAAGTTTGCGCCTGCACGTAGTGTAAGTCCAAGGCAACTCTTGGTAGTGCCAGTCGAGACAACTCGTGGTAAAGGTGGGTAAAGTGCTGATCACTTTCCTTAGTATTTTTCCCTTAATGTAATGCACATCTCCTTGCAGAGATGTACGATGCTAAACATTAAAGGCAATGGTCACTACCCATACTGGTTTCGACCTTTATTGGGGTCTCGTCAGTGGGAGCCAGACCTGTGCAAACTTGACTTTCCTGTGTGTTTGCTTACTTGAGAAATAGGATTAAAAACCAAGTTTATATAAAATTACTTGGTATCTTGAATACATAATAACTCCAATTTAAAAAACTTTCTACATCTATCTCTCATCCTGAGATTTTATTTATAAGGTCAAAGTGCCTTGTGGTAACTTGTTTAGGTAAAATTCATAATGAGCTCTGCATTACTTCAACCTTAGCATTTTCAGGTCTAGCGCCCACTGACGAGACCTCAATAAAGGTCGAAACCAGTATGGGTAGTGACTGTGACCATTGCCTTTAATGTTTATCATCATACATCTCTGCAAGGGGATGTGCTTTACATTAAAGGAAAAATACTAAGGAAAGTGATCAGAGCTTTACCCACCTTTACCACGAGTTGCCTCGACTGGCACTACCAAGAGTTGCCTTGGACTTGCACTACATGCAGGTGCAAACTTGACTTTCCTGTCTATTTGCTTACTTGGGAAATAGGATTAAAAACAAAGTTTATATAAAATTACTTGGTATCTTGAATACATAATAACCCCAAGTTAAAAACTTTCTACATACACACACACACACACACACACACACACACACACACACACACACACACACACACACACACACACACACACACACAGTAGATGCCGCTTATTGTGATCACTTTGGGACAGTCGCTTTTTAATAATGATAACATTAAGCAAAGGATATAAAAAATTGCATCATTTATTTGAATTTATTGTTATGAACATTATTTAATTTAATTTATTGTTATAAACAACTTTTTAATAAGTAACAACATAAAATTTATTTTAAAAAGTTATCTGGTGTTGTCTGTCATGTCTTTGAATATAGTAGTTCAAGAATAAATTGCTCATGCTCATAATGCCTTTCGAAGTTTGTCGCTCTATGTCGCACACCATGACAAAGTATTCATAGAGCTAAAATTTGTTCTTCTATACTTATATTAGGTTCTTTCTTCTATTAGTTTAAAGTTCTCATCAGAAGCAGCTTGACATATTTCCAACACTGTCATTGTAGCCACCACTTCAGCGTTGTTATCAATATCCAACCAATTTTCAAATTCTTCTTTTGACATACCTTCTGGAGTTTTAGCAAAAATTTCATTTGTAAAATATTCAAATTCTTCGGAAGAAGGCGTTTCAGAGTTTGTCTTAAAAAATCCACCTTTTTGGAAGCAGTTTTCAATAGTCTTCTCTGAGACTTGCCTCCATAACATTGCTGCCAAATACAATGCATCAAGAAGAGAAATTTTTTTTGCAATTGCACTTCCATCAGATTGGTCTTTTATATAATCAAGTTCAGCTATAATTCTCGCACAAACTTCCCAACTTGTGATAATAAGCTTTAAAAGCTCACATGGTTGAATTAACAATGTAGGTGTTCAAAGGCAAGAAAATTACTTTAATGTTCTTTAATAATAAATTGTTTGTGTGTGTGCAATGCAATTGCACACAAGACAATTTTTGGCTTTAATTTAAAATCCCACATAACTAACCAATTGTTGAAAATGTCATTTTCAAAAATCCCCAGTGTTTAAAGGTGTCAAAAGTTTGCCTGTTGTTGACTACTGTTCTAGCATTTGCACTAGAACAGTAGTCAATGGGCAAGCTTTTGACACCTTTAAACACTGAGGATTTTTTACTTTTTCCAATCACTAGAAGCTCTTGTTTCTCACCTTTCATAATAGCACAACAAAGAACTGTCACTCGCTCTTTTGAAGATTTAAATCCTTTAGTACTTTCATTTTTAAACAAATAAATATGCTCAGGAATTGCATGAAAATATAATTCTGTTTCGTCTGCATTGTAAATATCCTTGGGAGAATATTCAGCAATAATTTTTGGCCACTCGTTCTTAATCCACTCATCAGCTGATAAAAAAAATCAGCACTTTTTTCTTCACCATGAATATGCTTGTACACAATATTCTCCTGCTTTTTCCACCTGTTAAACCATCCATCAGTTGCAGTGAAATTTTCTTTGCCCATTGTTTTTATAACTTCTGCTTTTTGATGCATCAAAGGCCCGTTAATTGAAGCATTCTTTTCACAAATATTACTAAACCAAATTTTTAATACTGATTCAACTTGAGTATCCTTACCAGATCAGGCTCTCTCTTTCTATCCATATCTTTCGATATGAATTGAAATTTCAGTAAGAGCTGAAGTTTCAATAAACTCGTAAAATTATAATTAGACTGTATTTATACCCTCTCTCTCACACACACACACACACACGCGCGTATTTGCCTGGAAGATTTAAGATTTCTTTGTCAAATTTTCTCCTGATTAACCATTATTTTTTAGAATTTCGAGATGCCAGAGGCTAAACATCTGAGGATTTTGATAACAGTAACCGTGACTTTGATTATAATAAATGGATTATCCTTAATTCATTAAAACGGTGTGTTTTGGGACCAACTGATTTTGATAACAATAGCCGATTGATAATATTATCTGCGATCGCAATGAGCGGATTCTACTGTGTGTGTGTGTGTGTGTGTGTGTGTGTGTGTGTGTGTGTGTGTGTGTGTGTGTTCAGCTAGCTCATAAATTTAAAAAAAAATGAATTCAATGTTATGCACTTTATTATCATATGCTATTATTTTCTTTGGTGTTTATTTATTTATTTATTTTTTTTTTTTTTTCAAGCAAAAAATTTTGAGATGTAAATTTTCCTCTCCTCTCTATTGATCACTGGAGGTTTTTTGCTTACTTATAACTGAAATATATTTAGATAAGAAATAGAAATTTGCATATATTTGTTCTTAAATTTATGCACTATTGATATTAAGATTTTGTTAGTTGTATCCAGACAAGCAGAATCTTTAAAACTTTTACTAACATTATGATCAAAAAGTTTATTAATAACCTTTTGATTAATAAATAATAATATAAATATTAATAATTTCTCGCCATTTCAAACTTAATGCTAAAACATGCAGTGGTAGAAAAACCCTGCCACCTCCGTATGAGATTATCTAATTCATCTTAATTTGTTAAGTCCTGATAAAGGTTTTTCACATCCTGAATGGGATTTGCACCTAGGTCTTTCAAATAAATGGGCATCGTCAGTTCTGACTGAGCTATAGAGACCCACCTGAAATGGTAGTGCAGAGTGATTGTAGAGCAAAGGAAGTTGTTATATCGTAATTTTGAACATGCATATAAGAAAAAAAAAAAGAGAGAGTCAAACTTTGCCTTCCAATTCCAGTAAACTTCTGTTCTGTGTCATCATGAACTTTAATGCTGTTTTGTTTAAGATTTTCAGTCTGAAATGTTATTGAAACAGTTTCAATAACTTTTCAATAACCAAAAGTTTCAATAACCAAAAGTTATTGAAACTGTTTCTTCAATGGAATGTGCTTAGACTTTCTTATAGAAAAAAAAAAAAAAAAAAAAATTCTGTCATTAAAGTTGCAGGAAGAACTCATTTAATCTGTGATGCCATTACAAATAGAAACAGTTTGTTTTATTTCCTCCTACTCAAAAGCATGAAAGAGTTATCGAGAACAAAGAGTGATTTTTTTTTTAATTGTTTATGATTTATTTGGGCATTCAAATTGACCAGACTCAGACCAGAAATTTTTTCTTCTCTAATGATATGGAGACAATTATATGCACAATTGGAATCAAATATTAAGTATATTTTGGTGCTTGCATAGTTCTGATAATTTATATTGTATATATTTATGTATTTTTGTAAATTCAAGATATCCATTTGGTTATAGGGATATTGAAGACTCAATTTTTTTCATCATCAGTTGACTGATATGTATCCTCAAGGGGTTTTCAAGCCATTATGACACTACATGATTAATTTTACATTATTATTCTTCTATCAACAATTTTCCAACATTCCACTTAAATAGAATTAAAAAGACCGTATTGTTATATCTAACATTTCGTTCTTCTAAGGCACTTTTGACTGAATCAATCCACATACACCTGTCTTCCTCTGGATCTTTTTCCAGCCATCTGGCTATCAAACAACTATTTGCTAGTCTTTCCACTCTCATTCTATTTAAGTGATCATACCACCATAGACTGGATCTGCTCACACATTCTTGAATACAAACAATGTCAAGTTCCTTCCTAATGTCTTCATTTTTAATATGATTCTGCTATTGATGCCATCTGTTCAGGTCCCTAATTTCTCTCAGATCTGTGTTCTCTAATCTTTGAGTATGGTTTGAGGGTATAGTTGGCAACCAAACATACCAGCTTTGCTTATTCCATTGTCTAAAAGCTGTGCCTAAATAGCTAAAATATTTTACTTGTTCTAGAATGCAGCTGAAGTTTTTTTTTTTTAATGTTCCTGCTTATTTTCATAGTTTTAGTTGAGCTGATTTTCATGCCAAATTTGTTACAGCTGTTATTCGGTTTAGATGGAGATGTGTTTAGGAGTACAACATCATCTGAATCAAGAAAAGTACTGTTTGATATCTCCAATTCTAATATCAGGTTTAATATCACTTTCTTTCATAATGGGATCCATATAGATGATGAATAAGAGTGGAGATAACTACTAACTAACAACTTAAATATAGATGTTGTATTGCCCTATATAATATCCCATTTACCCATATAACTGTAGTTCTGAAAAGATTTTCCATGGGCAATTTGTTCTATGCCTTTTCCAGATCTACAAAACTTAAATACTGATTCTTGTCATACTTCCATGATTTCTCAACTGTTTGTTGTAAAATGAAATTCTGAGCATGACAACCTTTATTTAGCCTGAATCCAGATTGTTTTTTTCCCAGATTCTCTTCCACAATTTTTCTCAGCCTCTTTCCAAGTATGCTTGCATAAATTTACCTGCAACACTTAGTAAAGAAATTTCTCTCTAATTCTCACATTCAGCTTTGTTCCCTTTTTTATAGATGGATACTATGAGAGCACTACTTCAGTCATCTCTGGAATTCAATCTTTAGACTAGACCTTCTGAATTACCACTGCAAAACCTTTATATCTACATATTTGAGTATTTCCGATTGAGTATCATCTACTCCAGCTCCTTTTCCGTATTTCAAGTTTTTGACTGCTTTTTCTACTTCAAGAATATACAAGGGTGGTCTGAAAGGTTCTCAGCCTAATAATGAAAAAACAAATTTATAATTTCAAAATTATTTTTATTTTTCAACATAATCTCACTTAAGACTAATACATTTATTCCAGCGATGCTCCAGCACCATTATCCCATTCCTGTAGTGGTTCTCAGTAAGATCTGTAAAATACCCTTCTACAGCTGCAATCGCCTCTTGATTTGAAGAAAAACGCTGACCAGCAGGGAAGAGTTTTAGTTTTGGGAAAAGATAGAAGTCAGAAGGAGCCAAATCTGGGGAAATAGGGTGAATGTTCCAACGATTCATTTGCAGATCCCTTAATTTTCCCATTGCCAAAACACCTTTGGGCAGGTGCATTGTCCTGATGAAAGATAATTTTTTCTTTTGCAAAACCGGGTCTTTTCTCACGAATTTTTTCATCTAGTCTGGTTAAAAGATCAGAATTATATTCCCCGGTTATTGTTTTACCTTTTCAAGATAATTAATAAACAAATTGCCTTTAGCATTCCAAAACACCGATGCCATTACCTTTCTTGCTGATGGAATCAACTTTGTCTTCTTTGGCACTGAACAACCAGCTTCTGTCCACTGTTTTGACACTGCTGTTTGAATTCTGGTGTGTAATGCTGAATCAAAGTCTCACCCATAGTAATAAATGGATGTACAAAATCAGTTTTATTCTTGTTAAAAGATTGTTAAAAGCTCCAAGCACTTTCAGAGTGCTTGGAGCGTTTAACAGCACTTTGATGGGTGCCACGCTTGCTCACAGCAAGCGTGGCACCCATTTTGCGCAAAGCTTTTTCATTTGCAATTCTTCATGCAAAATATATCCTACATGTTCTTTTGAAATGCCTATAGTCTCAGCAATTTCACGCACTTTGACTCACCGGTCATCCAATACCATATCGCGCACTCGATCAATGATTTCTGGTGTAATTACACTTTCTGGACTTCACGTTGGATCATCTTCAAGGCTGGTATGGCCACGTTTAAACTTGGCAGCCCATTTCTTAATTGTCAAAAATGAAGGAGAAGAGAGCCCATAAACTTTTATGAACTTCGAATGAATTTCTTTTGCTATTAAACCTTCTTTTACAAAGAATTTTATAATTGCGTGATACTCAATTTTATCCATTTGAGGACTTAGCATAATTGTGAACTTTCTTAACACTGAAATCTTAAAATATATTATTTATCATCATCATCAAAATTTCTGATATATTGGCTTTTGTTTTCAGTCAGTTAGTTCTTATTTAGTAAGAACTAATGATTTAACACAGATTCTGTTGATCCATTTGTGAAAATTTCTGCACAGTATTATTCTTTATAGAAAATATTTTTATTTGAACAAACAGTTTCATCGTTTCTTAGAATAGCTTTCTCAGTGCCTTGGTTATAAAAGCATTAAAAGAATTGTGAATATAAATACAAGTAACTCTCATATAACAAGGTAGTTAGGTTCCTATAAAATCATGTGTAGCACAAAACTATGTTATAATGGGATTAAGACCCCAATACAAAAAGGGGTTTACATTCCAAAAACTCAAAAATACACCATTTTGTTTTTATAACTATTAACAACTTAATTTTTATTAAAAACAGTAATAACTGAATGAACACATTACAAACTGATTTAATTTTCTTCCTCTTCATCAATACTAAGCACAATCATATGAAATATTTTCTCTATTGCAAAATCCCAGCTTACTGATTTTTGAAAGAGCAGAATATACATGGTATCTAAATAACGTTTCTGAACTCTCTTCTAAAGCATTTGGATTTTGTGAATTTTCTGCTCTCTTTCAAAAGCTCAGTTTGCTTTTGCTTGATAGATTTTTTTGTAAATTTCATGGTATGAAGCCAATAATTCTTGAAGCTCCCTTCTGAACACTGTGAGAATCTGTATTCAAAAAACAAAATTCTACTTGCTTTGGCTACATTTATGCCTACCCATATGATTTTTAGTGTTAAATTTAGAACTCCAGAGTTTCCACTTGCTATCATCCTCTGAATTGATTTGGTTTAATTTTGATGCCATTTCCACCAAATCCACTTCACTAGCCTCTTTTTCTTTCAGTAATTCTTGAATTTCACAAGCTGCAAGTTTTGAAGTCACAATTTTTAAAGGAATAGACCCACCACATATAAGCTAGCCATGATGTCACTAGGTTTACCAATTATAGTTCATCATTTACACAATTTACAATTTTCCTCCAAATCAGTATGTTACTTGTCAAGACTCCAACATTATCAGATCTTATATTTCTATCATCTAAGGCACTTTTTACCATATCAATCCACCTATATCTTGGTCTTCCTCTGGGTCTTTTTCCTGCCAGCCTAGCAGAGACACTTGTTTTACTAATCTTTCCTCTTCCATTCTGTTTAAGTGACCATACCACCTGAGATTAGCTCTGCTAACACATTCCTGGATGCTAACAATGTTAAGTTCTTTCCTAATATCCTCGTTTTTAATATGATATTGCCATTGATGCCATCTGTTCATGTCCTTAATCTTTCTCACGACTCACATATCTGTGGTCTCTAGTCATTGGTCAAGTGTTTTATTTCTAACCCAGCTCTAAGATTCATAAGTTAAAATTGGTTTGAACACTGTCTTTATAACTTGTATACAGCCAATTAATATTTTGGCTAATTTCTTTCTTATTCCATATAAATTTATACAGTTGACTTCCCACCATACTGGTTATGTTGATTCTGTTGTCTATTTCCATATTTAATTTACCATCTTCACTAAAAATTGTGCCTAAGTAGCTGAAATGTTTTACTTGTTCTATAGGTTCTCCATTCACAATGCAGTTGAAAATATCAACTGCATTGTGAATGGAGAATGGTCAGTGATTCTGCCTATTTTCATTGTCCATGTCTTGTTATTGCTGATTTTCATACCAAATTTATTATAACAGTTATCCAATTTAGTCAGAGAATCTTGCATACTTGTACTGTATTTATTTAAAAGTATAACATCATCAGCATTAATTATCTTCTTGTTCCTCTCCAAACTTCCCTTCCATAAAGAACTGAGATTAACATCTCCAATTTTGATATCGGGTTTATTACTGCTTTCCTTCATAATGCGATCCATATAGATAATGAATAACAGAGGGGATAATGTACATCCTTGTCTGACACCAGATTTAACATTAAACCATCTCCCTGTACTTCAACTGCTCACTTACAACTCAAATAAAGACTAAGTATTGCTTGATATAATGTCCCACTGACACTATACAACAGTAGCATATTGAAAGCTTCTCTCTCTTGGCACCTTGTCATATGCCTTCTCCAGATTGATAAAACTTAAATATAGATCTTTGTTATATTCCCATGCTTTCTCAACTATTTGTCATAAAGTGGAGATCTGATCCTGACAGCCTTTATTTGGCTGATTCCAGCTTGTTCTTCACCAAGATTCCCTTCCATAATCATTATCAAGTATAATTGCATAAATCTTACCAGGATCTCTCAGTAGGTAAATACCTCTGTAATTTTCACATTCAGTTTTATTTTTCTTTTTTTTTTTTGTATAATCCACTATCAGAGCTCTACTCCAATCATCTGGAATTCATCCCTCTGTCCAGGCCTTCTGAACTATGCAGTGGAGCCACTGCAAGACTTTTATACCTCCATACTTGAGCATTTCTGGTTGAATTGTTTTCTACCCCTGCTCCTTTTGACATTTCAGTCTTTTGATGGCATTTTTTACTTCAAGTATGGATATGTATTCCTGATTGTGTTTTTTACCACAGTGCTGTCACTGCTTGATTCATTTACAAATTTTTCAAAGTAATTGCTCTATACATCTAGGATATCATTCTCCAGTTTTCTTGTCCCCTTTATCTTCTCTAATTACTTTTATAGCACTCTTTCCTCCATTTCTGAGCTTTTTCAACAGTCTCCAGAATATTTTGCCACCTTCCTGATATTTTATTTTCTATGTTCTTGTCAAAATCTTTCCATGACTTTTGTTTAGCTAGTTTTACATTTGTAAAAACAGTTTTACATACAATGTTTAGCTTCCTTACATTTGTCTTTGTATTCTTTAAAAGTACAAGCTGACTTATTCACCAGGAACTTTTTGATGTGCTTTTTTCTTTTCCTTCGCTACCTCTCTAACTTCCTGTGTCCACCATGGTGTTCTGATTTTTCTATTCTTGTAGACATCCTCCTTACATTCTGCCTGAATCAGTCAATGTTTTCTTTAGGGCTTGCCACTGAATCTCCAAGGTTTGGTTCCTGTTATCAAACTCTCATTTTTTTTTAATAATGTTTATGTATTTTAGTCTACAGTTCACATCTGAGAGCTGCTCAACTTTTATTTGCTTTAAAACTTTCTTACATGCTCTTCTTTTCAATATGAAATTCAATTTTATCTTGCTCAAGACTAATGATGATCACTTCGAATTTGAAATCCTCTATATACTCTAGTGTCCTGCACCAATGAGAAAACATCACTATCAATAATAACAGTCAATGAGACTTTTCTTATTCCTTGCCTCTCCTCTCCATGTGAATTTATGCACATTTTTATGTTGAAACATTGTGTTAGTAGTAACCAGTCCATGTCCTGAGCAGAAATCTAACAGGTATTTGCCATTATTATTAGCTTTGCTCTTTTCCTTAAATTTTTCCAAAATATTTCTGTATGGCTGACAATCATTTCCTACTCTGCTATTTAGATCCCCAAGAAAGACCAACTTTTCTTTTACATTGTGTCAGTTACTTTCTCTAAAGTCTCAAAGAATTCCTCCACTTCTACCTTAATAGAACCTTCTGTAGGACCATAGACACAAATAAGTCTCATTCTCCAGTTCCTCATGATATTGCCTGCCATTCTGGAAGATGAATCCCATATTTAGTGTTGGATACTATAGCTACTACTACTTCTTTTCCCTGATTGTTATTGCCCAAATATAACATTTTGTATTTATTGGTTAAAAAGATCTTGCCAATTTTTGTCTTATTTGTTTCAGTCACGCCTATTGTGTCGATCTGGTACTTATCCAATTCCTCAGCCAGCTCGATTTCTTTGCAATTCAGGCTTCTTATGTTGATAGTACCGATCTTGAACTCTAGTGATGTTGAGTTGGGGTGTGTTCCAGTAGCCGACTTTTCACTGTCCACTCTGGTTCCCTGGCAAAAACCAATTAGAGTTTCTTTCTTTTTTTTCTTTTTTTTTTACTCTGAAATCCTTGGACCGTGTTTAATATAAGATGATCCCCCCCAGTTTGTGCCACCAAAAACTTCGACTAATATCTGTCTATATTGTAGGTGTGCAGAATTCTTTATCTTCAATGGATCTCAAAATAGCACACTTGCTTGTTTATACTCTTTATGCAAACTGCATAATGTGAGTATGATTTGGGTGTTTAGTATATATGCTGCCTTTTGTTTCTTTTTTTGCCGATTGACTATAATTTAGCCATAACCTCTCGCTTCATCTTATAATTAGATATTTGTTCGAATACAACCATATTGTTATTTGCAGTCAAAAACATGAATCAGGTATTTCATCATTTGGCCAGTAACTGAAGGAAAACTAAGTGTTCATAGTATACTAAATGCCATAACTAATTACATCTTATTTGATACCCAAACTTAAGGAAATTCTGGTTCTCTATTTCCAACCAAAACACTTTAACTTATTTTGGTGAAATAATATTTGGTTTACAGATCAAGTATTGATAAAATTTATTAACTCTACCAACTGGTTTCGCCACACTTTAACTGTTGGCATCTTCAGGGCACTGACATATTGGCTTAAAACAATCTCACAATTATGAGTAACTGTAAAACTGACAAGAATAATTACAAATAAAATAGCATCAAATGTGAGTGAAACACATATCGCGTGTACAAGGTTAGTTAGCTGTTGCTAAGGAACTTCCTTTAGTTTGTGTTAAAGTTCATTTCTTGTATTTTTAGAGATCTAATTAGAGTTTTCCATATCTCTGGGAGTATAAAACCTTGATAAGGTTAACAGTAGAACGAGCGACTGTGTTTTTCTTGAATTCTTGAAAATTCATGTTAACCTTAACAGAAATGAAGGTTTTATACTCCCATAGATATGGAAAACCCTAATTAGATCTCTAAAAATACAAGAAATGAACTTTAACACAAACTACAGCAAGTTACTTAGTAACAGCTAGCTAACCTTGTACACGTGATACGTGTTTCACTCACGTTCAATGCTATTTTATTTGTAATTATTCTTGTCAGTTTTACAGTTACTCATAATTGTGAGATTCTTTTAAGCCTATATGTCAGTGCCCTGATGATGCCAACAGTTAAAGTGTGGCGAAACTAGTTGGTAGAGTTAATAAATTTTATCAATACTTGATCTGTAAACCAAATATTATTTCACTAATTCATATGATCAAGAAAATAAACCTTCATTATTAACTTATTTTGGTTGAAACTAGAGATCAGAGCTCGCCATATCCAGAAAGAAAAATATAGGAAGATGTCCACATTAAGTGTCAGATGAATCCCTAAGAAATAAGTCATGTTATCTCATATGTTAAGACAGATACCTTATTTACTTAAAGTTTTCTCCATTCTTAGATCATAGAACTGTGGATTAAGAAGTCAGTGTATCTCTATGCAGTAAATGAGAATGAGGTAAAGAGTATAGTAATCAAATTAAAATACAGGGCAAAAAAATGGGATGTGATCAAACAAATGTCAAAAATACTACATATTATAATTAAACATAAGCTAAAGTTCTTTATGCATATTATTAATAAATCAACACATGCCAGTGAAGAAACCTGGTATGGATGAAATTTGTTGTGCACATGCTATTTGTATAGTCAAACAGGTAGATCAGAAGAAATTTAGTGTTAATATTCAAAACATTGAAGAAGAAAAAAAGTCACAAAAATCTAGATTATTTCTTAGTATGAAAGCAAAACACATTGTTATATGGGAAAGACGAAAATCCTGTATCTTGCACAACAGTTATATAAGAAAATTAAGAAACAACAGATACGTTGTTTAACACATACAACACTTTACAAACTATGGCAGTTTTGATTTTTATTCTATAGGCAGGATAAAGTACAAGTCACCTTCTGTGGATTAAGAATTCAATATTCTATACAGAGAATGAGGTAGAGAGTATAGTAATCGAATTAAAATACAGGGCAAAAAAATGGGATGTGATCATACAAATGTCAAAAATACTACATATTATAATTAAACATTAGCTAAAGTTCTTTATGCATATTATTAATAAATCTTTTGAACATCGGAAATTGATAGAACATTTAAAGGTTGCTTCAGTTCATCTTGTTTAAAGGAGACATCAGAAATTAACAAACCAATATCTATATTATCAACAGTCTAAAAGGTTATTGAAATTCTAATAAAAAAAATTATTAAATAGTTACATAAATTCCATATCCTTTTATGAGGATGGTTTGAAAAGTTCTCGACCTCGACTATAGTGGCAACACTATCGGCATTTTTTTTTTTTTTTAAGTTGGTACATATGTCATAAGCATCCATGTGAAATTGCAAGTCATTCTATCCAGTAGTTTGTTTTATACAGCTGTCTGAAGCAAAATTGTTGTCTCTATCCCTTGAAATGGATAAAATTGATTTAATTATTTGTTTATGAGGGCTCCTTCATTTTCGACAATTAAGAAATGAGCTGCCAAGTTTGAACACGTGCACAATATGGTATTGGATGACCGGTGAATCAAAATGCATGAAATTGTTGAGACTATAGGCATTTCAAAAGAAAGTGCAGGATATATTTTGCATGAAGAATTGCAAATGAAAAAGCTTTGCACAAGATGGGTGCTGTGTTTGGAGCGTTTTAACAAGCATAAAACTGATTTTATGCATCAATTTATTACTGTGGATGAGATTTGGATTCACCATTACACACCAGAATCCAAACAGCAGTCAAAACAGTGGACAGAAGCTGGTTGTTCAGTGCCAAAGAAGACAAACGTGGTTCCATCAGCAGGAAAGGTCACAACATCGGTGTTTTGGGATGCTAAAGGCATTTTGTTTATTAATTATCTTGAAAAGGGTTAAACAATAACAGGAGAATATTATTCCGATCTTTTAACCAGACTAGACAAAAAAATTCGTTAGAAAAGACCCAGTTTGCAGAAGAAAAAATCATCTTTCATCAGGACGGTGCACTCACAAAGGTGTTTTTGCAATGGGAAAATTAAGGGATCTGCACTATAAATTGTTCGAACATCTACCCTATTTCCCAGATTTGGCTCCCTCTGACTTCTGTCTCTTCCCAAAACTAAAACTCTTCCTTGCTGGTTAGCATTTTTCTTTGAATCAAGAGGTGAGTGCAGCTGTAGAGGGTATTTTGCAGATTTTACTGAGAACCACTACAGGGATGGGATAATGGTGCTGGAGCATTGCTGGAATAAATGTATTAGTCTTAAGGGAGATTATGTTGAAAAATAAAAATAATTTTGAAATTATAAATTTGTTTTTTTATTGTTAGGCCTAGAACTTTTCAGACCACCCTTGTATGTGCCTAATAAAGTATAGGTTCAGATCCATATTCAGTATGAAAAAAATACTATTGGAGTTCCATAAAACAATTTATAGGGTGATAAAGGAATGTAGACAGTAGCAGTTGTCTTATAAGCATTCAACAGTGTGCATCATGACTTACTATTTCTGAAAATGTCTAGATACAGTATTAGAGGCGTTACCAATGATTGGTTCAAATCCTATTTGAATAATAGAAAACAATATACCATTTATGGCACTTTCAGTAGTACAACAAAAATAATAAAATATGGAGTCCTGCAGGGTTCAGTTGTAGGATCTATCCTATTTTTAATACATGTTAAGGATCTGTGTGAGTACAAACCTTTTGGAAAAATGATATTTTTGCTGATAACATGGCATTAATATGCATTGACGTGACCTTTAAGGATTTAGAAAATTGGATCAACCATGATATCTTGAAAATAAATAAGTGGTTTAGTAATAATGAGCTTTAAATTAATGTCAATAAAACTAAATATATATACTTCACATTGACAGATAATCTAGATCACAATATAACTGTAAAATAGCATGAAACAAAATGTAGTGATATCCAAAATTGTAACTGTAGTTTAGTCAAAAAAAAAAAAAAAAAATCAGTGAAGTATTTGGGCCTCCATATTGACAGCAATCTGAAATGGAACTTCTATATCTCATTTTTAACAAATAATTTGAGGTACGTTATTGACAGAATATGTTATCTTAAAAAATTTTTAAAGGTAGCATTTTTAAGATGCTTATACTATTCTTGGATAAATTCTTCACTGCAATATGGTATCAACTGCCTTCTTCCTTTGATATGAACACAAAATAGAATTATAGCCATCACTGATTACACCTATTCAACCAATGACATGTTTGCCATTCATAATATTTTTTCATTACAGAAACCCTATCTTTATTGTAATATATTACATGTAAGAAATAACATTATGAATTTTTCTGTATATAATGTAGACTATGGTTTACACTGTGGCTTGAACCTTGCTTATAGTTCCCAAGAAATTGAAATAAACAAAGAAATTTTTCATTAATCCTTTGAATACTTAGTAACAGGCAGCTAAAGCTGCCAAATGAAATAAAGTCTTAAGAACATGCTTTCAGAAAAATATTGAGAGACTACCTCATGAGACTAAATAATATTGACTTTTATTTTAAACATATAAGAGATCACTGTAATTTATATATTATGTCTAATTGTGACTCTAATAGATTATAACTGTATATACCATGTTATCTGAGCTCTCATAAATAGGGATTTGATTTTTAGCGACTATTGCCTAAATTTAATTTTTCTAGTAACCAGTATGTCTACAGTCCTTGGTTACACAAAGGCCATAGCCATACTGGTTACTAGAAAAATTAAATTTGGGCATTAGTCACTATAAATCAAATGACTGCTCACGTAACATGGTATATACATAGTCATAAACTATTAGAGTCACAATTAGACATGATGCATAAATTATAATATATAAAATCTTATTATTTCTTTAGTCTTAATAAATTTCAATTTCAAATTAACTTTGTGTTCTCCCCCCCCCTCTCTAGCATGATATCCTCAAGATAACTACCAAATATCGATTTCAGTGCACACCATCTGACATACTCAAGGAATGGGATATACTATCTTTTTTGTGTGTGTGTGTTTGTTTACTATAGTAAAACATAATGGAGGGAAAATTCCAGGTGCCATTTAAATATGAATAGATAAATGAAATAAGAATTATGACAGTGACTCTTAAGCCAAGTACTGTTGCAAACAACTGATTACTCCTATTATGCTATAAGAATCATTAGGATCAGAATTATGCCTGCTGTAATTCAGGTTCTAGTTGAATATTGACCTCACTTTTGACTGCTAGTATTCAGCAAGAGCCTGCAAAATCTGAAGTGTTATTAATCCCATTAAAAAAAAAAAAAAAGTAGGATGCTTTGAAAATAGTTAACAGGCCAAAAAGGTATAATTTTTCTTTTTGTCCAGCTTCTCTTCTGCAAATATTTCCCAGGTCACAATATTCAACTGATTTTGACCATCTTTGGAATTTAGTTCTCTTTTACAAAAGAATTTCACATCATTCAGTCAAATAGTTTTTTCTAATATTGCTTTTAAAGACCTATAAAAAATTGAGTGCAGTTTGACTAAAGCATAAAGGGAGATTATAGGTCTCATTTCCTCCCCAGAAGTTGCATTACATGGCTGATTTTGATAATTTATTCCTCAACTGCTTTTATCTACTTCATCAAAAAAAAAAAAGAAAAAAAGTCATATCAAGGTTGGATGCTCCTTGGCTAACATACTTTTAATTGTTGAGACTGGAAGCGTCATAGCTCACTAAGTAGTGATGACTTTTTTCCAACTTGGAAAGACGTGGCCTTGAATTTTGTCTAGAACATTGCACCTTTTTATAGTTGTTTATACTGAAGGTATGTTAGCTGGTCTTATATGAAAAACAAGGTTTTCTCAAATTGCATTCTGAAATTCATGTGGTTGTTCATATATCAGGATAGGTTTTAGTGAAATGATTATGTATTATTATCTATCTGAGGTGAAATTGCATCAGTCACAAAAAAAAATGCACATAAAAGAATTGTATAGGCTGTGATGGATGGTTTTTGTTACCCTTTGTAAGATATAGACACAGCAACGTGTGATAGGTTTACAGTATTTTGTAGGTAAATCTAACAGATAAGCTTAGGTGTTGATGGTTATTCATGACTTATTTTTCATGGTATTAACAACACCACAAACACTTTTATCAACAAAGATGTTTTATTAACGCTTATATTTCGCTGATTTTCAACTCAGCATCATCAGAGCACAACACACATGTAAACACGACAGTGAGTGAGTGAAACAATATAATTGCAAAAGACAAAAGATCTAAAGTCCTATTTTTGGTGCCCTCTAATGAGGAAAAAAAAAAAAAAAAAAAACAGCAGTTATCCAGGAGTTTTTCTTAGGATAACCGTCTCCCAAATTTTTGGCAAATTAATGCAACCATATTTGTTAAGGTTGGGAGAATTCTTCAAAGCCATTGCTCACTTAAAAAAAATAATCTTTCAGATCTATAATGACTCCTAAATAGCACATTCGTTTTCCTCCATCTAATCCTGTGTGAAGGAGTGTCCAAAGCATGGTCTGCCAGTCCCGACTTGCCATAGTAATAGTAGCGAATGTATCTTTCATGTTCTTCCAGGCAGATGTTCGCTGATCTTCCTGTTTGCCGATAATAGGCCAAGTCACAGTCATACGGAACTTCATACACTCCTGGGTGTGCTAAAGGGTGAAGTTTATCCTTAGGCGAGCAGATCAGAGTTGCCAGCTTGACATGAGGTTTGAAAGTGGTGCGAAGGCCATGTTTCAACAATATTTTGGCTATCTTATCCGATGTACCTCTGATATAGGGAATAGAAATGGTCATATTGTATTCTTGTGTATTAGGGGAGGGCAGAGTAATGGGCCTATGTAGTATTTTATCTATTTTGTAGGGATTGTAGCCGTTGGCTAAGAATGTATGGCGCAGGTATTGGAGTTCAGTGGTCAGAGCTGTATCGTTAGAACAAATGGCTCTGGCTCTGTGTGTGTAAGTGTTTTTAAAATGCCGTACTGTTGGACTGGATGATGATGTGATTGTTTATGTAGGTATCTTCCTGTGTGTGTAGGCTTTCTGTAAATAGAAAAAGATAGTGATCCATCTGAAAGGCAGGTGACTAATGTGTCAAGAAATGGTAAACAGTTATTTGATTCTTTTTCTACTGTGAAGTGAATTTTGGGGTGTTGGCTGTTTAGGTAGGTGACAAAAGCATCCAAAGTGTCTTGTCCATGGGGCCAGATGGCAAACACATCATCTACATAGCATAACCACACTTGTGGCTTGTATGTAGCTGTGGTAAGTACTTTGTTTTCAAAGTGTTCCATGTAAAAATTTGCTAACGGGGGAGAGGGGGAGGAACCCATAGCAGTACCATTAATCTGTTTGTAGAATTCCCCCCCCCCCCATGTAAAGTAACCTGCATTCATGGTAAATTGAAATAATTCAAAAATATCTGGGGGAAATTTAGACTTGATTAAATCAAGAGTGTCTATAAGTGGTACATTGGTAAATAAGGAGGTGACATCGAAACTAACCATTATGTCTGAATCTTTTAGGATTAGATTTTTAACCAGTGTTTTGAAATGGATTGAATTTTTTACAAAAGTAGAGGAGTTGCCAGTAAAGGGGGGGAGGGGGCAAGCAACTTGGCTAAATGCCGGGCCAGTTTATATGCGGGACTATCTATGCTATCAACTATGGGGCGTAGGGGAATATTAGTTTTGTGGATTTTTGGTAATCCATACATACGGGGTGGTTTAACATGAATTGGTTTTATTTTCCTGATGATTTCTTTGGGCCATGATGTCACTTTTTTCAGTAATTTTTGGACTTTTTTCTTTTGAGACATCATAGGGTCTCGATGTATAATTTGATATGGAACTGTCACATATGAGATCTTGCATTTTTCTGTTATACTCTTCTTTATTCATAATAACTGGCGGACCACGCTTTGGACACTCCTTCACACAGGATTAGATGGAGGAAAATGAATGTGCTATTTAGGAGTCGTTATAGATCTGAAAGATTATTTTTTGAGTCAGCAATGGCTTTGAAGAATTCTCCCAACCTTAACAAATATGGTTGCATTAATTTGGAAAAATTTGGGAGATGGTTATCCTAAGAAAAACTCCTGAACTGCTGTTTTTTTTTTTTTTTTTCTCGTTAGAGGGTGCCAAAAATAGGACTTTAGATCTTTTGTCTTTTGCAATTATATTGTTTCACTCACTCACTGTCGCGTTTACATGTGTGTTGTGCTCTGATGATGCTGAGTTGAAAATCAGCGAAATATAAGCGTTAATAAAACATCTTTGTTGATAAAAGTGTTTGTGGTGTTGTTAATACTGTAAAAAATAAGTCATGAGTATTTTGTAGGTAGAAAATGCATGTGTTCACATACATTATTAATATAAGGTTTTCCCCATCTCTTTTTTTTTTTTTTCCCCAAAGGCAGAAGGGGTTACTACTTTTACAGTATAACTTATTGATGTGCAAGTGTCAAGTCATTAATTGGAGTTCTTGTTGTGTCTTGTGGTTGTCAGATGAAATAGAAGGTACTAATGCATTATTTAAATAATCATTTTTTAATACCCTATCTCCTTTGCAGACATGGGATGAAATGGATGTAATTATTAGTATTTGTGGGCTTATATATAATTTAGAGAAGTGTTATTTTATCTAGTTATTTTATTTAGAGAAATGTTATTGTAATATAATTTAGTGCAAGTGTTAATGGTGTTGACTTTATGATTCAGTAATGTTCTTGATATCAGGATTGTATTCATGTTTTTCTTCAGCCATTTCAGAAATGTAGTTATGACTACACAGTTTTTTATATACATTCATAATTCACCCAAAATTAATTTTTCCCTTTTTTTACATTATTTTCAATATAAAAAAAAATTAACTATGCATTTTTATTTTTTTAGATCCTGGGTGATGATACTAAAAGATCTCAGTATGATAATTGGGGTACCACAGAAGATTATGCTGGTGGTACATCAGGATTCCAGGGTTTCCATTCTTCTTTTGACCCTGAAGAACTATTCAGAAAAATATTTAAAGATTTTGAGTTTCGCACTGGAACTCATGAATCTGATTTTACTGATGAGCAGTTTTCTTTTGGATCAGCGCAAGAGGTATTTACTTTTGAATTCCATAAATCTGAATGCTTTCATCTATTAAATGTGTATTTTTCTTTAGCTGTAAATTTTGTGGCAAATATATATATTCTTTAAATAAAAAAATATAAGCACCAAAATCCAAAAGAAGGTGTATGTGTGTATGAGAGAGAGTGGGGGGTAATTTTCTGTAGAAACATTTTATAGAAAATTACAGTTCAACTGTGAAACTGATTTGTCATTCAAGTTATTATCAGTGTTTCACAAGGAGGACAAAGCAAGTTCATTATTATATTAAACAGTAGAATCAGAAATCACACCATGTTCCTGGTTTATTTTATTCATCATCATCAAATTCCTGCCATGTACCCTCAAGGGGTGTACAGGATATAATAGTACTACATGAAAAATTTACATCATTACTACTTCCTATATACAATTTTCCTCCAAATCAGTCTGTTACTTGTCAAGACTCCAACATTATTAGATCTTATATTTCCATCATCTAAGCCACTTGGTACCTTATCAATCCACCTATATCTTGGTCTTCCTCTGGGTCGTTTTCCTGCCAACCTGTCAGAGAACACTTGTTTTGCTAATCTTTCCTCACTCATTCTGTTTAAGTGACCATACTACCTGAGATTAGCTCTGCTAATGCATTCCTGGATGCTGACAATGTCAAGTTCTTTCCTAATATCCTCATTTTTAATATGATATTGCCATTGATGCCATCTGTTCACACCTCTAATCTTTCTCAGGACTCTCATATCTGCAGTCTCTAGTCTTTGGTTCAGTGCTTTACTTCTGACCCAGCTCTCAGATCCATAAGGTAAAACTGGTTTGAACACTGTCTTCTATACAGCTGATTTAGTGTTCTGACTAATTTCTCTTTTATTCCATATGAATTTATTCAATTGACTTCCTACCATACCAGCTTTGTTGATTCTGTTATTTAATTTACCATCTTCACTAAAAATCGTGCCTAAGTAGCTGAAATGTTTTACTTGTTCCACAGGTTCTCCATTACCAACGTAGTTGACATTTTCAATGATTCTGCCTATTTTCATTGAGTTTGTCTTTTTATTGCTGAACTTCATACGATATCTATTACAACAGCTATTCAATTTAGTCAGGGAATCTTGCAGACTTGTAGCAGATTTTTTTAGAAGTATAACATCGTCTGCATAAAGCAAAGAGCTGACATTAACATCTCCAATTTTGATATCAGGTTTAATACCACTTTCCTTCATGATATGATCCATGTAGATAATGAATAACAGAGGGATAATGCACATCCTAGTCTCACACCTGATTTAACATTAAACAGTCTTCCTGTACTTCCTTCAATTCTAACTGCTGACTTAGAACTCAAATAAAGACTAAGTATTGCTTGATATAATGCCCCATTGACACCATATAACTGTAGTGTATTAAGTTGCCTCTCTCTTGGCTCCTTGTCATATGCCTTCTCCAGATCGATAAAACTTAAATATAGATCTTTATATTCCCATGCTTTCTCAACTATTTGTCATAAAGTGAAGATCTGATCCTGACGGCCTCTATTTGGCCTGAATCTAGCATGTTCTTCACCAAGCTTTTCTTCCACAATTCTTCTGAACCGTTTCTCAAGTAAATTAGCATAAATCTTGCCAGGAACACTCAGTAGGGAAATACCTCTATAATTCGCACATTCAGTTTTATTTCCCTTTTTATATATGGGTACTATGAGAGTTCTACCCCAATCATCGGGAATTCATCCCTCTGTCCATGCTTTCTGAATTATACAGAGCAGCCACTGTAAGACTTTTATACCACCACACTTTAGAATTTCTGGTCAAATATCATCTACTCCTGTGGCCTTTCCACATTTCAAGCCTTTGGCTTTTTCTACTTCAAGTATGGATATGTATTCCTGACTGAATGCCTGTTGAATGTTTTTTACCACTGTGCTATCACTACTTGTTTCATTTAGCAATTTTTCAAAGTAATTACTCCATACTTCAAGGATATCATTTTCTCCTGTTTTCATGTCACCTTTATCATCTCTAATTCATTTTACAGCACTCTTTCCTGCATTTATTTTCTATGTTCTTTCCAAAGTCTTCCCATTAGCTAGTTTTACAAAGTGTTTAGTTTTCTTAAATTTGTCTCTGCATTCTCTAAGAGCACAAGCTGACTTATTTTCCAGGAATTTTTGATATGCTTTCTTTTTTTCCTTCACTGCCTCTTTTACTTCCTATGTCCACCAAGGAGTTCTGATTTTTCTA
Source organism: Typopeltis vanoorti (assembly GCF_054136105.1). Classification (NCBI taxonomy): domain Eukaryota; kingdom Metazoa; phylum Arthropoda; class Arachnida; order Uropygi; family Thelyphonidae; genus Typopeltis; species Typopeltis vanoorti. Next base: position 84,444,928 of record NC_143555.1, on the reverse strand, counting down.
TCCTTGCAGACAGCCTCACCACATGCCTCTCTGGCTGAATCAATCAGGGTTTTCTTCAAGATTTGCCACTGAATCTCCAACGTTTGGTTTCTGTTCTCAAATGTTTCATTTTTTCTTCAATAATCGTTGTGTATTTTAGTCTACAGTTCACATATGAAAGCTGCTCAACTCTTATTTGCTTTAAAACTTTCTTACATGTTATTCTTTTCAATGTGAAATTCAATTTTATCTTGCTCAAGACTAAATAGTGATCACTCCCAATTTCAAATCCTCTGTACACTCTGGTGTTCTGCACCAGGGAGAAAACATCACTATCAACATTAACATAGTCAATGAGACTTTTCTTATTCCTTGCCTCTTCCCTCCATGTGAATTTGTGCACATTTTTATGTTGGAATATGGTTTTAGTAATAACCACTGTCCATGTCCTGAGCAGAAATCCAACAGGTATTTGCCATTATTATTAGCTTGTCTTTTCTCCAAATTTTCCCAATATATTTTTGTATATCTTACAATCACTTCCTACTCTGCTATTTAGATCCTCAACAAGGACCAACTTTTCCTTTTTCATTGTGTCAGTAGCTTTCTCTAGAGCCTCAGAAAATTCTTCTTCTTCTACCGTAGTAGAACCTTCTGTGGAACCATAGGCACAAATAAGTCTCATTGTCCAGTTTCCCATTCTCATATTTGCCCATATCACTCTACTTGAGACTGCCTCTCAGCCATTCAAGAAGATTAGCCTCGTATATAGTGTTGAATACTATGGCTATTCCTTCTTTTCCTTATTTGTCATTGCCTGAATATAATATTTTGTATTTATTGCTCAGAAAGATCTCACCAGTTTTTGCCTTTTTTTGTTTCAGTCACCCCTATTATGTCGATCTGGGATATTTTATTTCTCAGCTAGCTCCATTTCTTTGCCATTCAGGCTTCTTATGTTGATAGTACTGATCTTCAACTCTGGTGATATTGAGTTGGGGGTGTGTTTTTGGTTTTGTTCCAGTAGCTTACTTTTTGCTCTTCGCCCTGGTTCCCTGCCGAAAACAACGGATCTTGTTTAACTGGACGACGCCCCAGCCGGCATTAAATTTTTTTATGTTGTACCATCATTTTGCACTTTGGTTTAAGCCAATAAGAATACAATTTGTCGGCTAAATCCCAAATTGCCAGCCCATCCTCGTTCGTTCAGTATCCAGGTGGATACCCAACAGGGTGCACCACAAGAAGGTAAGGATTGGACATTAGGTCAGAAGCCATGGTCGGTTCTTCGCATTCCTTTAAAGGCTATGTGGAGGTCTCCTCTCAGTTATACAGCTTTGACCCTTAAGCACTCCAAATTGTTTTATTTTATTTTTTTTTTAAATTTTACAACTATATGGATGATTTTGCATGAAAAATAAAAAATATGTGAAATGCTCACCACATTCATTGATGTTGATATTCATGATATTGATTGTTTGCACATGGAGTGAAAGAAAAGAGTAGTAAGTATGGATGCCATTTGTTATGTCAAAATGTTTTTAAGCAGTGTAAGTTTATATTTTATGATAATTAATGCCAGCCTCTGTTCTCGGGTGTAATTAGCCGTTTTTTTTAAACATATATGTAGATAAAATTTCTGTTATGTTTCTGTAGCCTAGAAAATTGAAAATTCTTGGTTTGATTATTTTAGATCAAATCAACTTGCTATGACAGTTTGTTTTCCATACAATTTATGTGTTTTGCAGTAAAACTATAAAAACTCTTTTTTTTTTATGTGACTCACACAGAATTCAAAAGGTTGTAAACATATAGTACTTAGTACTACTTCTAAAGAAGTCAACAGACACCATAGTATGAGGAACAAATAGCCATGGCACCCACTTTAATGAGATGTAGAACCTCCTTTCACTAAGATGACTGCAGCAATCCTACTTCCACAAGTGTACAGTAGTACAATAGATCAATGGGAATTTTATTTTGTACCAGTTGCGAAACAGACATTCCTTGACCTCACCTGATGCTCCAGTTCATCCCATAGATGTTCAGTAGGCTTGAGATCAGGGTTTTGGGGAGGTCAGTCAAGTGTGGTGATATTCATGTCTACAAACGACGCAGTTACATCAGCAGCCTTGTGGCACAATGGTCAGGTCTGTAAAAAGAAAGAATCATTGCATTGTCCAGAATGTTCCATATCCCACTGTACACATTCTTTGCACCACTGACAACAATGCTGCATGTTGGTTCGAGTAATGTGGGAGCTTGCATGTTGGTCCTGGAACCCAAGGCGTGAACCTCAGTTCTGAATGTACAGATTCCTGTTCCAGTCAATGCCCAGAACTCTGCATTCAACATGTCAGCCAATCAATGGCGGTTTTTCCTTCGTAGCACCCTACAGTCATGTTTGGTGAGTGTGGCGGATAGCACTTGCAGTTGACTCCCTGCGCATTTCATTATGGTATCACTGATATTGACGTAAAAGGTACAGGCTAAACAAAAGTCAGGGGAAACTTCACTAAGAATATAGAAGCTAAAGCAAATATCAGGAAGGTGGCAAAATATTCTGGAGGTTATTGAAAAAGCTTAGAAATGGAGGAAAGAGTATGGTAAAAGGAATCAAAGATGATAAAGGTGACATGAAAACTGAAGATTTCATGTCACTTTTAAATTATCTTTAACACTATTGAAGATAATTTATCTTTAATAGTGTTAAATGAAACAAGCAGCAATAGAACAGTAATAGAAAATATTCAAGAGGAATGCAAACAAGAATACATATCAGTGCTTGAAATAAAAAAAAAAAAAAGTCTCAGGAAGGCAGCTGGAGTAGATGATGTTTGACCAGAAAAACTCAAATATAGAGGCATAAAAGTTTTGCAGTGGGCTACACTGCATAAATCAGAGGGCCTGATCAGAAAGTAGAATTCCAGATGATTACACTAGAGATCTCATAGTTGCCATTGATAAAAAAAAAAGAAAAGAAAAGAAAGTTGAATATAAGAATTGCAGAGGAATTCCATTAAGTGTTCAGGTAAGATTTAAGATTGTAGAAAATTTTGGAAGAGAAACTTGAAGAAGAACAAGCCAATAGAAAATTTCCAAATATGGATTTTTCTCTTTATGACAGATATTTGAGAAATCCTGGAATAAGGATCTGGACTTAAGTTTTGTCCATCTCAAAAAGGCATATAAAATTTTGCCCAGAGAAAAGATTTTCAAAACACTACAATTATAGGATAAATGGAACATTATACAATTGGTATCTTGAATTTATGGAACATTATACAGATCACTATATAGTTAAATTTAAGTCATCAGTTAGAATTGAAAGAAATACAGGAAGATAGTTCAATGCAAAATCAGGAGTAAAACAAGGATGCACATTATCTCCAATCTTATTCATTACCTATATGGATCACATTATGAAAGAAAGTGGCATTAAACCTGATATTAAAATTGGAGATATCAAACTTAACTCTTTACTTTATGCAGGTGATGTTTTATTCCTAAGCACACCCAGTGTAAGTTTCTGTGGTTCTCTAACTAAACTTTGTAACAGCTGTAACATATTTGGCATGAAAATCAGCAATAAAAAGACTAAAACTATGAAAATATACAAGAACATAGAAAACTTTAGCTTCATTCCCAATGGAGAACCTATAGCATATGTAAAATATTTCATCTATTTAGGCACAGTTTTTAGCGAAGTTAGTAGGTTACATCTGGGAATAGACAACAGAATAAGCAAAGCAGTTGCTTACTGGCATTACAAGCCAGTGTTCAAACCAGTTTTAAGTTATGGATCAGAGTTGGGTTGGAAATAAAACGTTTCATCAATGACTAGGGATTGTACATATATGAGTTCTGAGAAATATTAGGCAAGTGAACAGATGGCATCAATGGTAGAATCATATTAAAGATATTAGAAAGGACTTGACATTGTTAATATTGAAGAAATTGTGAGCAGAGCTAATCTAGGGTAGAATGGCGATATAAAGAGAATGAGGGAGAAAAAGTGATCAAAACAGATTCTTGATGCCAAAATAGTAGGAAAGGGACTCAGAAGAAGAACAAGGTCTAAATGGATTGATTCATTCAGACATGTTTGAGAAGCATGAAATGTTAGATATGACTTATTAGAGTGCTGACAAGTAATAGACTATTTGGAAGAAAATTGTTGATAAGAGATTAATAATAATAAAACTTAATCATTTACTGTTGGCATAGTAGCCTCAACACCTCTTGAGAGTATATATCAGGAAATTGATGATGAATTAGTCTGCATTAAGTTTTATTTTAGGAAGTCTTAGTATGACTTTGTCTGTGCCAACAGATTAGTGCTTCCAGAATCACCATGTACCTGTACTTAGATATCAGGTCAGGGCACGAAGTTGGTTACATTGTGGCACTGCAGTGGTGGAAGATAAACATTTCTACTGTATACACTTATTCAGAAGCAAACTGTGGTGCACACATACACACTGTCAACTAGTAAAAGCCAAAGTAAACTGAATCTGAAACCTTCCAAGGCAGGCCCATCCCAGTAGAATGACTATCAGTGTAATCCCTAGATAGTTCACAGACTTCCAACAAAAACTTGAGAGAAACAACCTCAGTGGGTGTTGGAGAAACGGTAAGACTGAGGAATATAAGAGATTATGTAAAGAAGCCAGAAAATACATCAGACAGGAGAAGGACAAATATTTTGCTAAGAAATGTATAGAGTTCCATGTGAGGAATAATTACAGAAGGAGCTTAAGCCCAGATTGAATATTACTAAGGACAGGAACAGAGCAGTACTAATGGAGGAACAGGAGATCAGAAATAGATAGAAAGAGTACAGGAAGAGATCCTCCTCATGGGAATTTTGAGTTGGAACCATCTGCACTTAAGCATGAAGCTGAAAGAACAGTGATCCAACTTTAAAACATCATGACCCTGGATGCAGCTGGAATCCAGGTAGAGTTAATTAAGGCCACAGAAGATGGGAGGGCTAAGTGTTTTGTAGATTGATTATAAGGAGACAAAACTAGGGACTGGAAGAAGTCAGTATTTATAGTAAACAAGCAAGATTCTACTAAAGATTATCCTAAATAGGATTGAGACAAAAGTTGAGGCTTGAAATTCCTGAGAAATAGGCAGGGAGATTATCAAGAAATATATAGGGATTTATATTTCTTTTGATATGTGTTTCGTAAACTATTCAAAAATTCTTGATTATGTTCAGCATATGAAATTATGAGAGGCAATGAAACTAATAGATTTTCCTCAGCACATTACCTGGTTTTTAGCTTACTGTACAGTGAGCAAGAAGCTACTATAAAAATACCTTTTGGATTAATTAATTTATTAATTATTTAGCATATCGGTAAAAATATAAGAAGTGAATGAGCAAAACTGTATACAGATTGACAATTCAGATTAACTGATTGGCTTCAGGTAGGCAGGGAGTTAGGCCAGGATACTTTGGGAGCGGCGGCATGTAATCCTATGAATTGCACCATTAGTAAATTACTCCCTCAATTCCTATTGGCTTAACTCTTATTTCAAAGTAAAAATGGAAACACCTGAATAGATTCATATTCAAGGATATTACATAAACATCTTTATCTTCTAAATTAACTCATTAAAATAATGACTGTTTTGAGACCTTCATAACCAAAAGAAAATACCTTTTAATTTAGAGAAATACGTAAATACAACATAAAATCAGTATAACTGCTAATGTGTTTATCAGATTATAAATATTAAAATAAAAAAAAAAATTATTTATTCAGCTTCTCTTCAGCTACAGTTATTATCTTCTCTTCATATGATTTATGGACAAAACTTCAGAACTTTTGTTTTTTTGCCTCCTACAGAACTTTCATTCTTTCATCAATTTACAAAGGAGGAAGGAAAACTAACACAAGAACTGTTTACTGTATAACAGCAATAGTTGAATTCTTTTTGCTTCCTGAAATCACAGAATACTGAAAAAAAGAACATATCTTCTCTTCATCCAGAACATTGCAATAATTCAATTCACTTTCTATATGAAAGTCACACTAATCTCGTTGAATAAACCACTTAAACTACTAGCTTACTCTACTTGAGCAATCATACCAATAGCTTCAAATCTCTTCAAACTGACTCCTCCCTGTCATCTGTTTGTAGTGGGGGGGGGGGGGGGGGGCTTCCCACTGATGGTACTGGCTCTTTTCATTCTTTCTCTTTTTCTTTGTTCTTCTTCCTGAATTCTTTTCTCTACTTCTCCTGAGTCTTTTTTGCTATCCTTTTTCCCAGACCACTATCACTGGGATCCAGTGCCCTGCCATCATGTTTGCTGTGTAGTGTGACCCATGAACATCCAGAAAGTAATCCTGCTAGACTTGCATTACTTTGGACTCTGTTTCTGCAAAATAGACAACCCTGGATGGCCCAGCCAGATCATTCAGCCTGTGGGCTTGCCTGCAAGGGTCAACACTCTTTCAGTAAGTCTTCCCCCCCCCCCCATGGTCTGGAGTTGGGATCCAACAAGACTTGCTGTGGTGCTGGTATAGCATCTGGGGTAGCCTAGTCATATGTGGTTCTGTAGTGGGTGGGGAGCTCTGGCACTGAACCAAGAACCCCTTGAGCATGAATTCTTCCTTCACAAATGTTTCCCTAACAATGTCCCAACTAAGACATACCATATATAGCATTTGGTATCATATGTGGTGAGAAACAAAAGATATTTGATACTAATACAAATGTACCAGTGTTCCTGATCATTCACGCAACAGGAAAAAAGCCAATAGGGAAAATGTCACTCTTCTTTATTCAAAGGGATTTAGAAGGACTGGCAAGATCTCCCAAAAGTGTTAAGAAATTACATTCTGGTGATATCCTTGTCGAAACATCATGTCAGCAACATTCAGGAACATCAGTCAGTGGAATACTGATCAGTAACACCTCATAAGACACTCAATTCTTGTACATGTGTTATTAAATCACTTAAGGAATTGAACAACGTAGATACGAATATAAATTAAATTACACTTTAATAAATATTTTCGATATTTCGGCAACATCATTTTGCCATCTTCAAAAGGAACTTACAACAAAAGGCACGTGCATGTAGGCACTACAACACAGTAACTGAGAATGAAGCTACTGTTCTCCTAAAAGTCCTGATGGTGCCCTCTAGCGGGCTAAATAGGTGTTCTTGGCCTTTGGGCTGAAGGTCTGCTGATGTAAGCCTCCCAAATTTGGGGCAGTAGCATACAACCAAATTTTTTGAGGTTTGGAGAGTTTCTTAGGGCTGAGGCTGATTCCATAAATAGTCTTTCGAATTTGTATTTGCTACGGTGTATTACTGTAGCTTTCTTCCACCGTATTCTGCAGTGTGTATCCAGAGCATGGTCTGCAAGACAAGAATGGCTGTACTTGTGAAAACGGATGTAGTCCTTGTGTTCAGAAATTCTGATATTTGCTGTCTTGCCTGTTTGGCCAAAGTAAGACAGTTTACAGCTGCAAGAGACCTGGTATACACCAGGTCTGTATGGCCTGTAACAGATCATGTTTTTTAAGATTTTGGTAAATTTTTCTGAGGTGCCTCGGATGTAGGGAATGGTGATGGATTTAGAGTAATCCTTGTTGTGGATTGGGGGGGATGTGATTTGTAGGTTTTAATATTTTTTGGATTTTTTTTGGGGGGGGGGATAGCCATTGGCTGAGAAAGTGTTGAGGATGTGATTTAGTTCAGTGCTTAGGGCCATCGTTAGAATTAGAACAGATTAGTTTAGCCCTGTTGTATAGTGTTTTCACCACTCCATATCATTGTGTGTGTGGGGAGAGATTGTTGGTAAATGTATCTGCCTGTATGGGTGGGTTCTATAAACTGAGAAAACCAAGGTTCCATTAGGCTGGCAGGTGACTAGTGTGTCTAGGAAAGGGAAGCTGTTGTTTTCTTCTTTTTTCCAGGGTGAACTAGATTCTGGGGTGTTGGTTGGTTGTTTAAGTGTGTTAAGAAGGAGAGGAGTGTTTCAGAGGCATGTGGCCAAATACTGAACACATCATCAACGTAGCGAAGCCATATGGTTGGTTTTTGTGGGGCAGAGGCCAAGGCTTTTTCTTCAAAGGTCTCCATAAAGAAATTGGCCAAGGGTGGGGAGAGTGGCGAATCCATGGCTGTCCTCTCTATTTGTTTGTAGAATTTTCCCTGCCAAGCCAAATAGCCTGAGTTCATTGTGAACTGAAATAGGGCTGAGATATCGGGAGAAAATTTAGCTTGGATTAGCTCTAAAGTTTCCTTGAGTGGGACATTTGTGAATAAGGAGGAGACGTCAAAGCTGACCATTATGTCAGTATTCTAATTATGTCAGTATGTTAGAGTGTAAGGTTTTTCTATGCTGGCTTTGAAGTGGACTGAGTTTTTATGTGTGATGGTGTGTTGCCAGTATAGTGTGTGAGCTCTTTGGCCAAATGTTTAGCTAATTTGTATGTGGGGGAATCAATGCCATACACTATGAGGCATAATGACACATTTTCTTTATGTATTTTTGGGAGTCCGTAAATACTGGGGGGGGTAGTATAGAGTTAAACGGCTTTGATCTGTTGGTAACTTCTACAGGCCAAGAAGTGACTTTCTTAAGGAGCCTATGCAGTTTTCTAATTCGTGAGTTGGTGGGATTGTATTCGATAGGGAGGTAAGTAGCGCGATCTAATAGGAGAGCATTAAGCTTACCTGTGTAGTCCTTTTGATTAAGTACTACAGTTGCATTTCTCTTATCTGCTTTGGTGATAACTAATTCTTTGTTGGCGATTTGATGTGGAAGGTGGTGGATTCTGCATTCGATCTGGATCATAATATCCTCACTAGGTATTTTTCTGGGAGCAATGCCGAAGTTGTGGCCACGTGAAAGCGCGTTGAGTGCTTCAGGCTTCGGGGTGACTGAAGAAAGGTTGATTACGGTGTTGGTAGGAAGTTTTGGATTGACGGTAGAGTTCTTTTTTAATTTTTCAAATTTTTTCATCTGTCGGCCTCATATTCTTTGTCTGTTTTACATGACGTCTTGTGTACCGCTGCAGACAAAGATTTTGAAAAAATACGAGGCCGCTGATGAAAAAATGCCTTCGGAAAAATATCTACAGGACTTGTACATGTGTGATATCAGAATGGGATCTCACTAATGAAGAGATATGTTCAGAGCTTAAACATCAGGGAGTGACAGGTGTGGGGAGCATCCTGATGTGTAAGGATGATTAGCTGGTTCCATCCAGAAGCATCATCCTTACTTTTGATACACCTAGACCTCCAACATCTGTAAAAAGGAGGGCATTTAAAGTGTCCTGTCGGACTCTATCCCTAATACACTTAAATGCTTTAAATGTCAGAAATATGAGCCTGCCAAAACTGCCTGTGCCCAATGTGGTACAAAGCATGATAACAAATCTCACTCTGTAAAGAAAGCTAAGTGGGTCAACTGTCAGACAGAAAACAGAAACAAAATTTATCATATCAGGATGGAAAAAGAAAGTTAGCCACCACTTGTTCTTAGATCCTCTTCTGCTGATAAGGTGGCAGCAAAGAAATTATCAACAGCATCTCAAACAGGTATGTCTATTCCACCATTTGATAATTTCACCATACCTGAACTTTATGATCGCAAACGCTTCTGTGTCGAGCGTATCAATCGCATGACCTATGATCTCACTTCAGAAACAACTCCAAAAATGGTTCCATTTGATGAGAACTCACTTATCAAAAAATTATGGCAAGGATATCACTCAAAGATAAATCACCAGACACGTCCACAGGAAAAATGGATACTTCAGTATCCACTAAAAGTAAGTTGAATGTAGACAGTGATTTTGACACACCCGATATATTGGATATTTTTCCAGAGGAAATGATGGACACTGGCCATTCATACTTCCCATAATCTAATGAGAAATATAAACCTGATAAGAGTAAATCCTTAACCTTTCGGAAATCAGACAAACCTGTGAAGCCTAAACCATCGGAAAAATTTTACAGTGGAACTGTTATGGATTTCACCAGAATATCAATTCAGATTTTTGCTGCAGAAACACAGTCCTTTCTAAATTTCTGTCTGCAGGAAACATATTTAAAATATAGTGAGAACCCTACCTTAAGGAATTTCACTGTTGTATGCAAGGACAGAACTGGAAATAGTCCTATTCACGGAAGAGTAACTATCCCAGTGGGCAGCCATACTCTTTTCCATCAGGTCCAACTCAATGCTGCTCTGGAAGTAGTAGTGATTCACTTATTCATGAAATTTCTTATTACAATATGTTCAATTTATTTACCACCAGGTGCTGAGTTAAATGAAATCGATCTTGATAACCTTATCTTGCAACTGTCAAAAAACCCATACTTATAGGTGACTTTTAATGGGACCAACACTCTGTAGGGTGGTGCCAACACAAATGGAAGAGGTTGTATCATTGAACAAATCCTTGACAATAATGACCTCTCTGTTTTGAATAATAGACTTAATACTTTCTTCCATATGCCTACCTGCTCATGTTCTGCAGTCGATCTTACAATCTGCTCTCTTGCCATTTTTATACTGCCCATGTGGGATGTCAAGGACTACACCTACCAAAGTGATCATTTTCCCGTTATTTGCACAATGTCTTCACACAAATCATGTTCTCCTACACAGATGCCCATATAGGAAATGAATCAGGCTGACTGAAATTCTTTTTCCTATCTTGCAAAATTTAATTCTGATACAGTCAGTCAAACACCAGTTAATGAAGCAGTAAAATATGTAACAGACCGCATTGTCCAGGCATCAATAGCCTTAATTCCAAAAATGTCACCTCTGTTTCCACTCTTTCTAAAGCCTTGGTGAAACCCAGAATGCCAGGCAGCCAAAAAAGAGCAACACAGAGTGTGGGATATATTTTATAGATGCCTGCACCACGTCAAACTTAATAGCTTTTAAGTGCTCAGGCCAGAGCGCATTATACGATATCTTAGAGTAAAAAAAATTCTTGGATCCAGTTTACCTAATCACTTAATCAAACAACCAGTGCAAAAAATTGTATCTACACGTAAATTATATCTTTGTATCTACACATCCTTTGAATATCAATGCTACATTTTCACCTTTATCAAACTAATTGAGAACTTCCTACTTTAAGGAAGTAGGAAGTGCTCAGGTAAAACTAAGGAAATCCCATTCTTCGCTTGTAAAGAATGGGATTTCCTTAGCCTTTTCTTTACAATCTTCTTTTCACTCTTAGTTTCTTTTTCCCCTCCCCCTTGCCAGGCATCTTGCTCAAAGGATGCAGAAGTTATTTACAGATAAAGACAACATCATGTAGACCAAAAAAGCAGTAGAGACACAAAAGGGACAATTGTCACATTGAACTGAGGTAGGAAATAAAGCACATGTGCAGAAGATTTCTCAACCTTGGATAGGAAACAGCGATAGTCCTTATGTACCAAAATGAAACCTCATATATGCAAAAACATGGATAACAAAAGAACATATAATCAGAATTACTGGTATTATGATAAGGTTAATATGTTTGTCACAATGTATTGATAGCTTAGTACTGGAATGGACCCTCTTTAGTGAAACTCCCCGCCCCCACCTTCCTGTTCAACAAACAATGTTCTTGTCCCATAGACATACTGCACAGCTGCAAGCCAAAGTATTATTATACTTTGGCTTGCAGTTCATTGATTGTGATAAATTTTCATTTTCAAAATATTAATTTAGTTGAAAACTTTGCAATATCTCAGTTATAAATGCACAATTCATAGATAGGTCTTAATAAAATTGCTTCTTACCACTTGATATTTGTATGGGAAAAAAGTTTCCGTTTTTTTTTTTTTAATTTTTTAATTTATTTTATTTTTATTTTTTTATCAATATGATATCCCAAGATTGTTCATTCTTGTTTCAAGAATGAACAATCAATATTTGATTACATTAAAATCTTTGCAGTATTTAATAACAATAAGATTAGCAAATGTAAACAAGAGATTCATTAATATTTCATGATTACTATGAAGTATGAATTGCTGCAGTCAAATGATAAACTATTAGTCTGTCATATTAATTATATCAATAAAACAGAAGTTTTATTGTAGCACTAAATATGGTATTAATGTGTTAATGGGTTTTATATTCATATATTTATTGTTTATGATGGTATGGGTATTGTAAGTGCCAGTGGCTCTAAGTTATATGTCATAAATCAAGAACTGACTGTATATCATCTTGGTATATATATTTTCTCATTCCTTTTATAGACTTATAAAATTTTATATGGTGGTGTAAAAGATTGCTCAGAGATACTTTATTTTTATATTTTATATAATAGACATGCAAATTATTTTTCTTTAGGTTGTCATGAACCTTTCTTTTCAACAAGCAGCTCGGGGTACCAACAGAGATGTGACACTTAGCGTACATGATGTTTGTCCATCTTGTAGGGGATCTAAATGTAAACCAGGTACCAAACCTGTACATTGCCACTACTGTAATGGAACAGGCATGGTAAGCTTTAAACTATGTATTTTATTCATAAGTTCATTGATGGTGATAAATTTTCATTTTGAAAATATTAATTTAGTTGAAAACTTTGCAATATCTCAGTTATAAATGCACAATTCATAGATATGTCTTAATAAAATTGCTTCTTACCACTTGAGATATTTGTATGGGGAAAAAAAAAAGTTTCTGCCATTTTTACCAGCATTTAATACCAATAAGATTACCAAATGTAAACAAGAGATTCATTAATATTTCATGATTACTATGAAGCATGAATTGCTGCAGTCAAATGATAAACTATTAGTCTGTCGTATCAATTATAAAGAGCAGTTAAAAGCAAAATAATGTTCCATGATTTAATTGCATATGTTTCACTCAGATGGAATTAGAAGATAGAAATGAATGATTTTCTTGTGATTGTTTTGGAAAGTTTCAAGCTAGTTAAGCAGACAACCATCAGTGTACCTTCAATTTGAATAACAACAGATGCAGAAGACCAAGTTTGCAAACATTTTGAAATTTTGAACTGCTCTAGGATACTATATGAATTTGAATATGTGTGAAGTATGTATTATTATTATTATTTGACCGCTCCAGGGAGTCCGAGGACTCATCGAGGGACGGCACCTGCTCTACAACTCAGTCTCCACCATTTAATCACCAACTGACTGCAACTACACCAATGCCATCTACCTGCCAACCACCACTGATATTTCCACAGACAATCACAAATATCCATGCCCACATGGGATTCGAACCCACAGCCTTTTGGCTGGAGAGCGGATATGCTATCCACTCGGCCAGCCAGGCTGGCTATACACATGCATGCATGTATGCGCGCGTGTGTGTGTGTGTGTGTGTATATATATATACACACACACACACACACACACACAACCATACATACATACTTCATTCGTGCATATATATACACACACACACATTAAATTTACTGCATTACTTCTTCATTATCATCAACACGACAATCTCGATGAAGTCAGCAGACCCATCATAGTAGGTTCACTCAACTAGCAACATACTTATCATGTTGAACCTTAAAATTCTTAACACTCTCTTCATTCACAATGTATTCTATTCTCACCCTTCTTCATCACAACTTCCACAAATCGCCTTTTCTTTCTCCTCTTTCACCTTTTACTCTCTTTATAGTCCTCTCTGTATTAATCTGATAAAATTCCTCCTCATTAATGTAATGTCCCTATCATATTACCTCATTTCTCCCAATTTACATTTCTTTAACCAACATTCCAAGATCTTGTGTTCTTCTAATTGGATGGTTGCTGACTCACCATACTTATGATGCCAGATTCATTTCTTATATTCTTCTGGGTGGATGTTAGCATATCTTTCAAATGTATAAGTGTACGTATTCGTATTTTTGTGATTATAGTCGGTGATAGAATACTGTGTGTTGAAAATAGGCTGATTATAAACAAACTTGGAAGAAGAAGAAGTATTTTTGTGTTTGTACTAAATAGCAGATACAATCGTAAGTACAGTCTTGTGAACTCATCTCTAGCCCCTTTCCAACATTTTTACATTTCAATAAAAATTGGGTGACCAAATGTGAGTCTGTAGTTCAAGTGTAGTCTGAAAATACTTTATACAGTTGCATAACCACCTCCTTATACCTACTTGTCAGTATACTCCTTATCATAGCAGTAATTTGATGTGCATACTTTGGCACATGTGCAATGTTCTCTCTAAACTTCAGTCCCATTAACTATTATCTCAAATCTCATCCACTTCTTGAAGCACAGTTCTACCAATATAGTACACAACCTTATATTTCCACACTTCAAAGTGCAATACTTTGCACCTATCAGTATTAAAACTGCAATGCCACTCATTTTTCCAGGCAAAAATTCTATTCAAGTTTTTTTGAAGAAGATTAACATCAACAGCGATAATTGTTCCAACCTTGCATCATCAGAATATCATTAACAAATAAGTTAAATAGTAGGGGTCTAAGAATAAAACACTTTTTTTTTGAGACTGCTCCACCATGCACAATTTTATCATTTAGAAAGTGAATCCATCTAACCCAGCTGTCTTCAATGCATAGCCTGCAGGCCACAGGTGGCCTCTGGAGCTCTTTGCCATGGCCAGCCGGCCATTTTGAAAAAATAACTACTTACCATTAAAACGCGATTAAATAAAAAATAATTTCAATGAAGCCCGCGGGCCACTACGCTATACTGCGGTATTTAGAATTGTAAGATGCTTTCCAGATTCACAAGGAACGCTGTGCATTTGATACTTTACATAAAATCCTATAAAATTAAATAGACATGCTGCTTCAGCCATCTACTAGTACTAACGTCCCAGGTAGATGACCGAAGCAGTAGTTCCTTCGAGTGCGCTGCCTAGTGCCTTCCAGATACATATCGAAGGTACTCGATGCTTCATTATTTTCATATAAATGCAAGAGGATCTCATCCATAGTTAGTCGTGAACAATGCGATATTCATGTATAAGCGCGTGCAGATTCGTCATGTCAGCCATAGCCTATTGTGGTTTTATATTGCCAGAGTTTTTTCATTAGTGTGAGACATATTCAGTGGATAATAACAGTTACACGGCCATTTTGGATCATTTTTTGGGTTCACTTTCCATCACTATAGCGTCTACGAGTAAAAAGTGTAAATCAAGTGATTCTTGTCAGGTTTTTAATGAAAAATGGACCAATTTGTACTTTTTTGTGCCAATTGACAATAAGCCAGTGTGTTTAATTTGTCGTGAGTCAGTGTCAGTATCAAAAGAATACAATATAAATCATGAATGCATCCAATTTCGACCACTTTCAAGGGCAGCTTCGTGTATACAAAGTGAACCATCTCCAAATTTGTTTAAAAGGCAGAGGGAAGAGAGCGAAGCGTGCTTCAAAGTAAAATTAAAAAATGAAAAGTAAAATTAAAAAATTTTACTTTTTTAATTTTAATTTTATAATTAATTTTTATTTTTTAATTTTACTTCAAAGTAAAATTAAAAATGAAAAGCCTTCTTGGACAGTGAGTTTGTAAAAGAGTGTCTCATTGCTGCTAGGGAAATTCTGTGCCCAAATAATAAGGAAGTGTTTAAAAAACTGAGTTTGTCTGGGGTAACTGTAGCAGGACGTGTCAAAGAACCTGCCCAATGACATTGAAGGAACTTTAAAAAAACGGTCGTGTGAATTTACGTCATATTCACTTGCTTTAGATGAGAGCACAGATGTGAAGGATACAGCACAACTGGCTATCTTTGTCTATGGTATTGATCAACAATTCACTGTGACAGAAGAACTGCTAGCACTCGTACCTATGAAGGGAAAGACGAAAGGCACTGATATTCTTGAAGCCGCCAAGAAAATGCTCCAGCTCAACCGAAACTTAACCAACATCGAGGGTGTGGTAACTGATGGTGCCCCTGCTATGGTGGGAAAGAATGAAGGGTTTGTTGCACTGCTATGGAATGAACCTGAACTAGAAGGGAAAAAGATTTCATCCATTACCACTGTTTAATCCACCAGGAGAATTTGTCCCCAAACCAAACACAGATGGTAAATAGGCAGACATCGGGGCTTCCCAACAGTGTATTGCAATCAATGAACATGGCAATGAATGTGGCAATCTTAGCGACTTCGATTGTGGACGTATTATCAGCACAAGACAGATGGGCCATTCTATTGCCCAAGCAGTAAGAACCCCAGGGTTCTCAATGGCAACTATATCAAGATTCTAATATAAGTATACCATTAAAGGATGTACCAGTGTCCAGTGAGCAAGTGGTGGCCGACCACATACCATTGATGAACGGGGTTGACGTAGCCTGTCAAGGTTCGTAGGACAATGGCAGCACTAATTACATCCAGTTTCAATGTCAGAGGTCAAAGTAGCATCAGCAAGCAAACTGTATGGCTTACCCTGCTTACCATGAGCTGCAGGAGCTGACGCCCTAATCGTGTATCACTGTTGACAGCTCATCATCAGGCATTTTGCCTCACCTGGTGTTGGGACAGTCAAAACTGGACCTCTGCAAAGTGGACCAGACTTGTGTGGTCTGATGAATCCGGTTGTCTTGTACCAAGCTGATGGAGAGGGTATGGTTTGGCATCGATAACATGAGGCCATTTCCCCGCAGTTCCAGGTCGACTCTGTTCAAGGAGGTGGTGGCGACTCTGTGATGGTTTGTGGAACCGTCTCATCTAGTGGCCACCAAGGTCTATGGATTTAAATCCAATCAGATCTCTCTGGGATGCCATATAGTGAAACATCAGATCCATGTATCTGGGACTGATGTCTAAGGCACAGTTGTGGACAATGCTGCAACAGGCATGGCTGAAATTACCTCTGGAATCTGGGAGTCATTGCCTTGGAGAGTACATTCACACTACAGGATGACTGACATCCTATTTAGGTAGTATGCTAATATTTTATCTCTAATTGAGTGTAATATTGAATGTCAAATGAAAAAATAATAAAGTTATCCATGGATGTAATGTGGATAGTAATGATATCCACATTAAGGCATATGGATATTGCTATCCATATGCATTAATGTGGATAGCAATTTGACTTCCATTTCACAAAACCTCTAAAGTTTCGTGAATCCTTCTACAGCTCTCAAATAGGGGAATACCAAAAAACTTGTAAGGATGCTCAAAGTAGTGGCAGAAAAACATTATAGTCATTTCTCTAAGTTCCTATTATGTGTGTATATAAAAAAAATATTTCACTGCAATGAATACTGTGTCCCTTTGAATTTATTATAATGAAGGTTATGATAGTATTTGAAATTACGATGATGCGAATTAATTTCTACAGTTTGCTTTTATCAGTTAATCTTTGGAAAATATGTGACGACTAATTTTCTAAATATTTGTGTATCATTTCACTTGAAATTAGGAAACAATAAGTACTGGTCGTTTTGTGATTCAAAGCACGTGCCGTCGCTGTCATGGCACAAGAACAGTTATCAAGCATCCCTGTGGTGAATGTGATGGTAAAGGTACCACAATACAGAAAAAGGTTGTAACTGTTCCAGTTCCTGCAGGTTAGTAAATTTTCAAAGTAAATATATGGTATAAGTAAAGTGGATGTTAAATCCAGCATTATTTCAAACCTCAATGTAGAAACTATGAAAGTTTCGTAAAGTAAGTTGACCAGAGAGCTTACTGGAATACACTCCCCAGCATTCACAAGTTCCATTAGCGCAGACTAATAGAAGACATAAGGCGTCATTTAATCCCAGGTATCTATATATTCATTATTAAAAGAACACGTAAGACCACATTAATAACTATTTAATTAATAAGGTGCAGATATTTCATACTAAACTAATAGTACATCTTCAGTGTCACACAAACAGTTATAGGAATGGAATACAAGTAACGAACATTCGGTGGATCACCTATTAAAATACAATTGTTGCCACGTGCTAGGAAATGATAGCAAATAATAATTATTTAATATTTAAGATAATTGTTTTTTTATTGATTACATAAAATAAAAGTCTATCAGATCTTCGAGAGAGGGAGAGACAATCATTTCGATTCAAATTCAGTCGGTGTAAAATAGCTTCACAACTTTCTTTAAAAAGACGTCAATATTTGAACCTGCATCTATGAAGGAAAATAGCTTAATCCCACTGGATGTTATGAGAGGTGTTAATACTGTGTTGTGCTAGACCAGACTTCTGAGGTTCCTTGTATTCAATATAATATTGATGTTCTTTAATTCTTTTTTCCACAGAACGGCCAGTTTGTCCAAAATAAGAAACATCGCATTCACATGGTATTTGGTAAACGCCAGCCAAAGATAGAGATGACAGTTTATCCTTTGTAGAAGCCAATAAAGAGGAAATTTTGGTGATAGGAACATACGTGTGAATTAATTGGTACCTTTTCAAAATTCTACCTATTGGTACTGAGATTCCTGGAATATAAGGGATTGGAACTCTGAGGACTGTTGAAGAAACCTTAGGTAGTGGAACATAAGATTCAATTATCTGTTGGATTTGATTGGGGTTGTAATTATTCGATTCCATTAACTTTTTAATGATGGAAAGTTCTTGTTGTAAGATTACTGGAGAAAAGCAGATTTTATGTGCTCTATTAATTACAGATTTAAAAATGCCAAATTTTTGAGATGTGTGGTGAGCAGACCTTTTATGAATGTATCTACCAGTAAATGTGGGCTTTTGAAAGACGTTTGTAGATAAAGTACCAGAAGAAGTTCAAGTAAGGAGGATGTCCAAAAATGGTCAATTACCAGAATTTTCTTTTTCCATATTGAATTGAATACGTGGGTGCAGGTTATTTATCTGTTGTAGAAAAGTGGAAAGCTCATCTTTAGTATGTTCAGTATCTTCAATAGTTGCATGGAGGCAATTTGCTTTTAAATAACGAAGTCGTAACTTCAAAACGGTGTTTGTTAGCATTGTCGCTAGAAAGTCCTGACAGACTGCATTCTATATTATGTAAAAAATCAAGATATGGAATGCATGTAGGAATAACTGCAAAATCAAGGCCTTTTGCTAAAGCACTGGTTTCGGCGTCAGATAAAGGGCGATTGGAAATATTAACAATCCATTTATTAGTAGAGGTGATGTCAGAGGTTAAGTTTTTCTTTTGCTTGTAATATAAAAAATTATATTTTTGCATAAGTCTGTGAAAATTTCTTTCGTAAGAACGAGTTAAAGATTGTTTTGATAAGCGAAGAACAATATCTAGTCAGTCATCATTAAGAACAGCTGAAATTTCTTCTTCGAGATCCAAAATAGACTTAATATTAGAAGCTAATTCTTTTTTGGCAGTACGAAGTTGGTTACGAATTAAGGAAAAACTTGCATGAATGTAAATAGAGTGGGCTTCAGGAGACCGAACTGTTTCTTTAAACCTAGCAAATGTAGGAATAACTTTCGTGTCACGAAATTTTTTGAGGAAGGCAATCCGTGCTCGAAGTTTACCTTGAAAAACAGATAGTTTTCCTAGCTTTCCTGTTTGCTTAGTAAATTCTTCCCCGTGAAGTAGGAAGATTCTTATTTTTAAAGGTACCTGTGGCATAGCATAATTATTAAAAGAACACGTAAGACCACAGTAATAACTATTTAATTAATAAGTCAGATATTTCACACTAAAACTAATAGTACATCTTCAACGTCACACAAGCAGTTATAGAAATGGAATAGAAGTAACGAACATTCGGTGGATCACCTATTAAAATACAATTGTTGCCGCGTGCTAGAAAATGATAGCAAATAATAATTAATTAATATTTAAGATTATTGTTTTATTTATTGATTACATAAAATAAAAGTCTCTCAGATCTTCGAGAGAGGGAGAGACAATCATTTCGATTCAAATTCGGTCAGTGTAAAATAGCTTCACAACTTTCTTTAAAAAGACGTCAATATTTGAACCTGCATCTATGAAGGAAAATAGCTTAATCCCACTGGATATTATGAGAGGTGTTAATACTGTGTTGTGCTAGACCAGACTTCTGAGGTTCCTTGTATTCAATATAATATTGATGTTCTTTAATTCTTTTTTCCACAGAACGGCCAGTTTGTCCAAAATAAGAAACACTGCATTCACATGGTATTTGGTAAACGCCAGCCAAAGATAGAGATAACAGTTTATCCTTTGTAGAAGCCAATAAAGAGGAAATTTTGGTGATAGGAACATACGTGTGAATTAATTGGTACCTTTTCAAAATTCTACCTATTGGTACTGAGATTCCTGGAATGTAAGGGATTGGAACTCTGTGGACTGTTGAAGAAACCTTAGGTAGTGGAACATAAGATTCAATTATCTGTTGGATTTGATTGGGGTTGTAATTATTCGATTCCATTAACTTTTTAATGATGGAAAGTTCTTGTTGTAAAATTACTGGAGAAAAGCAGACTTTATGTGCTCTATTAATTAGAGATTTAAGAATGCCAAATTTTTGAGATGTGTGGTGAGCAGACCTTTTATGTGGGCTTTCGAAAGACGTTTGTAGATAAAGTACCAGAAGAAGTTCGAGTAAGGAGGATGTCCAAAAATGGTAAAGTACCAGAATTTTTCGTTTTCCATGGTGAATTGAATACGTGGATGAAAGCTATTTATCTGTTGTAGAAAAGTGGAAAGCTCATCTTCAGTATGTGACCAAATAGCAAAAACATCATCGACATAACGATACCAAAGAGATTTTCGAGGATGAATGGATGAAAACATAGTGTCTTTAAATTGTGCTGTCATTTCCTAGCACGCAGCAACAATTTTATTTTAATAGGTGATCCACCAAATGTTCGTCACTTGTATTCCATTCCTATAACTGTTTGTGTGACACTGAAGATGTACTATTAGTTTTAGTATGAAATATCTGTACCTTACTAATTAAATAATTATACTATGCCACAGGCACCTCTAAAAATAAGAATCATCATCCTTCACGGGGAAGAATTTACTTAGCAAACAGGAAGGCTAGGAAAACTATCTGTTTTACAAGGTAAGCTTCGAGCACGGATTGCCTTCCTCAAAAAATGTCGTGACACAAAAGTTATTCCTACGTTTGCTAGGTTTAAAGAAACAATTCGGTCTCCTGAAACCCACTCTATTTACATTCGTGCAAGTTTTTCCTTAATTTGTAACCAACTTCGTACTGCTAAAAAATAATTAGCTTCTAATATTAAGTACTATTTCGGATCACGAAGAAGAAATTTCAGCTGTTCTTAATGATGAATGACTAGATATTGTTCTTCGTTTATCAAAACAATCTTTAACTCGTTCTTATGAAAGAAATTTTCACAGACTTATACAAAAATATAATTCTTTATATTACAAGCAAAAGAAAAACTTAACCTCTGACATCACCTCTACTAATAAATGGATTGTTAATATTTCCAATCGCCCTTTATCTGACGCCAAAACCAGTGCTTTAGCAAAAGGCCTTGATTTTGCAGTTATTCCTACATGCATTCCATATCTTGATTTTTTACATAATATAGAACGCAATCTGCCAGGACTTTCTAGCGACAATGCTAACAAACATCGTTTTGAAGTTGCGACTTCGTTATTTAAAAGCAAATTACATCCATGCAACTTATCAAATGCTGAAATCAAAGGGCTAACTTCTTTAAGGAGAGATAATAACATATCTATTTCTAAGGCCGATAAAAGAAAAAGCTATTGTAATCATGAATAACACTGACTATGAGAGAAAAATATCCAGCCTTTTAGAAGACACCTCTACCTACCAACTGATCACGCATAATCCTACAAATTCACAAATTAAACAATTAAATAAATTAATTGATGAGGTTATCAGTTGGGATCCAAATGATGCGCCTACTTTGGAAGACCCCCCCCCCCCCCCCCAAGTCTATATGGACTCCCGAAAATCCATAAAGAAGGCTATCCAGTGCCACCTATCGTGAATTGTATTGATTCTCCTACCTATCGACTTGCAAAGTCTTGTCACGTTCTTTTACGTATCCTACATAAAAAAAATTCAACAGATTTTCTTGAAAAAATTAATGATATAAAAATCAAAGGGTCTGAGTTGCAAGTCAGTTTCGACATTGTTTGTCTGTGTACCAATATTCCAATAGCCGACACAGTCAAATTATTATATGAAGATTACCCTCCAGATATTGCAAAGATTTTCGAATTTGTTATCCATTCAGGTTATTTCAGCTGGAAAAACAAGATCTACAAACAAGTTGAAGGTACTGTCATGGGTAGCCCTCTGTCTCCACCTTTGGCAAACTACTTTTTGAAACAATTCGAAGACACTATGTTTTCATCCATTCATCCTCAACCATCTCTTTGGTATCGTTATGTCGATGATGTTTTTCTATTTGGTCACATACTGAAGATGATCTTTCCACTTTTCTACAACAGATAAATAGCCTGCACTCACGTATTCAATTCAATATGGAAAAAGAAAATTCTAGTACTTTACCATTTTTCGACATCCTGCTTACTCGAACATCTTCTGGTACCTTATCTACAAGTGTCTTCGAAAACCCACATTTACTGGTAGATACATTCATGAAAAGTCTGCTCACCACACATCTCAAAAATTTGTATTCTTAAATCTGTAATTAATAGAGCACATAAAATCTGCTCTTCTCTAGTAATCTTACAACAAGAACTTTCCATCATTAAAAAGTTAATGGAATCGAATAATTACAACCCCAATCAAATCCAACAGATAATTGAATCTTATGTTCCACTACCTAAGGTTTCTTCAACAGTCCACAGAGTTCCAATCCCTTACATTCCAGGAATCTCAGAACCTATAGGTAGAATTTTGAAAAAGTACCAATTAATTCCCACATATGTTCCTATCAACAAAATTTCCTCTTTATTGCCTTCTACAAAGGATAAACTGTCATCTCTATCTTTGGCTGGCATTTACCAAATACCATGTGAATGCGATGTTTCTTATTTTGGCCAAACTGGCCATTCTGTGGAAAAAAAGAAATAAAGAACGTTGAATACAACAAACCTCAGAAGTCTGGTCTAGCACAACACAGTATTAACACTACTCATAATATCCAGTGGGATAAAGCTAGCTATTCTCCTCCATAGATGCAGTTTCAAATATGAACCCCTTTTTAAAGAATGTTGGAAGCTATTTTACACCGACCGAATTTGAATCGAAATGATTGTCTCTTCCTCTCTCGAAGATCTGAGAGACTTTTATTTATGTAGTCAATAAAAAAACAATTATCATATATATTATTTGCTATCATTTCCTAGCACGTGGCAACAATTGTATTTTAATAGGTGATCCACCGAATGTTCATTACTTCTATTCCATTCGTATAACTGTTTGTGTGACACTGAAGATGTACTATTAGTTTTAGAATGAAATATCTGTATATCTGTACCTTATTAATTAAATAGTTATTACTGTGGTCTTACATGTTCTTTTAATAATTATACAATGCCACAAAACCTCTAAAAATAAGAATCTATATATTCGCCTTTCATTAGTCCATTTTGATAAGGTTTCACTGACTTGACAGCTGTTTCGAACTTTTTGGTTCTTCTCAGAGACCAGGCAACTATTTAAATAAAGCACTCTCTAAAAATTAGGCTTCTCCCAGACCACTCCCTACGAGTGATGAAAGATCTTCCAACTACTCAGCGTTGCTTCCACTCAGTGACAGGCTCACCACACCACTGAGCAGAGCTGCTCATATTCCAGGGAAAAGCACCCACTGAAACAGCCCCGAAAGAGGCCATGCCGGAAAATGCCAATCCCCAGATACTCAAATTGCTCTCTCAAGGCAAAACTCCCTTGAAATCTTAAGTCCCCTCAGCGAGACAAGACCGGGAAGAAACCTTAAGAGAGCAGAAACTCTCATTCATTACAAAGGAATTTGAAATGTCAGAGCAATGTATTTTTCATAAGCGAACTCTCAGTCTGTGAGTAAAAGTATTTGCTAAAATAAAGAGCTAAAATGCTTCAGTTCAGCAATGCAAAATTATATAAGTAAAGTGGATATTAAATCCAGCATTATTTCAAAGGAGTTTTGCCTTGAGAGAGCAATTTGAGTATCTGGGGATTGGATGTAGAAATGTAGAAACTATGAAAGTTTCGTAAAGTGATCAGAGAGCTTAGAGGAATACACTCCCTGGCGTTCGTAAATTGCCTTAGCGCAGACTAATAGAAGACATAGGCACTGCCCAAGCATCTATGTATTTGCCTTTTATTAGTCCATTTTGATAAGGTTTCACTGACCTGACTAATATCGTGAAGTTTTGCACCCAAAAAACACAATTTTGTCGCACTCTTGTTAAGTACTCCTCTGATCATGGAGTCTCCGTACATAATTTTCTCCTTAACATGTTTTCTTGTTTCTTGGGTCAGTTTTTATTATTCCTTCTGACCGCCTCTTCTTTCTCTTTTCAGCCCAGCTCTTGCCACTTCTGCAATTTGTTCTGTGAAGGATAACATTTAAGTGTGCAATTTCTTTGTTAATATCCATTTCATTCTCCTCTGTTTCCACAGCTGCACGTTCAACATTAATAACATCATTTTCCATCCTACTAATGGTACTGTCCACTCTATTAATATTTGCTGTGTTCTTTTCGCCTAACAGACACTCACTTTTGAAACACTTAATATACACTCCCTCTCAAGTTTCAATTTCCTTACACATCTACTTTAAATTTCTCACCAAATACATTTCACACATGCTGCACCGAATGAAATCCTGCAAATTCAAATTGCCTGATAACATGGTCTTTGCTGTCATTATTTGTCCAGGCATTGGTGCCATGCCAACAATATCAAATTTAAACACTTACAAACTAACTAGCTCAATCAATCCCACACCCATTATGTGTGATCGACTGTTGTGATCGAGCAGGCAGAGCAGATTATGCGTGATTGACTTTAAGAGATAGGTAGGCAAAGAGGTCATTGAAGTCATCGAAGTTTGAGAATGGTAGAGGCAGTAAATGAAGACAAAGTGAGGTGAGGAGATCAGATCATATTAAGGGGATTCCAGGTCCAATAACCTTGGGCATGTGATATCAGACCTGATTAAGCATTGGTTCTGTCCTTCTTGCACAGGGTATTATTATTGCATGAAACACCTCCAGGAAGTCTAAAGATTCATCAAGGGAAGGCATCTACAACGAACTACAACAAACCACCACTACACCAATGCCATCTACTGCCCATCACCACCACCACCACTAGTATTTTACAGACAATCACAAACATCCATGTCCATGTGGGATTCGAATGCAGCCTTTTGGCTGGAGAGTGGATATGCTAACCACTCAGTCAACCAGGCCAGCAAAGATGTAATGAGTAAAATGGAGGTGATTCCTTACTTTTTTCCCCATATTAACTAACTCTTTGCCCACTAATGGTGTTAAATGTGCTATGAGATTTAAAGCCTCTCATTGGTGAAATGCTTATTCACTAATTGTGAATAAACAAATCTATAGATTACTCATCCATCATCTGTAAAGTATATGGAAATACATGGATAATGAAACAGATATTACAGGAATGTTTCATGAATACTTTTGTATCCAAAGTAATGGATTGGATTTCTGGCATTCACTGCTATGGTTCATCATCATCATCAAATTCCTGACATGTACCCTCAAGGGGATGTACAGGATATGATAGTTATGTTAAAGATACCAAGCAATTTTAAACCTGGTTTTACTCCATTTTTCCCAAGTAAGCAAACAGACAAAATGTCAAGTTTGCGCCTGCAATTTATGCAAGACTATATGATAGTACTACATGAAAAATTTACATCATTACTAACTTCCTATTACTGCCAATAAAACCATGGCATTACTGCCATGGTTTTATTGTTTTATTATTAGCAAGAGCAGCATTTCCAGAAATTGAGACTTTTGCTAGTTGGAATATTAATGTTGCCTGTCTGCCACCAAACTGTAGCACTATTATCCAACCAATGGAACAGTACATCACCATGAACTTGAAATATCTTGATAGAAAGTAACACAGTATTTAAGAAATCTTAGTAATTGTGAATGGACACTTCAAGAAGGTCACACCAAATTTACAAATATGATAATATGGGCCAGCTCATGAAAGAACATAAAACTATTCATATTAAAGCATGCCTGGAACAGAATTTTTTTTTTTTTTTTTTTTGCATTGGTGATATTTGATTCAGAAGATGACAAAAACATTCAAGAAAAAAAGATATATTCCAAAGACAAAAACAAGTTACTAGCATTAATCCACCACCATAGAGCTTAAAAGAAGATGATAATAA
The DNA here is from genome assembly GCF_054136105.1 of Typopeltis vanoorti. NCBI lineage: Eukaryota > Metazoa > Arthropoda > Arachnida > Uropygi > Thelyphonidae > Typopeltis > Typopeltis vanoorti. The sequence continues at coordinate 84,418,679 of NC_143555.1, read as the reverse complement.
AGCACATGAGAGACTCAAAGAAACAAACACAAAAGTTGGGAAATAGTACGACTGTTTTTAAAAATGTACTGATTGTGCTGCAGCATTGTGGTATCACACCCGTCTGTCCTTGCTGTCTAGGGGAACCAGATCAGGAAAATGCTTAGTGATGAAACCGTTAGCATAAAATGCTAACGGTTTTAGCATAAAATGCAGGAAAGAAAACATATCCCATTGACATTGGGACATAAACACAATCCTCAAGGGCAAAATGCTTTTAATGATCTCATGCATTTAGTAGTAAATATATATGATAAAGTAATAACAATGGCTTTTCACTGAAAGTTATTGCTGTTGATAAATAAAGCTATTTTTTAACCATTTCTAATAAAAACTAATGTACCTAATCACAAAGTACAAGGAATACCATTTATTCTAAATTAATTCTTTCCGGTATTTCTAGGAGAATTAGCATTCTCCTTTTGCAAACACCTCCTCTCCACCTTCTCTTTTCAACCACATTTGAAATTCATACATTTCTGAAAGGTTAGAAGTTGTAATTGTTGGTAGCTGCAATTATTATAAATTAGAAAAATGTGAAAACAGGAAATTATGTAGTCGTGGGAGTGATTAGGCAGAATACTGTGTCTGTTTAAAAAGGAATATCAGCATTTCTGTTTATAATGCCTGCTAATTAGTCAAAAGGGAGAAAATGAAATAGAAAAATTCAGTGTATACTGGGATATTGCTTGGGCTGTTTAGTGTTCTTTCTTTTCTTTCTCAATGTCACTAATCACTCAGTAATCTTGTTTAGCTTTCAGCCTCTTGTTTGGGCACAGAAGGATTATTATGTTGTATTTTTAAGACATAGCTTATTTCAGAAATTGCAGTATTGAGAATTTTTTTAAAGTGGGGGAGATCAATAACATTCAAAGCTTTTTATGATAAAAATGCTTTTTTATATTGTGAAAATCTGACAAGAAATCTGGAAAAATTAGAATAATTTCAGATATTGTCTATTTCCTAAATAGCTCTGCTCACTTACTACATCCGTTGGGAATTTCACAGTTCACCCTTTTGCTTGTGTAGCACTGTGCAGACTATGCGACTATGCATTATATCACTAATGATCCCACACATTCTTTCCTTTAAGACCTCAGGAACTTGCATTTATTTCCAAATAGGACCATCAATTGGTTAGCTAAACCATCACTCTGCATATAGTTTTGTTCATTACTTTCTAGTATTTTTACTCAATAAATAAATTAGCTAAATATAGTATTTTCTTTTCAATTAGTATTTCTTTAAAACTTGTGCTGTGGAAAGGATATATCTCAAATGATGAATATTTTTTTAGAACTCTGAATTTTCCAGGTTAGAAAGACAATAATAATGTAACATTTAAAGATAATTTTTAAAAAAAATTCAAAAATACTGTCAAATGCAAATACAGTTCAGTTACATTAAACTTTCAGTAATTATTGTAATTACTAATGTTATTATAGTAATAAGTTTATTTGGATATTTGAAAGGCAAAACTTTGTATTTGTATTAGATGTTCATTTTTTAAAAAAAATTAGATGTGATATGAGGGTAGAAAATGGAAAACGAAGATTTAACATTGAGTGAAATGCTTTACAGCATAATTTTATTTTATTTCAAAGTGGGGAGACTGTTTATCTCAGATGTATTTATAGAAAATACATTTTTTATATGTGTAAACATACAAATCCATAAATAAATGAAATACATACAAAAATGACACTCAACATTATCTTAAATTATCAGAGATAATTATAGATAGCTGCAATTATTATAAATTAGAAAAATGTGAAAACAGGAAATTATGTAGTCGGTGACAATAAGATAGTCAAGTTTCCATTGGTCTATACTTCCTGAGTTTTTCGCATCCACTCAGATTGCTCATGATATAATTCAAGACTTCAAGCCCAGGGTCCCCACCTTATCTGAAAAGCCTACCACCTTTTGTTGATACTTTATACCAAGAATATAATAGTAAGGATATTTCTGGGGGTACTTGCTAACACTGATCCAAGTAACAATCAGATATCTGATATGAATATTTCTTCTGTCAATCTACATTTCAAGACATCTTTACCATTGGGATTGCCATTTCCTTCACCTCATAGATTAAACTCAACACAATCAAAGAAATTGGAAGACAGAACTCACTCTTTGTTGAAGAGTGTTGGAATTTAGAAATCCATAGCAGTTGATGGTTCATTCTATATTAGCATTACTAAAGTGCCATCTCTTACTGTGGATTCTAAGACCCATTCGGATTGCTTATCATTTCTTTCTGGCCCTCCAGAAAGAAATGATAAGTTTCTGTGGAAAAAAAGAAATAGAAGTATTTTCAGAAATGAAGTAGAAGGTTTGGGGAATAACATGAAGACAGTGAATGGAGAAATTTGGATACTTCAGATAAGATTGGCTAACCTAAAAAGTTCATGGGGAAATATGAGAGAGAGAGAGAGTCAAGAGAATGAGAAAACAAATGAAAGCTTGTATGGGAGAAGTATAATGATAGGAGAGGAAATGAGAACGTTCTATGAAAATGCGAGCATATATGAAGGGATAAAAGGAAGACGTGATAACAAAGAGAGTGTTGGGGATGAGAGAGGGAATGATGCTAGTGTTAATAAAAAGTGCTTGCTTACATGTAGTCTTTCATAGGATGAAGCGTAGGCTTGAGAGACTGAATAAACATTTGGCAAGTGATGCTGCTTCGAAAAGAAAGAGGTAACAAGGAAAAGAAAGGAATGCTCATCAAAGAATGATTGTGAGAATAAGATGAGAATTTTGAATGGAGATTCCATGATAAGAGGAGTGCTTTGTGAGGGAATGATGAAATCATATTTCCAAACTACAAAGATTAATGATGTTAGTGATGCTATCAGGATACAGAAAGGTAAAGTGAAAGAGTTGATTGTTTTGGTAGGTACAAATGATTTGAAAGGTGAAAAGTGTGGTATAAGGGAGGACATGAAAGAGTTACTGATGGTTGCAAAAGAAAAGAGTAAGAGTGTAAGGATAGTAAGTCTGTTGCCATGGTATGATAGAGGTGAGTTGTGAAGTATTGCAAATGACAAAAAAGTTGTGAAGAATTGCAAATGACTTAATCTGTAGGTTGTGTAGGAGGAATGGAAGTGCAGTTTCTGGATGAGTAGAGTAAGTTTGATGCCCAAAAAGACTTATATAAGGCAAATGATTTGCACTTAAATGGATTAAGAGTTTAGAAAAAGTGCTGCTGACTGTAGCAGGATTAGAGTGCAAAATCAGGGAAACTAAAGTTGTTATGGAGGAAGCAGGTGAGGGTGCATGCAAACACCAATAAAGCAAATGGGTGCATGAGTGGAGAGAAAATGCTGACTTTAGTTTCTGTGCTAGTAAATAAGAATAGGCTTGTGCATACAATGTGTAAGGTTAATTATAGGCTAGTGAGGATTATATAATTTATGCATACTAATGCCAGAAGTATTAGGAACAGGGAGGAGAATTTTTAGCACTAGTTAGTTCCTATTGGCCAAGAGTTGGTGTATTTGTGAGACTGAGAGTGATTTGTGTATAGAATGGGAAGGTTATATTTTTAGAATAGATAGAGAAAATAGGATGGGAGAGGGATATTACTGATGATATCATATGAGCCACAGCTTAAAAGAGTGGTAGTACAGCAGGAAAGCAGTATACATTTGAGGTGTATGGTATGAGATAACAAGGCTAACAAAACAAAGTATTTGGTTTGCTGCTGCTATAGGCCCAAGGAATGCAAAGGATGATATAGGTGATATGTAGCAGCAGATAAATTCAATAAGTAGAGGGCAGGTAATTATTATGAGTTACTTTAATTATGGAGATATAGATTGGATGGGTGGAAGGAAATGAAGTTATGCAGCCTCTTAGGAATAATTATCTAAGGCAGCATGTAATGGAGGGTACTAGGAGATCAAGAGTGCTGGAACTTATGGTTACATCTGAGGATTTATGAGGGTGGTCTGAAAAGTTCTCTGCCTAACATTGAAAACACGAATTTATAATTTCAAAATTATTTTTATATTTCAACATAATCTCCCTTAAGCCTAATACATTTATTCCAGTGATACTCCAGTGCCATTATCCCATCCCTGTAGTGGTTCTCAGTAAGATCTGCAAAATACCTCTCTACAGCTGCAATCGCCTCTTGATTAGAAGAAAAACACTGATCAATGAGGAAGAGTTTTGGTTTTGGGAAGAGATAGAAGTCGGGTGGGGGGGGGCAAATCTGGGGAATAGGGTGGGTATTCCAACAATTCATAGTGCAGATCCCTTAATTTTCCCATTGCCAAAACACTTTTGTGGGCAGGTGCATTGTCCTGAAGAAAGATGATTTTTTTCTTCTGCAAACCAGGTCTTTTCTCACGATTTTCATCTAGTCTGGTTAAAAGATCGGAATGATATCCCCCGGTTATTGTTTTACCCTTTTCAAGATAATTGATAAACAAAATGCCTTCAGTATCTCAAAACACCGATGTCATGACCTTTCCTGCTGATGGTACCAAGTTTGTCTTCTTTGGCACTGAACAACTGGCTTCTGTCCACTGTTTTGACTGCTGTTTGGATTCTGGTGTGTAATGGTGAATCCAAGTCTCATCCATAGTAATAAATTGATGCACAAAATCAGTTTTATTCTTGTTAAATGCTTCAAGCACTGTTAAGAGTTTTTCATGCAGTGCATTTTTGATCTGCTGTGAGCAAGCGTGGCACTCACCCTGTGCAAAGCTTTTTCATTTGCAATTCTTCATGCAAAATATATCCTACACATTCTTTTGAAATGCCTATAGTCTCAGAAATTTCACGCACTTGATCACTGATTTCTGGTGTTTTTAAACTTTTTGGACATCCTTCATGTGGATCATCTTCAAGGCTGGTACACCCATGTTTAAACTCGGTAGCCCATTTCTTAATTGTTGAAAACGAAGAAGAAGAGTTCCATAAACTTTTATGAACTTCAAATGAATTTCTTTTGCCATTAAACCTTCTTTTACAATAATTTTATAATCGCACGATACTCAATTTAATCATATCAAGGGATAGGGACAACACTTTTGCTTTGGACAGCTGTATGAAACAAACTACTTGATAGAATGACTTGCAGTTTCACATGGATGCTTATAACAGATGTACCAACTTAGAAAAAAAAATCTTGCCAATAGTGTTGCCATCTAAGGTCAGCAAGCCATCATAAGGAGTATAAAGCACCAGTCAAGCTTCTGACCTGTGGAAGGCAGAATTAGAGTATGAAAAGAGATTAGCCAAACAACCTAAGTATAATCCTGCCACACACAGGTCTTTCATTGTGTGTGGCAAGGAAAAGAAAGAATGACCACAGTAGAATGATTTTGATGGATGCAGATGTAAGGAGGTGACTGAAGCAGATGAAATAGTTGAATTACTGAGTGATCATTTTGCAAGGTTGTAGCATCCAAGTGAAGATATTACATAGTAATATATATGAATCTATATGAATATATTAATGTGAAAGTCGAGGTACATAGGATACTGCTGAATCTGGATGTGAATACAGCTATGAATTTGGATGGGGTTATCAGCTCACATATTCTGAAAAGTGTCAGCTTGGGACTCTACCCAAGCTGACACTATGAAATTGATAGTGTTAGCTTGGGTAGAGTCTCAAGGAAATGGATGGAGGTGAAAATAGTTCCACCGTACAAAGAAGGCGCTAATACAGAGAAGTAGCAAATTATCGACCAATTTGCATCTCAGAAGTGGTGGTCAAAATATTGAAGAAGTTAAAGACAAAATTCAGGAATGGAATAGGATGCTGTATGGGAACAGCGTGGCTTTGTGAAGGGTAAATCATGCTTTAGTAACTTACTTTTTATAATAACATGATAGCTGAGTTGTATAAAGGTAATAGCTACACAGCAAAGGTGTTTGACTGGATATCTCATGGAATCCTGATACGTAAATTACATCAAATGGATGTGAATATGAAGCTGGTGATGTGAATAAGAGTGGTTGTTGGAGAGATACCATGTAGTAGTTCATTCAGAAGCAGAGTCCTTTCTCGTTCATTCAGAAGTAGAAGGCCTCTGACCAGTGGTATGCCTCAGGGCTCTGTACTTAAGCCACTACTATTTAATTTGTTCATTAATGATGTAGAAAATTATATGAAGGGAAATATCCAGTTGTTTGCAGATGATGCAAAATTAGTTAGAGCAGTCATCAATAAAATGAGGTTGATATTTCACAGAATGATTTAAATAGGCTGGTAGTATGAGAAAATGAAAATGGGTGTCAGTTTAATGTGGCAAAGTCTAAGGTTATGCATTATGGAGTGAAAAGATTACCAACTGCATACCATATTAACGAAACTATATTCCAGGAAATTGATGAGGCCAAGGATTTGGGAGTGTTGGTGGATAGGAAGTTGAAAGTTCAGAGGACCTATTATCGACCAATTTGTCAATAATAGGTCCTCAGGTGGAAATCCAGATGACCAGACACAGATCTGGTCATCTGGATTTCTTGGAGATGTGGACAAGGTAGAGTGAATTCGGAGATGAATGACCAAGCTGGTGGCAAGTCTGTGTGATGCTCTGTACAAGTAGAGATTGAAGATTTGTAGGTTACACAGGCTGGTTGATTGGAAGATGAAAGGGAGGAAGTATGATAGAGACATACAAGTTGCTTGAGGGGAAGGTTATAGGATTGATGTGGAGGAAATATTTCATTACATGAATAATGTGAGAAAAACTAGAGGTCATCCATGGAAATTGAGTAAGAGTGTGGTTAGCAATGGTGTGAGGTCTAGATTTTTTGTTTGGAGAGTGGTGAATGAGTGGAATGGTTTGTCAGAGTCAGTTGTGTGCGCTTTGTCGGTGAATGATTTCAAGTTGTGTCAATATGTCAGGTATTGATAATTATTATTTTTGAAATGGGCCTCATGTGATGAGTCTACAGACCCCATGGAGGTGCACATAATAATAATACTGCTATTTTTTTTATTTTATTGAGCATTTGGCAAATGATGATCATACTTGGTTACAAAACCAAAACTAATAAAACCTAACATAGGGAAGCAATTGTAAAAAGATTCATAATTAAATTATGATTATTTTTACATGGTGCAATAAATCTGTCATTTTGCCTAATTCAGATGATAAAAGGTGTCTGGTTTATGTTTTTGTTATTTGTTTTCATCTGTTTTTTAGCTTCTTGTATCAGCATATATATATATATACACACACACACACACACACGCATTTTCACCTCTTCCTGTTTTCAATTAGGTGTTGAAGATGGACAACGTGTACGAATGAACGTGGGGAAAAGAGAGGTGTTTTTTACTTTCAGAGTAAGTTTTTTTTTATCTCTTTTGTTGAATTAATTTCATCTGCAATTTAAAATAAATTCTCACTATATAACAAATTTACCACTATAACAAACTACTAAAGCAATAATGCTATTTTAAAAGAAATTCACTGACATATTATTCCTTTCATTTCTTATTGGTGCAATTCACTCTTACAGTGGTAAGAGTCAATTGCACCTTGTACTTTTAAAGTTTCTGTTTTACTAAAAAATATGTATAATATTAACAACAGGTATACTGTTGCAATATATCTGTTATGAATAGGTGATGATACTTGTTAAAAGAAATATGTCTTTGTCGGCAATTATCTTCTTTTTTCTAGCACTTACTTTTTATGGAAATTAGTTTTTTTTTTTTTTTTTCCTGGATTGAATCATACTGGACAAGAAATTATACTGTTTTTATCTATTTATATTATTACAAAATATATTGGTGGAAGATTAGTTATGTTAATCTCCCACCTTGTCTATATTCAATCTTTTGGTTATAGTCATCATGGGGAGTAAGATAACATTTATATGTAATTTTTATTTTTTTTAAATTTTATTTTTTTTTTTGTTTAGTGGTTGGTTCAGATTCATATCTGTGATTGACTTCAAAATCAGCATGTTGTGAATTTCAAAGAACGAAGCTCCAGTATATATAAAATATATAAAAAAAATTAAACTGTTTACTGTAAACATATAAATATATATACAATAGATTCAATTCTGTATATTAAGCAATTCTCTCTCTCTCTCTCTCTCTCACTCTCAGGAGAGCTGACATTTGTATTCTCTACAGGATTACAATTAGCAAATTCTAATACTCTATATATCTAACCCTTTAATTCTGATTAAATACAGAAGATGACTATATGACCATTCTAGAATTAGCTAATATGGGCTCAAAGAAAACATTATTTCTGACTCTCTCAGTTAAAATTAATTTCTGAGAGATAGCATCAAATGCTATACAAAACAAGTTGAGCATAGCATTCAGCTGAAAATTCTATAGTTTCACTGGACCACATGTGAGCTTCCTGTCTTTATCTTCTTTTGTTTTATTTGCTTTTTTTATTTTATTGTTTTTTTGCTCATTCATTCTGCCTTATCTCCTAAATTCTTTATAATACAATAAAAGTTAAACATCTCACTAGAATATTATACTTGCATGGCATCTTTTAATAAACAAGTTTCCTTAACACACATCTTTCCTTCATTTTGCTGAAGTAGGTATGAAGAATAATTGCTTTGGGAATACATTTAATTCCAAAGATCATAAAGCTGACCTCCTGGCATGACTCTTTCATCGAACTCCTGTATAAATGACCGAGAAAATTCCCTTCTACCATATCGGAATCCGAGCACTGTATTCCCCCTGTAGTTTTTCACCAAAAAGAAATTAGAAAATACTAAATAACTTGGATATTAAAAAGTATTCTGGTCCTAATGGCATCTTTTCGATTGTTCTCAAACTTTGTTCCTGAGTTAACACCCAACTTGCATAGTCTTCACAGTTTATTATACGGAGTGATAAAAATTAAAGTATTCCTGTTTAAAGCTTTGTGGAGCACTACTCAGTGATCCAAATGTTGTGAAATTTTGAATACATTGTGCATCATGCGGAAGTGATATCTGGGGGGGGGGGTTCCAAAATTCGCCACCAGAGGGTGCTATATGGTGTACCAAATTTAGATGTAGTAATTTTTCTGTGTGTATAAGGAGAAAATTCATACAAGCATAAATACCACATTTTTATTCACTTGCATTAGGCATTCATGGGCTGTGCTATTCAATGTGTTGCCCCCCCCCCCTCCTGGTATGCCACAAACCACATCCTTTGCACAGTGCGTTCAATGGCAGAATGTAGCTAGTCTGGACTGATGTTGCTCCCATGCTGTGTTAAGCTGTCTTTCATCACTGACAAGTTACCGGGATGATTCTGATATAAACCCTGATTTGAGAAATCCCCAGAGCCAGAATTCACAGGGGATCAGATCATTGAGAAACACACGCCTGATCATTGTGGCCTCTGTGAAATGTTCTCAAAGTATCTCCTGTATGGATCGACTGATATGTAAAGGAATCCCCCCCCCCCATCCTTCATGAAAATGACTGAATCCATGCACAGGTGCTCTAGCTGTGGTACAAAAATTGTTTATCATATTGTGACACCTATCAGTAGTAACTGAGCAGGTCCAATGATAAACAAAGCTGTAAACCTGCACCAGACATTAACTTTGGGTGAATGCAGAGGAATTTGTTGAATTACATGCAGGTTTTGTGTTGCCCATACCCAACAGTTGTGGATATTCACAGCTCTGTTCAGGTGAAAGTGACCTAATCTCTCCCACAAAATCAGCCATGCAGCGTCCAACTCCACTCGAGTAAGGAATGTTAAAACGAATGTCAGTCAACTTTCAAAGTCCTGCTAGTGCAGTTCAGGTGTCAGCATTATCTTGAATGGGTAGAGATACAGAATCTTTAGTATAATTTTCCAGATAGTTGCATAAGGCACATCCATGTGTGTTGATACAGCACACACTGCAGGAACCAATGCTGTTATTCTTGGCCTACTCCACAATAACATAGCAACTTCATTCACTTGTGAACTGATTGGTTTGCAACCTCTGTTGGGTCTAATTCCCAGTGATGCCTTTTCTTCAAAACAACTAATCATTCATTGCAGAGCACATGGAGATTGGGCCCTCATCGACATTTGTTCAGCCAATGAAATTCGCCAAGTACGGCAACAGCATTGCAGGTGTTTAGGTAGTATAGCCTCATGAGCAAAGCACATTGGGCAAGGTTAATGCCATCACTGTGGATGGTATTAACAACCAGAATGAAGAGAAAAATCCTGTGTCCATCTTTTTAAACGTTTTTGGCACTGCCAAGTTGCATGATATGCAAATTCCATGCACTTGGTGTTTACAATGTCCCTTGATGATGAATTTTGGAACTACTTTTTTTTTCCTCAGATGTTGCTTCTACATGATGCACAATGTATTCCTGCAGTTTTGCAGCATTTGGATCACTGAATAGTGCTCCATAAGGCCTTAAACAGGGATACTTTAATTTCGAATCACCCTGTACACCTATGGTACTTATCCCAATGCATGAAAGCAATCTCATATCTATCCTATTCCAAAAAAAAAAGGGTGATAGAAGTCTACTTTCAAACTACCAACCAGTTGCCATCACTTCAGTTCTCTCCAAAATAACAGAAAAAGTTATCAATAGCCAACTCCTCCACTACTTAGAGATCCACCTTTTAATCAGTGACTACCAGTATGGATTCTGCCATTCGAGATCAACAGCTGACCTTGTAGCTTACATCACCCATCACTGGACACATGCCATGAAGAAACTTGTGCTGTTGTCCTCAACATTTCCAAAGCTTTCAACTGTGTGTGACATTTTGGTCTGCTTAACAAATTGCCATCCTTCAGTCTCCCTGCCACCCTCTGTAATTAGCCAGCTTTCTCTTTGCGAGTCATGATAGATGGTCCCCGCCTGGTCAGTGTTTTTTACCACTGTGCTGTCATCACTACTTGTTTCATTTAGCAGTTTTTCAAAGTAATTACTCCATACTTCAAGGATATCTTTTTCTCCCGTTTTCATGTCACCTTTATCATCTCTAACTCCTTTTACAGCACTCCTTCCTCCATTTCTAAACTTCTTCAACAACCTCCAGAATTTCTTACCACCTTCTTGATATTTATTTTCTATGTTCTTGCCAAAGTCCTCCCATGACTTTTGTTTAGCTAGTTTTACACAGTGTTTAGCCTTCTTGCATTTGTCTCTGTATTCTCTAAGAGCACGAGCTGATTTATTTGCCAAGAACTTTTGATATGCTTTCTTCTTTTCCTTCACTGCCTTTTTAACTTCTTGTGTCCACCATGGAGTTCTAATTTTTCTGTCCTTACAGACAACCTCACCACATGCCTCTCTGGCAGAATCAATGTTTTCTTCAGAGTTTGCCACTGAATCTCTAAGGTTTGATTCCTGTTCTCAAACTCTTTCATTTTTTCTTCAATAATATTTGTATATTTTAGTCTACAGTTAACATCTGAGAGCTGCTCAACTTTTATTCGCTTTAAAACTTTCTTACATGTTATTCTTTTCAATATGAAATTCAATTTTATCCTGCTCAAGTCTAAATAGTGATCACTTCCAATTTCAAATCCTCTGTACATGCTTGTGTCCTGCACTGGGGAGAAAACATCACTGTCAACAATAACATAGTCAATGAGACTTTTCTTATTCCTTGCCTCTTCTCTCCATGTGAATTTGTGCACATTTTTATGTTGGAACATGGTGTTAGTAATAACCAGTCCATGTCCTGAGCAGAAATTCAACAGGTATTTGCCATTATTATTAGCTTTGCTCTTTTCTCCAAAATTTTCCCAAAATATTTTTCAATTTCTGACAATCATTTCCTACTCTGCTATTCAGATCCCCAACAAGGACCAACTTTATCTTTTTCATTGTGTCAGTTGCTTTTTCTAAAGCATCAAAAAATTCCTCCACTTCTACCTTAGTAGAACCTTCTGTGTGATCATAGGTACAAATAAGTCTCATTGTCCAGTTCCCCATTCTGATATTTGTCCACATCACGCTACTTGAGATTACCTGCCATTCAAGAAGATTAGTCTCATATTTTGTGTTGAATACTATGGCTACTAATTCTTTTCCTTGATTGTCATTTCCTGAATATAATATTTTGTATTATTGCTCAGAAAGATCTCACCAGTTTTGGTCTTTTTTGTTTCAGTCACCCCTATTATGTCGATCCTGTAATTATCCAATTCCTCAGCTAGCTCCATTTCTTTGTCATTCAGGCTTCTTATGTTGATGGTACCGATCTTTAACTCTGGTGAGCTTTCAGATTTGTTCCAGTAGCTGACTTTTCGCTGTTCGCACTGGTTCCCTGGCAAAAATAATGGTGACCTTGTTTAACTGGGCAACGCCCCAGCCGGCATGAAATTTTGTCATGTTGTACCATCATTTTGTATATTGGTTTAAGCCAATAAGAATACAAATTGATCGGCTAAACCACAAATTGCCAGCCCATCCTTGTTCGTTCAGTATCCAGGTAGATACCCAACAGGGTGCACCACAAGAAGGTGAGGATTGGACATCAGGTCAAAAGCACTGGTCGGTTCTCCGCATTCCTTTAAAGGCTATGTGGAGGTCTCCTCTCAGTTATACAGCTTTGACACCCTTAAGCACCCAGAGTTGTAAGTCAGCAGTTAGAATTGAAGGAAGTACAGGAAGATCGTTTAATGTTAAATCTGATGTGAGACAAGGATGTACATTATCCCCTCTGTTATTCATTATCTATATGGATCACATTATGAAGGAAAGTGGTATTAAAAATGATATCAGAATTAGAGATATTAATGTCAGCTCTTTGTTTTATGCGGACGATGTTATACTTCTAAATAAATCCGCTACATGTTTGCAAGATTCTTTGACTAAATTGAATGACTGTTGTAATAGATACGGTATGAAGGTCAGCAATAAAAGACAAAGACAATGAAAATAGGTAGAATCGTTGAATATGTCAATTACGTTGTGAACGGAGAACCTGTTAAACAAGTAAAACATTTCAGCTACTTAGGCATGATTTTTAGTGAAGATGGTAAATTAAATATGGAAATAGATAACAGAATCATCAAAGCTGGTATGGTAGGAAGTCAATTGAATAAATTCATATTCGCATTGAATAAGCGAGAAATTAGTCGGAACACTAAATTAGCTGTATACAAGACAGTGTTCAAACCAGTTTTAACTTATGGATCTGAGAGCTGGGTCAGAAGTAAAACACTTGACTAAAGACTAGAGACCGCAGTTATGATAGACCTGAGAAAGATTAGAGGCGTGAACAGATGGCATCAATGGCAATATCATATAAAAAACGAGGATATTAGGAAAGAACTTGACATTATCAGCATCGAGGAATGCGTTAGCAGAGCTAATCTCAGGTGGTATGGTCACTTAAACTGAATATGCGAGGAAAGATTAGCAAAACAAATGTTCTCTGCCAGGTTGGCAGGAAAACAACCAAGATATAGGTGAATTGGTACAGTACAAAGTGCCTTAGATGATAGAAATATAAAATCTGATAATGTTGGGGTCTTGACAAGTAGCAGACTGATTTGCAGGAAAATTGTAGATAGGAAGTTAGTAATGATGTAAATTTTTCATGTAGTAGTATCATATCCTGTACACCCTTTGAGGATACCTATCAGCAATTTGATGATGAACATACAGTAATATGGTTGACTGTTTAGATACAATTAAATTTCTTTTGTATTGCCACCACGTAACCACATGATGATTGCAGTAATACTAAGGATGCAATTGCATTAATATATGCAAACAAATATATGTATATATTTTATATTAGTTCATCATATAACAAAACTTAAATATCATTAATGAAATTTCACTTGGTATATATAATGCTGTAGAAATCAACATAATAATTATGTGAGATTTTTACACTTTGTGACTAGACTACTTATATATAAAGTCTGTTGACTTCACATCAGTTGCCTTAATATCACATAATTCGGAACACTTCCTTTTGGACATGTATGTTGCTATGCATTATGGGAAGAGTCACTACTCAGATCAATTTTGACCTTTATTGAGATCTCATCAGTGGCGACCAAACCCAGTAATGAATTGAGAGACTTGCTCTGTAGTATGTCGATTAAGACATACTACAGAGTATGTCTTAATCTTTATCAACTATTTTCATTACCTTTGTTTTATAATGATAATCAAAACTAATTAACTCCCAGCATAATCAATTGCAGCAATTGAAGAAAGGAATACATTATTCGTATTTGTGAATAAGATCAGATCATCAGCAACCTAATCCAGATCATATGTATTCCAAGATTGTTAGACAATGTTAATCCTCAGAATCCTTATTCCTTACCTTGCAGAGTTTTGTTCATTCACAAAATCAATTGCAAGACTAAATAGAAAGTGACAGGACACACTTTCACACTCTCAACTGGGCTTACTCCAGTTGTTATTTTCAACCATTCGCTATATTCTTTTTTTTATCAACTTTAATACAGGCCTCACTGTTATCATACATATAGCTGTCATAATGCCAATAAGTTTGTCATGTATTCCATAAGCTTATAAATCTTCCATAAATTTTGTTTATCAGCTAAATCAAAAGCCTTTTTGGAGTCAAATTAAATATAAATTGCCCAAAAATTATATTCTTGTTTAATTTGTATCCAACTGTGAGCAAAGTTTGCATGTGAAGTTTCTTCACAACTAGACTACTTGTATATAGAAGCTAATGACTTCATGTTAATTGTCTTAATATCCAATAATGATGAAGGCACACATCTTGTTGGGATGTGTACAATGCTATACATTATGGGAAGAGCCACTACCCAGACCATTTCAACCTTCACTGAGGTCTCATTAGTGGCAGCCAGACCCAGAAGAGATACCAAGGTTGAATGCAGAGTACATATATATCCCATACACAAGTAGTGAAAAGCTATAACACCTTATTATTAAAATACTCTGGATTAGATCAAGTTGTAAGTTTTTTTTTCACTTGGATATAAATTAAATCAAAAATGCCAAGAAATTATTTTCTTGTTTAATCCTTTATCTACGTCATCGGTTCCCAACCAGTGGTGTGCATACCCCCAGGGTTATGTGCTGTGCCATTCAGGGGTACACAAAAAATAATCAGTAATAGCAGAAAAACAAGTAAAGTAAAAACAATGCAAAACGTTAGTTATGGAACAATAAATGTTAAGTCTGAATCACTGCTAATGGAGACACTTCAAAACTAGCTCACATTAGCGAATGATGATTGGTGAAGGTGTGGCTATGAACCCCTCCCCACAAACCACTCTTCTACATACAGTTCATGTGTCACTTTTGTCACCCATCCTCCTTTCCAGAACAATCGCATGTTACTAAGAAATGACCTTTGCAATAACGAATCTTCCACTGACTTCCATTTGCAACGTTTCTAGAGTTTGATCAGTTCAGTTATTGACTGAACTGAGTATAAGTAAGTGTGTTGTCTTTAATTGTGATTCTTTTCAAGTTTTTTTATTTAATGTTTAAAATAGTTTCAATTATTATTGTCATTGATTTTTAAGTGTATCAGTTATGGATCACTGGTTGAAAACAGGAACTGTTAAAAAACCAAAACTTGATGTGGACATAACCCTTCACCAAGTACTTCTCAACACGTGTCCGCAGCTACGAGTACACCCACACCAAGAGATAGTAAAAAGGCGCATGCCTCAGGTACTACACAGAAGAAAAGGAAATACTGTGAAGAGTATATTAAATATGGGTTTTCATTTGTAGGGGATGATGACATTAAGATAGGCACTGAACAAAAGTGTCAGTATTTAAAAACAGCTATTTTAAAAATAAGGGATACAATTTATAGAAATGGGTTTAAAAGGGGTACACAAGTGGAAAAAGGTTGGGAAACAAAGGTGTAAGCAAACAAAGTTTGCATGTGAAATTTCTTCCCAACTAGGCTACTCATATATAGAAGCTAACGATTTCACATTAATTGCTTTAGTATCCCATAATGCAAAGAACACGTCCTTTCTGGCGTGTATAATGCTATGCATTATGGCAAAGGCCTTACCCAGGCCATTTTTATAACCAAGTGAAAAAACCTTTTACAGCTTGATCTGATCCAGAGTATTTTAATAATTATGTGATAACACTTTTTCACTACTTGTATATGAAATATATATGAATTCTGCCTTACTTCAACCTTCTCTTCTGGGTAGTGGTCCTTCCCATAATGCATAGCATTATACATATCTAAAAGGATGTGCACTTTGCACTATGGAATAACTAAGGCAATTAATGTGATGTCATCAGCCTCTGTATACAAGTAACCTTGTCATGAAGATATTTCATGCACAATTTTGTTTGCTTACACTTGGATAAAGGATTAAACAAGAATATAATTTCTTAGCATTTTTAATTTAATTTATATCAAGTGAAATATGTTTTTGAAGCCAACAAAACAAGTGATCACAGGTTTCTGAAATTCTAAACAGTTCTCGAGGATGTGCTCCAGTAATAATATTTAATCTAGCAGTTTCTTTCCTTTCTAAATCACTTCTCATCTCTAAGTTGCTTATCAGCCACGATCCTTTATCCTCTTGAGTATAATGATGCAGAAAACCTTGCCTGAAATAGACAATAAGCTGATTCACCAATAATTCTCACACACTGGCAATCTCCTTTGTTAAAAATTAGCACTATTTTCCTTCTGGTTAAGTCAATGTCATCAGCATAGATCAGATTTCTAGTTCCTAGGAATATGAGAAGATCATTGACATAGATGTTGAAAAGTAATGGTGATAACACACACTTCTCTAGGGAGGCCATTTGTGGGGGGGGGTGCAAACAACTCTTCCTGTCCCCCAGGTCCACAAAAAAAAAGCATCTATTTTCCAAGAGTGATTGAGTGTGGAGGAGTGAAGGAGGACAAGGTGATAATCTCTAGTTATTTCATATATTTTATTTCTGAGTGTGAGATGGTTTATGGTATTGTATGCTGCAGTTAGTTCTACAAAGACTGCTCCTGTAGCTAGTTTTTGCTCTTAACCATTTTCTATATGTTGAGTGAGATTAACAATTTGTGATATACAGGATTTGCCTAATCTAAAACCAGCCTGCTCAGCAATAAGATGGGGTTCGATTAAGGGCTGAAGCCTATTCATAATTAATCGTTCCTATAGTTTAAAGCGGTTACTGAGTACAGATATGGGTCTGTAATTTTTTGCTTTGGTTGGTGTTTTCCCTGGTTTCAGAAAGGCCACCTACTCTATCATGCCTCCAGATGGTTGGTATTCTGAGGCAAGTGTTGTATAAGTTTAGTAGCCACTCTTTAGCCCTGGATCCAAAATGTTTAATTTGTTCATTACAGATATCATTGAGGCCTGCAGATTTTATAGTTTTTAATAGGTTTATTGCAGCATTGAGTTCAGTAATCATGAAATCTGAGTTAATCGAATTTTGTTCCTCATTTAATTTATATATATAAATAATAATATAATAATAAATAAAAAATATGCGCTCAACTTCCTCATTTAGGGTTCTTAATATCTTATTTTCCAGGTACTTTTTAGGAAATTTTCCATTCAGCAGCAACTGGTGAGCAATTTGATTAGCTGTTAGCTGTGCCTAAATAAGCTGAATATTTTGCTTGTTCAGAATGGAAGTGATGTTTTCCATGATCCTGCCTATTTTCACAATTTTATTTTTTCAAGGTTTATTTTTGAACCTATAGCAATTTGTGCTGAGGATGGGTTGAGGAATTTTTGTTTATATGTTTTTTTATTGATTTTGTAATCTTTTTGGATTTTTCATTTATATTTTTGCCTGATCCAGAAACCCTGCCTTAGAGACCAAACATGAAACTTTTTCAAACCTCTAATAAATGGGGGCGGTGACCTCATGCTGGGTAATGAAATTCATCTTCCACCTAAAAACAATCACTGATATCCATGCCCATGACAGATTCAAACCTTCAACCTCTTGGTTGGAGAGTGGATATGCTAACCACTCAGCCAACCAAATCTCCTGGTGATTTGAAACAGGAATTTCATGAAACTAGTTGAGCATCTTAATAAACAATTTTACTACCAGTTGTTCCATGTGGTAAAACTACTCACAACACAGTTGCATTAGATCCTTGTTATATTCTGATATGACTGTTTGTCTTAAACCAAAAATCTGATCACGACAATCCTTATTTATTCTAAACTGGCTTATTCTTTGGAAAAGAATAAGCCAGTATTTCTCTTCCACAATTTTTTATTTTATTTTTTTTTTTATTTTTAGCCTCTTCTCAAGAAAACCTGCATGAACCACACAAGAAATATGCAATAAGGAAATTCATCTTTAATTCTCACATTCAATGTTATTTTAGTTGCTTTCACACACACACACACACACACACACACACACACACACACACACACACACACACACACACACACACACACACACACACACACACACACACACACACACAGCTTTATTAAATTTTATTTTGAGTGCATCTGTTCACTTACTTGCCATGAACTTTTGATGTGTGTGTGTGTGTGTGTGTGTGTGTGTGTGTGTGTGTGTGTGTGTGTGTGTGTGCATATAAAAGTTACCAAGTAATTTTATAAACTTGGTTATTTTACTCCTAATCCCAAGTAAGCAAACAGTTAAGTTACCAAAATAATCTCTGAAGGAAATATAGATGTAAATAAGTTTTTTTACCTTGGGAATAATGTATATTAGGGTTATCAAGTAATTTTATTAACTTGGTTATTTTACTCCTAATCCCAAGTAAGCAAACAGTTAAGTTTGCATCTGAACCATAGTTCAAGTCTAAAGGTGGGTAAAAACCTCAAAAAAGGTTGAAACCAGTCTGGGTAGTGACCCCACCCATAATGTATTGCAGTATACATCTCTTAGTGAGATGTGCTTTATATTATGGAAAATACTAAGAATAGTGATCAGAGCTTTACCCACCTTTACAATGAGTTGCCCTGGTGTTGCACTACCTTTAGACTTGAACTATGTTTCAGGTGCAAACTTAACTGTTTGCTTACTTGGGATTAGGAGTAAAATAACCAAGTTTATAAAATTACTTGGTAACCCTAATATACATTATTCCTAAGGTAAAAAAAAACTTATTTACATATATATATATATATATAGAGAGAGAGAGAGAGAGAGACAATTTCTGTATATTCCTGCAGAAAAACCAGGCAATTAATGCAACCTAATTAATTGCTTGGTTGAATCAATCAGTATACCACTGAGTCTCTGAGTGGTTTCTGTTCTTATTTTTTAATCTTTTCAATATTTTCTCCAATAATACTTGTATATTAGAGTCTACAGTTCACATCGAAGATGTTGGACTTTGATTTAAAAAAAAAAACTTTCGTACATATTTTTCTTTTCAACATGATAATCTTTATTCTACTAAAAACTAAATAGCAATTACTTGCTGTTTCATATATCCTGTATACTGTTTCTCCTAAAACAGCATGAAAATATCACCATCAACAATAACAGCCAATGAAATGTTTCTTATGTCTTCTCTCCATGTGAATTTGTGCACATTTATGTTACAACATGATGTTAGCAATGACTAGTCCATATCCTGAACAGAAATCCAGCAGTATGTGCCATTATTGTGAAACTTGATTATAGATATAACAGTTTACACTAAGTTGACTGAGTGGCACATCCATTTCGGCATCCAGTTAGCACATCCACTCTCTAACTAAAAGGTCACAGGCTTGAATCTTACCATGGGAATGGATGTTTTTGTATTTAGGTGGGAGATGAACCTCAGTGCGAGACCACCGCCCTGCTTATTGGAGGCTAAAAGTAGCTTGAAAAAGTAAGTTAATAATAATAAACAGTAATATGCCGACCTGGTTGGCCGAGTGGTTTGCATATCTGCTCTCCAGCCAAAAGGGTTGTGGGTTCGAATCCTACCATGGGCATGGATATTTGTAATTGTCTGTGAAACTACTAGTGGTGGTGGTGGTCAGCGGTAGATGTAGGTTGAGTGTAATTGGTGGAGGCGGAGAGTTGTAGAGTAGGTGCCCTCCCTCAATGAGTCTTTGGACTCCCTAAAGCTGTTGCCTAATAATAATATAAAAAAGAATATATGAAGTGTATTATTTTTGATGAAAAGAGTTATTGTTTACTGTATTAATCTAAATATACAGTAATTTTTTACTATGTGTTCAGCTTTGGTGAAACCCTCTGATTAAGCTTGGTAAGAATATCCTTTGCCTATATATCTCTAGAAGTAGCATTTATTTATTTTACTTAACCCGTTTAATGTTTTCCTTGATTTAGCATTTAAAGAAAGCTTGTTCTCCAGAAGCATTAAATTATTTGATTATACTTTTCTCACCATAGGTAGCCAAGAGTGACTATTTTAGAAGAGAGGGTCCTGATATACATACGGATGTCTCCATTAGTATATCCCAAGCTATTTTAGGTGGAACTCTCAGAGTACAGGGAATATATGAAGATTTAATTGTTAAGGTAATGTGAGCTAAATTTCAAGAGAAAGTTCATATTTAGGAAGTTACTTTGCATATTAGGGTTTCATGTTTTTTATGTGAATGCTACCCACAAAAGATTGTAAACCTGTAGTGCATTAGTATTATGAGTAGGTTAGGGATTTTTTTAATATTTTTATTTATTTTTAGATTCTGTTTACATTCTTCTTCTTCTTCTTCAACCTTTTGGTTCTGTCAACTGCTGGACGAAGGTCTCCCCCATGATTTTCCAGACCACTCGGTTTTCTGCCTCTCCCATCCATCTCACTCCTGCAATTTGTTCCAGTTCATCCCGCCACCTTCTATTCGGTCTTCCTCTTTGTCTTGCTCCATCCATTGGTCTCCACTCTGTTGTTTTTCTAGTCCATCTCCCATCACTGCATCTGGCAATATGACCAGCCCATCTCCACTTAGCCTGTTTAATATATTTTACAATATCTATGACACCTGCTTGAGATCTTATCCAGGTATTTGTCTTCCTATCTCTTAATGTTATTTTTAGCATACTTCTCTCCATGCGATGTTGTGTTGTTCTCAGTAGGGCTTCTGTTAAAGTCCATGTTTCTCCTCCATATGTTAGGACAGGAAATATGCATTGGTCGAAAGCTTTCCTTTTTAGACTCATAAGGATGTTACTTCTGAATACGTCTCTCATTTTCCCATAAGCCATCCATCCAAGGTACTTACTTACTTTCCGAGTCCAGAACACCAATCATATCCTCTACATCCAAAAAACAACGGCTTGTATCTCCTTGTCATTGACCGTCAGAATGTCATCCGTGGAGCACACATCGATTAGATCTGGGCAACATAAAAGATGTTCGTTAGTTTGGACGCCTCCGCAGTCACAGCTGTCATTATCTGCATAACCCCATTTCATCAGGTTACTTCTGCATCTGGACACTCCCACTCTAAGACCGTTCAGAGTCCTCCAGGTGCTGTAGGGTAGGTGATATCCCTTGGTTAACTCTTCCTTAATTATGGGGGCTTCTTGAAGTTGAACCGATTCCCTCCATAGAACAAGGCGTCACTCCTCTGGTTTGTGGATCAATGATTTAGTTCTTTGCACAAAACTATGCCTCGATTTGAGTCAAGAAGCCATGACGATATGGCTGTACATTGGATGTCTTTCGTCCGTCATCTGCTTTTTTTCTCCATCTCACCGGCCACTTGACGTCTTATGCCTGGTGGTGCTATGCATGCTAAGGGATACGGCTTGTTGACTGGGGGTCTTAGGCATCCAGTTATGATCCTAATGGTTTAATTATTTAAAGCCACATCCACTTCTTTCGCATGGGTAGATGCCTCCCACACTGGGGCAGCATACTCCCCTGCAGCAAAACATAATGCCAAAGCTGTTGAGCTCCCTACTTCGTGCCAGTCATTTTTCTTATGATGTTATTTCTTGAATAGACTTTTCCTTTTAGTTCCTTGCAATGTACCTTATACAACAAGGTACGATCCAGCTTAACTCCAAGATATCTGCGGTTGCTGCAGTGTTCAAGGCGTTTTTTGCTTTTGTTTTTTGCTTCCCTGTTGCGCAGATGGAAAGCACAAACCTGAGTCTTGTTTGGGTTAGGCTTCAGGCAATTGGTCTCATAGTAATTGGAGAGTATTTCTAAGGCTTCTGTCAATCTCTTCTCAACTTCTTCAAAACTCCTTGCTTGACTGCATATAGCTGTGCCGTCGGCATAGAAAAACCTCCTCACTTGTGCGTGGGCTGGGTGATCATTAGTATACATATTCTTGTGTAGAAGCTAAAGTGCTGTGAGAACATCATGTTGTGGAGGCTTAATGGATTTTTTACAACACTCAGAAAGGATTCAAACAGAATTTAATACTTCCTGTATTTCATCCTAGTCACTAGGACATCTTCGGGGATTACAAAAACAACTAATGTAACATGAACCCAAATATCATACAATACTAAGCCCAACCATGTGGGTGACACTAAAGTCCTATCTAGGTGGAGCGCCCTCTAAGGGCAGTTGTAGGTGGCCTGGAATGTAAGGTGGGACCTCTGGTGATGAGTGTTTCCCAAATCTTCGGAAGCTTAATGCAACCGTATTTATTAAGATTTGGTTGATTTCTGAGAGCTGCTGCTTCTAAGAATAGTCTCTCTTTCTTGAATTTGCTGTGGTGGAGCATGGTTGTTTTCTTCCATGATACCCTGTGGGTGGTGTCCAAGACATGATCAGCCAAGCCTGAATGACCATAGTTGCGTTTACAGATGTAAGACAGACGTGTTCCTCCAGGTGGATGGATGCTGATCTGCCAGTCTGTCCAAAGTATGCCAGCTTACAAGAACAGGGTACTTTGTAAACTCCAGGCAGAGAGAGAGAGAGAGAGAGAGGAGGGAGCTGATCTTTCATAGAATGGATAAGGGTAGCAAGTTTGCAGTGGGGCTTATATGCTGTGTGTGGGTTCTACTTTTTTAGAATCTTGGCTATTTTTTCGGATGTGCCACGGATGTAGGGTATGGTGATGGCATTTTTAAAATCTTGTTGACGAGAAGAATGGGGGAGGAACTGATTATTTTTTTGATACTGTGATCGCTGTAGCCGTTGGAGAGGAAAGTGCTGTGGTTAAGCTCAGTAGTGAGGGCGGTTCAACTGGAACAAAGATTGTGGGCTCTCTTGGTAAGAGTTTTAATAATGCCATATTTTTGAGAGGGGTGGTGGGAGAGTTTGTGAATGTATCTGCTTGTGTGTGTGGGTTTTCTGTATACAGTGAAGGCAAGTGCATCATTAGGCAGCCGTGTAACTAAGGTGTTTAGGAAGGGTAAACAATTGTTCTTTTCCTTTTCCATAGTAAACTGGATTCTTGGATGTAGGCTATTGAGATGACTGAGGAAGGAGTGTAACGTGTCTGGGCCATGAGGCCAAATAGAGAACACATCATCTACATATCTTAGCAAGATAGAAGGTTTGAGTGGGGCTGAGTCTATGGCTCGTTTTCGAAATCTTCCATATAGAAATTGGCAAGAGGGGGTGAGAGTGGGGAACCCATGGCGGTTCCCTCTATCTGCTTGTAGATTTTGTTCTGCCAAGAAAAATACCTAGAGTTAATGGCAAAGGAAAAGAGATCTAAGATGTCAGACAGAAAAACCTTTTCTAAGAGAGAGATAAGGTGTCAGTTAAGGGAATATTGGTAAACAAAGAGTAGATATCAAAACTTACCAATATGTCTGTGTTATTCAAGGTTAAATTTTCTGTGAGGGCTTTAAAGTGGGTCGAGTTTTTTATATAGGAAGTAGATCTTCCAGTGAGGGGGGGGGGGGTCAGAGAGTTGGCCAGCTGTTTAGACAGTCTGTAGCAAGGTGCATTGGTGGCATCTACTATAGGTCTAAGTGGGTAATTGGGTTTGTGGATTTTTGGTAAACCGTATATTTTGGGGGGGGGGAGCAGAAGGGTTTAAGTTCTTTCGTGATGTCAAGGGGCCAGGAAGATACTTTTTTAAGTAAGATTTTTAATTTCTTAATTTGTGTTAAGAAATTAAAAATATGTAGGTAGTGCAATCGAACGTGAGATCGGTTGCTTACCATCAGAGATGGCCAACAACATCAGCCTTGACGCGTAGCCAACATCCTCGTTCATTTTTCGCCTCCAAAAACTAATTTATCGTATGCCCAACGCATGGCTCTCCCAAAATTATGGAAAGAAAAAAGTATCATCACCAGAGCGGATAAGGGTAATGCCACAGTCATTCTTAATACCAGTGAATACAATCGTAAAATGAATATTATCCTCCGCGATCACTCTACCTACATCCCAATAGAACATGACCCCACAAAAACACAAGTTAAGAAATTAAAAATCTTACTTAAAAAAGTATCTTCCTGGTCCCCTGACATCACAAAAAAAAACTTAAACCTTCCCCCCCCCCCCCACAAATATATGGTTCACCAAAAATTCACAAACCCAGTTCCCCACTCAGACCTATAGTAGATGCCACCAATGCACCTTGCTTCAGACTGTCTAAACAGCTGACCAACTCTCTGACCCCTCCCTCACCGAAAGGTCCATTTCCTATATAAAAAAACTCGACCCACTTTAAAGCCTTCATAGAAAATTTAACCTTGAATAATGCAGACATATTGGTAAGCTTTGATATCTACTCTTTGTTTACCAATATTCCCTTAACTGACACCTTATCTCTCTCTCTTAGAAAATGTTTTTCCGTCTGACATTTTAGATCTCTTTTCCTTTGCCATTAACTCTGGGTATTTTTCTTGGAAGAACAAAATCTACAAGCAGATAGAGGGAACCGCCATGGGTTCCCTCCCTCCCTCTCACCCCCTCTTGGCAATTTCTATATGGAAGATTTCGAAAAACGAGCCATAGACTCAGCCCCACTCAAACCTTCTATCTTGCTAAGATATGTAGATGATGTGTTCTCTATTTGGCCTCATGGCCCAGACACGTTACACTCCTTCCTCAGTCATCTCAATAGCCTACATCCAAGAATCCAGTTTACTGTGGAAAAGGAAAAGAACAATTGTTTACCTTTCCTAAACACCTTAGTTACACGCCTGCCTAATGATACACTTGCCTTCACTGCATACAGAAAACCCACACACACACAGGCAGATACAAACTCTCCCACCACCCCTCTCAACAATATGGCATTATTAAAACTTACCAAGAGAGCCCACGATCTTTGTTCCAGTGAAACCACCCTCACTACTGAGCTTAACTACATACACAGCACTTTCCTCTCCAATGGCTACAGCGATCACAGTATCAAAAAAATAATCAGTTCCTCCTCCATTCCCTGTCCTTCTCATCAACAAGATTTTAAAAATGCCATCACCATACCCTACATCCGTGGCACATCCGAAAAAATAGCCAAGATTCTAAAAAAGTACAACCTATACACAGCATATAAGCACCGCCGCAAACTTGCTACCCTTATCCGTTGTACTAAAGATCAGCTCCCTCCTCTCTCTCTCTCTGCCTGGAGTTTACAAAGTACCCTGTTCCTGTAAGCTGGCGTACTTTTGACAGACAGGCAGATCAGCATCCATCCACCTGGAGGAACACAAGTCTTACATCTGTAAACACAACTATGGTCATCCAGGCTTGGCTGACCATGTTTTGGACACCACCCACAGGGTATCATGGAAGAAAACCACCATGCTCCACAACAGCAAATTCAAGAACGAGAGACTATTCTTAGAAGCAGCAGCAGCAGCTCTCAGAAATCAACCAAATCTTAATAAATACGGTTGCATTAAGCTTCCGAAGATTTGGGAAACACTCATCACCAGAGGTCCCACCTTACATTCCAGGCCACCTACAATTGCCCTTAGAGGGCGCTCCACCTAGATAGGAATAAGTTTTAAAAGAGGTAAACCGTGAGTAGACATAACTATACATAATAAATAACGGAAAAACTCACGTAGAAATATTATTTAATAGTATAATTTTCGCCTGTGTGTCACAGGCATCTTCAGTACAATTAGGCACAAAAAATAAACACTAACTGACAATTCCAAAAAGCGCCACCTAAGTAGCTGGTGTAAGATAACTAAAAAGGTCATACAATAAAAAGTTAGGAAAGATTAGCTGATTTGTAAAGTACTATCTCCCATAAAGGGGATAGACGTAAGCCGTCGGATCTGTTTAAGTTAGGAGAATGAAGTAGAGTTTCACATGCTTCTTTATAAAGGCGTTCCATGAAAAACTGACTTTTGTGAAGAACTCTTGTCTTTCTCCAATGAACTCTGTGTCTAGTGAAGATGGCATGTTCTGCAAGTCCAGACTTTTCAGGTTTAAAGTATTCAATATAAGATTGGTGTTCTTCTAGCCGAATGGAGGCAGATCTTCCCGTTTGTCCGAAATAACATAATCCACAAGAGCACGGAATCTGGTAGACACCTGGATGATTAAGATGTGGAAGCTTGTCCTTTGGAGAAGCGAGAAAGGTGGAGATTTTTCTAAACAGTCGAAAGGCAACAAAAATATTCAGTGGTTTTAAAACTTTTGCTATTTTTTTATTATTTAATAGTATAATTTTCGCCTGTGTGTCACAGGCATCTTCAGTACAATTAGGCACAAAAATTAAACACTAATTGACAATTCCAAAAAGCGCCACCTAAGTAGCTGGTGTAAGATAACTAAAAAGGTCAATAACTTTCCTAAAAAAAAAAAAAAAAAAATTTAATACAATAAAGAGTTAGGAAAAATTTTAAAACCACTGAATATTTTTGTTGCCTTTCGACCGTTTAGAAAAATCTCCACCTTTCTCGCTTCTCCAAAGGACAAGCTTCCACATCTTAATCATCCAGGTGTCTACCAGATTCCATGCTCTTGTGGATTATGTTATTTCGGACAAACGGGAAGATCTGCCTCCATTCGGCTAGAAGAACACCAATCTTATATTGAATACTTTAAACCTGAAAAGTCTGGACTTGCAGAACATGCCATCTTCACTAGACACATAGTTCATTGGAGAAAGACAAGAGTTCTTCACAAAAGTCAGTTTCTCATGGAACGCCTTTATAAAGAAGCATGTGAAACTCTACTTCATTCTCCTAACTTAAACAGATCCGACGGCTTACGTCTATTCCCTTTATGGGAGATAGTACTTTACAAATCAGCTAATCTTTCCTAACTTTTTATTGTATTAAATTTTTTTTTTTTTTTTTTTTTTTTTTTTTTTTTTTTTTTAGGAAAGTTATTGACCTTTTTAGTTATCTTACACCAGCTACTTAGGTGGCGCTTTTTGGAATTGTCAGTTAGTGTTTAATTTTTGTGCCTAATTGTACTGAAGATGCCTGTGACACACATGCGAAAATTATACTATTAAATAATATTTCTACGTGAGTTTTTCCGTTATTTATTATGTATACCTAGATAGGACTTTAGTGTCATCCACGTGGTTGAGCTTGGTATTGTATGATATTTGTGTTCATGTTACGTTAGTTGTTTTTGTAATCCCCGAAGATGTCCTAGTGACTATGACGAAATATAGGAAGTATTAAATTCTGTTTGAATCCTTTCTGAGTGTTGTAAAAAATCCATTAAGCCTCCAACATGAAGTATAAATATTGTAGAGCATTGGGGCCAATATGCTGCCTTGAGGTAAACCATTCTTCTGATTTCTCCATCTGCTCTTCTTTCCTTGCAAAGTTACATAGAATCGTCCATTCTGGAGCACGGTTTTAACTACATTCATGAGGTGAAAATCTTTTGTTATTTGGTACAGCTTGATCAACAGTTTCTTGTGATTAATAGTGTCATATGCCGCTGAAAGATCAATAAAAGCTGCTCCAATCACAAGCTTCTTCTCATAACCATCTTCGATGTGCTGCGTGAGATTCAGAATTTGGCCACAGCAGGACTTTCCAGGACAGAAACCAGCTTGCTCGGGTATAAGTTTCTCATCAATGTTTGCTGCTATTCTTTCCAGAATCATTCATTCAAAAACTTTATACAAGTGGCAGAGGAGAGAAACAGGGTGAAAATTCTTCGACTCTGTAGGTTCCTTTCCTGGTTTAAGTAAAGCTACCACTTGGGCTTTCCTCCATAATTTGGGCAACTGAAGAGATTCTACACACCTATTCATCAATTTCACCAGCCATTGGATGGTTACCAGACCAAAACGCTTTATCTGTTCTATCTGAATTTCGTCCGGGCCAGCAGCTCTATTTTCTTTCAGGTGACATATAGCTTTTTATAGTTCTTCTTCGGAGAACGGAGATGCTAATGAATTAATCTCAGCTTCTTTAATGTGCGTAAGATTGGTTTTCAATATCTTCTTGTCTGTCCTGCCATTCAATAATAGCTGGTAAGTGATCTGGTTTGGCATGACCTCTGTTATGTAAACTGGAGTTTTAGTTGGATCGTTGCTTCCATCCAAGGTGAATTCTTCGTTCAATCTCTTTTCTTTGACAATCCTCATAGGATAACAATTGGCCCAAATATACATGTGAACTAACTTGTTCTATTTAATGGTTTTCAACTTTGACGGTTCTATGGTTTATGTATTTATTCATCATTATTTTTGTTATTTCTCTATTTATTTTTAATCCAATTACTCGGGAGGCTTCATTTAGCTGATTTAGCCTTTCTTCCAGATCTTCAAGATTATCTGCTATTAGGACAATATCATCTGCAAATTTCAGATGATGCAGCCTTTCTCCATTTATATTTATTCCTTTTGTTTCCCAATCAAGGCTTCTAAAGACTTCCTCTAGTGTTGTAAATAATTTAGGAGATATGGTGTTGCCTTGCCAGATGCCTTTTTGTATTGGGAACTTTTCACTGTTTTTATATAATTTAATTACAGAAGTTGCATTATTGTAAATATGTTTTAGTGTTTCAATATATGATTTCTCAGTTCCCTGGGTTTCAAGTGCTTTTAGTGTTGCAGATGTTTTAACTGAATCAAATGCTTTTTGGTAGTCTATATAGGCCAGACATAAGGGGTTATTGTATTCAATTGAGGGGTGCTTAAGGGTCAAAGCTGTAAATCAAATGCTTTTTGGTAGTCTATATAGGCCAGACATAAGGGGTTATTGTATTCAATTGAGGGGTGCTTAAGGGTCAAAGCTGTATAACTGAGAGGAGACCTCCACATAGCCTTTAAAGGAATGCGGACCGACCAGGGCTTCTGACCTAATGTCCAATCCTCACCTTCTTGTGGTGCACCCTGTTGGGTATCTACTTTGATACTGAACGAACGAGGATGGGCTGGCAATTTGGGATTTAGCTGACCAAATTGTATTCTTATTGGTTAAACCAAAATAAAAAAAATGATGGTACAACATTACAAAATTTCATGCTGGCTGGGGCGTCGCCCGGTTAAACAAGGGCCCCCGTTGTTTTTGCCAGGGAACCAGGGCGAACAGTGAAAAGTCAGCTACTGAAACAAATCTGAAAACAAACCCCAACTCAACATCACCAGAGTTAAAGATTGGTACTATCAAAATAAGAAGCCTGAATGGCAAAGAAATGGAGCTAGCTGAGGAATTAGATAAGTACCAGATCGACATAATAGGGGTGACTGAAACAAAAAAGACCAAAACTGGTGAGATCTTTCTGAACAATAAATACAAAATGTTATATTCAGGCAATGACAATCAAGAAAAAGAAGGAGTAGCCATAATATTCAACACAAAATACGAGGCTAATCTTCTTGAATGGCAGTCAGTCTCAAGTAGAGTAATGTGGGCAAATATGAGAATGGGGAACTGGACAATGAGACTTATTTGTGCCTATGGTCCCACAGAAGGTTTTACTAAGGGAGAAGTGGAGGAATTTTTTGACGCTTTAGAAAAAGCAACTGACACAATGAAATGATTGAAATAATGGCAAATATCTGTTGAATATCTGCTCAAGACATGGACTGGTTATTACTAACACCATGTTCCAACATAAAAATGTGCACAAATTCACATGGAGAGAAGAGGCTAGGAATAAGAAAAGTCTCATTGACTATGTTATTGTTGACAGTGATGTTTTCTCCCTGGCGCAGGACACCAGAGTGTACAGAGGATTTGAAATTGGAAGTGATCACTATTTAGTCTTGAGCAGGATAAAATTGAATTTCATATTGAAAAGAATAACATGTAAGAAAGTTTTAAAGCGAATAAAAGTTGAGTAGCTCTCAGATGTGAACTGTAGACTAAAATACAGAAAGATTATTGAAAAGAAAATGAAAGATTTTCAGAACAGGAATCAAACCTTGGAGATTCAGTGGCAAACTCTGAAGAAAACATTGATTGATTCTGCCAGAGAGGCATGTGGTGAGGTCGTGTGCAAGGATAAAAAAATCAGAACTCCCTGGTGGACACAGGAAGTTAAAGAGGCAGTGAAGGAAAAGAAGAAAGCATATCAAAAGTTCCTGGCAAATAAGTCAGCTTTTACTCTTACAGAATACAGAGACAAATGTAAGAAAGCTAAACAAAAGTCATGGGAGGAGTTTGGCAAGATTATAGAAAATAAATATCAAGAAGGTGGCAAAATATTCTGGAGGTTGTTGAAGAAACTTAGGAATGGAGGAAAGAGTGCTGTAAAAGGAGTTAGAGATGATAAAGGTGACATGAAAACAGGAGAAAAAGATATCCTTGAAGTATGGAGTAATTACTTTGAAAAACTGCTAAATGAAACAAGCAGTAATGACAGCACAGTGATAAAAAAAACACTGACCAGGCATGCAGTCAGGAATACATATCCATACTTGAAGTAGAAAAAGTCATCAAAGGCTTGAAATGTGGAAAGGCAGCAGGAGTAGATGATATTCGACCAGAAATGCTGAAGTATGGTGGTATAAAAGTCTTACAGCAGCTGCACTGCATAGTTCAGAAAGCCTGGACAGAGGGACGAATTCCCGATGATTGGAGTAGAGCTCTCATAGTATCCATATATAAAAAGGGAAATAAAACTGAATATGAGAATTACAGAGGTTTTTCCCTACTGAGTGTTCCTGGCAAGATCTATGCAAGTATACTTGAGCAACGGTTGAGAAGAATTGTGGAAGAAAAGCTTGGTGAAGAACAAACTGGATTCAGGCCAAATAGAGGCTGTCAGGATCAGATCTTCACTTTACGACAAATAGTCGAGAAAGCATGGGAATATAACAAAGATCTGTATTTAAGTTTTGTCGATCTGGAAAAGGCATATGACAAGGTGCCAAGAGAGAAGCTATTCAATACGCTGCAGTTATATGGTGTCAATGGGGCATTATATCAAGCAACACTTAGTCTTTATTTGAGTTGTAAGCCAGCAGTTAGAATTGAAGGAAGTACAGGAAGATGGTTTAATGTTAAATCTGGTGTGAGACAAGGATGTACATTATCCCCTCTGTTATTCATTATCTATATGGATCACATTATGAAGGAAAGTGGTATTAAACCTGATATCAAAATTGGAGATGTTAATGTCAGCTCTTTGCTTTATGCGGATGATGTTATACTTCTAAAAAAAATCCGCTACAAGTCTGCAAGATTCTCTGACTAAATTGAATAGTTGTTGTAATAGATATGGTATGAAGGTCAGCAATAAAAAGACAAAGACAATGAAAATAAGCAGAATCATTGAAAATGTCAACTGTGTTGTGAATGGAGAACCTGTGGAACAAGTAAAACATTTCAGCTACTTAGTCAGCACGATTTTTACTGAAGCTGGTAAATTAAATATAGAAATAGACAACAGAATCAGCAAAGCTGGTATGGTGGGAAGTCAATTGAATAAATTCATATGGAATAAGAGAGAAGTTAGTCGGAACACTAAATTAGCTGTATACAAGACAGTGTTCAAACCAGTTTTAACTTATGGATCTGAGAGCTGGGTCAGAAGTAAAACACTTGACCAAAGACTAGAGACCGCAGAAATGAGAGTCCTGAGAAAGATTAGAGGCGTGAACAGATGGCATCAATGGCAATATCATATTAAAAATGAGGATATTAGGAAAGAACTTGACGTTGTCAGCATCCAGGAATGCATTAGCAGAGCTAATCTTGGGTGGTATGGTCACTTAAATAGAATGGGAGAGGAAAGATTAGCAAAACAAGTGTTCTCTGCCAGGTTGGCAGGAAAACGACCCAGAGGAAGACCAAGAAATAGGTGGATATATACGGTACAAAGTGCCTTAGACGATAGAAATATAAGATCTAATAATGTTGGAGTCTTGACAAGTAACAGACTGATTTGGAGGAAAATTGTAGATAGGAAGTTAGTAATGATGTAATTTTTTCATGTAGTACTGTTATATCCTGTACACCCCTTGAGGGTACATGGCAGGAATTTGATGATGATGATGATGATGATGTATTCAATTGATTTTTCAATGAGTTGTCTTAATGTATGAATATGGTCCAAAGTATTATAATTCTTTCTAAATCCAGCTTGTTCAGAGGATTGCAATCCCTCTAGTTTAGATCTTATTCTATTATTTATAATTTTTGTGAAGACTTTATATATGGTGGAGAGTAGACTTATAGGTCTGTAGTTTTTAATTTCTTCCTTATTGCCCTTTTTAAAAATTAATATTAGAAGTGAATTGTTCCAATTTTTTGGAATTTTTCTCTGTTTTAAGCATCTATTAAAGAGTTTAGTCAAACTGTTTGATGACACGGACTTCCTCCCAGTTTCAAGAGGTCTACAATAATTCCATTTTCTCCTGGGGCCTTTCCATTCTTCATTTCCTGCAGTGCCATTTCTACTTCACCTTGTAAGATCTCAGGGGCATCATGTTCTTCCTCACTCGAGTTATCCATAGATGATTCTTGGATGTCTCGGTCTTTGTCTTCATAGAGTTCAGTATAAAATTCCTGAATTCTTTTGATTATTGCATCTCTATTTTTTATAAGTTCACCATTTTTTCCTCTTACAGCAGCTATTTCCTTTGTTCCAACTGATAATGTTCATCTTAGGACCTTCATATTACTATTATTTCTTTAATTTTCCTAGTATTATACGATCTAATTTCATGTTTCATCCTTTTACATATAGTTTTACAAATTTCTGCATATTCTATTTTACTGGTGTCATTCAAATCTCTTTTCATATCTCTTCTTTTCTTCATTAGATCTAAGGTTTTCTGTCTTGATTTTCCCTCTCTTTGGCACCTTTTTACACCTCCTATTTCTAGTGCACAATTCAAGATAGATTTTGTTAAGATTTCATTAGCATCATCGATGGTAGTAGCTGTGTTTAACTTTTTTACTTCATTTTTGAGTGATTCTCTATAACCGCTTTTATTATGGTAGAGATTTTGTAGATTCACTAAATTGGACTTTTTTCTTATGAGCTTATTTCGTTTCCATTTTTTGTTGATCCATACTTTTGTCCTTACTATCTGTGGTCACTTCCTGTATTAAATCTATTAAGCACTTCAGTATTATTTATTATATATCTTCTGTTGGAGAGATGAAATCTATTTCATTGTAAACTTGTCCATTTGGACTTCTTCAAGTCCATTTTCGGTTGATTTTCTTCTTGAAAACACTGTTAATAATAAAGAGGTTATTTTCTTGTGCAAATTCAATAAGTCTTTCTCCTCTTTCATTCCTTTGTCCAAATACAAATTCACCGATGGAGTTCAGATGGTCATCTCTGCTTCCAATCTTGGCATTAAAGTCACCCATTATAATTATGTAGAAATATTTAATATTTCATTAAATAATTCATAATAATTAATGTTTCTAATGTTTCATAGAAATCTTTTGTCTCTTCATCTGGATGGTCCATAATTGGGACGTATATTTGTATAATTTTCAGTTGGTATCTTTTATTTATGAAGAGACTTAGTTCAGCTATTCTTGATGTTATTTTATTAACAAAGAGGACATTGTCCTTGAATTGTTTTATTTATTAGGAATTCTACACCACCAGTTGAGTTTCTGTCACATTCACAGTGGTAGAATAGATGTCCATCTTTTAATCACATTCAGATTACTTTCAGATTATGTTTACATAATATGAAAACCCTGTTCTAGAAACCAGTAGAACTTTGTCATTTGATGCTTCATGCCTCCAACAAGCTGGAAAGTGCTTTCAAACTGGGTAATGAAATTCACCCCCCCCCCCAAAAAAAAAAAAGACAATCAGAAATATCCATGCCAACATTAGGATTCCGACATTGGTTGGAAGCAGACATGCTTTTAACCACCTTAGCAAACCAAGTTGGCAAAGTAGCTGAATTATGATGATACAGTAATCCTTTAGTTATCCAGCCACAGTGGGAGAGAACACTTTGAAAGACTGGATAACCAGAGGTGACAGTTATATGGTGCTGTACCAGAAGTTAGTTGATAGAGATGGTTCATTCATTTAAAGGTCAGGTAATTGAAAGCCGCAGTTCTTCTTATTAATGATATCCATTTTTCAATAACATTGCATTATACTCCATGATGAGATCAAATTTTTGGGACCAAAAGACTTAAACTATTCTTGAAAAATCTAAAAATTTTAAAAAATGAAAATAAAGCTCTTCCAAATTAAATTTAGATTTACATAATGAAATTTAATTTATGCAAATAAAGTTATATTAAGAATTACAGTTGGCATTTCAGTGAATTCTGATGCTATTTAATGCATATGAGAAACCAGCATTATGTTTATGGTTAGAATTAGGTTTTCTTTGAAGGATTTGCAGCTTTAATTATTTAACTTTCCACTGTACATTAAAAATTATGAAGAAAACTTATTTATTATAGTTATCTTTCATTATAAACATATTTCTGTGATTATTATTGTTTATAATGAAATATAGACATATTTCATTATAAACATATATGTCTCTGTGAAATAAATAAGATTTCAAATGTCATATTTACCTGATTTCAGGTCATTTTAATATTTTATCCTCTTCATCATTAGAATTCTCTATTATTGGGATTGTTTATGTTGAATTTGTTTTAATGTAAATTGTTATTTGTATTTTTGTGTTTGTAAGATTACAAATTAATATAGAGAATTTGTTAATTCAGTTTATTAATACTAAATTGAAAATATTTAAACTTTTGTAAATTGCCTTTGATTATTGATTAATGATGATGCTTTAGTTTATTGGACATAGCAGCTTGGTAGGCAGAGAGGTCAAAATTTTGCTGACATCTCTCTCTCTCTCTCTCTCTGTTTGTTTGTATTTGTGAAGAGACATCTAGTAAAGTTTTATATTGCTCATTTCATCAGCACTATATTTCATGCTACAGTCACAGTTAGCTACATGTAGATTTCCTTCTCCCTCAGTATATTATGAGAGTATCCTTTCCTGAAAATGTTATCTTTGAGGGGAGGAGGATAGGGTGTGTGTATACAGAATGCTGTTATAGTTGAACATAATTAAGTTTTCATTATCATTTGTTTCTATCAGAAATGTTGCTGGTCTCTTCTGTCTTCTTTAGACCTGTTTTTTTTTATATTACCTGAAATACTAGTTTTAATAAAATAGTATGGTTTGTGATTAGGCAAAACTTTACCAGACCCCTCTCTCTCTCTCTCTCTCTGTTCATTCTCATTTTTTAAGATCTTTTCATATCCATGCTTCAGAATCTTAGATCAACTGTTTTGTTTCTAAATAAATCTCGTTTTTGTATGTTAAAACTGGTTTAACTATTATATTATATATACTAATTTGATGTTTAACTACATCTCTGCTGTACCATCCTGACTTATTCCTTTTATCTATTTCTATATTTAGTTTGCCACCTTCACTAACAGTTACACTTAAATAACTAAAATGTTGTTGTTTTTAATCTATAAGTTTGTGTTGTTTTTTTCCCCAAGTTTTCTTACCTGTTTACATGCTTTTTGATACTTGTAGATAAGTTTATACATAGCTTTTAATTTTTCAGGAAATGACAACGTTACTAGAATGTTAATTAAAAACTTTAATCAATACCTTCCTATATTTCGAAAATGTTACACTGCCATCTTCAGGGATCACAAAACAATGATATATGCATGCAGGCACTCACACTAAGCAAATGAGGCTGAAGAAAGGCAACTGAAGTCAGTCCTAGAGTCTTAAAGGTGTACCCTAGCGGACTAAATTGGGTTGGCTTGGCCGTTGGGCTGATGATCTTAG
The DNA here is from genome assembly GCF_054136105.1 of Typopeltis vanoorti. NCBI lineage: Eukaryota > Metazoa > Arthropoda > Arachnida > Uropygi > Thelyphonidae > Typopeltis > Typopeltis vanoorti. The sequence continues at coordinate 84,382,665 of NC_143555.1, read as the reverse complement.
ATTGTAAGCTTCCCAAATTGGGGCACTCTCATGAGCCAAATTTGTTGAAGTTCGGAAAGTTTTTCCAGAGTTGAGGCTGATTCAAGGAACAATCTTTTGTACCTGCCATCTTCGGGGATCACTGATATTGGCTACTCTGCCTGTTTTGTTGTATTAGGATAGTTTGCAACTGCCAGGGACCTGGTATACTCCAGGTAGGTCTAGGGGAAGTGGCTGGTCTTTGGTAGAATGGATAAAAGATGCCAATTTCTTATGTGGTTTGTAACTTGTTGTGAAGTCATATTTTCTTAGGATTTTGTTAGTTTTTTTGGATGTATCCCAGATATATGGAATGGTGATAGATTTAGAGTAATCTCTGTTATGAAGGGGAGGGTGTTGTTTAATGGGGGGTTTGGTGGGAGGGGGGGTTGTAGCCATTAGCTAAGATGGTTTTAAGGAGGATATGGTTAAGTTCAGTAGTTAAGGCATTGTTATCTGAGCTGATTAATTTTGTCCTGTTATATAGGGTTTTTATAATCCCATATTGTTGGGAGGGGGAGGTGACTTTTGGTGAATGTATCTACCTGTAAGTAGGTTTTCTGTAAACAGAGAACGCCAGGGATCCATCAGGCTGGTTTGCAATCAGAGTGTCTGGGAAAGGGAGACTATTGTTGTTTTTCTTTTATAAGGTAAACCAGATCCTGGGTGTTGATTGTTTAAGTGTGTTGAGAAATTGGGGTGCATCCAGGACATGCAGCCAAATAGCAAAACACATCATCCACATAGCATAGCCAAACAGTGGGTTTATGTGTGGCAGAGTTTAAGGCATTTTCTTCAAAGGTTAGAAGTTGGCCAGGGGTGGAGAACCCATGGCTGTCCCCTCTAATCTGTTTGTAGAATTTTCCTTGCCAAATGAAATAGCCCGAGTTCATGGTGAACTGAAATAGGGCTGAGATATCGGGAGGAAATTTGGCTTGGATGAGGTCTAAGGTATCTTTGAGTATATCAGTGTGTTGGAGTGAGAGGTTTTTTTCTATACTGGCTTTAAAGTGGGCTGAGTTTTTTATGTGTGAAGGTGTGTTGCCAGTATATTGTGTAAGCACTTTGGTTAATTTGTAGCCAAAGTGCTCACACAATATACTGGTGTCACACCTTCACACATAAAAAACTCAGCCCACTTTAAAGCCAGTATAGAAAAAAAAACCTCTGACTCCAACACACTGACATTATAGTCAGTTTTGATGTCTCCTCCTTATTCACCAATGTCCCACTCAAAGATACCTTTGCCTTTGGGACTTTCATTCCATCTACCTCTGTGCTTTGAAACAGTCTTCAAAGCACAATTTTCCCAAAGGAGACTACAATCTCAGTTGACTCGAACACATCAACAGGTTCCTTTTTAATTCATCTTGACCACCACCTGCCCCTCTAGGGTAACCTTTCACACAGAGGTTTGTTTACACGCACGCACACAGTGCAAGCCATGTTTTAGGACGAAAATTATAAAAAAAAAATCAAACACTTGAGAGAAAGATAAAACATATTTCTTATGCAAAATTGTACAGTTTTCAGAGAGCTGCAGAAAATTTCACTGTAATTAATTGTCTTTAATTCATCAGTTACTTTCTGGATAGCTGGAACATCCAAATTGGTGTCCTTTCAGCTTCATTTTCAACTTGGGGAACAGAAATTAGTCTGTTCCCTAAGTTGAAAATGAAGCTGAAAGGACACCAATTTGGATGTTCCAGCCATCCAGAAAGTTGTAACCGATGAATTAAATCAGGTGAATAAAGAGTGGGAATATTTGTATGTGTGTGTGTGTGTTAAAAAGTAACACACATTTGCAGCTTTTTGAGTGAGTGCATTTGCTGATTAGATTGCTCCAGTATTGTACATGCAACAAATAAAGTGTTCTAAAACTTATGAACTACACTGTGTATTTATATGTATGTGTATGTAAATTGCCTATATAAAGTGCCCTCTGATCCCTTGCTAAGGGTCATTGGATGTGACTTCTAATCATCTGTGCTGTAATCTTTCTTTCTTATCCAAATGGCACCACTGTTACTGCACCTAGAAACAAAGCTGACCTCATGGCATCACTTATCCTTTAAGTCCTACATAAAATGATCAGGGCAAATCACCTCCTATTGTACTAGAATCTGAATACCTCACCACTGGACTTGTGTCATGCAAAGATTAGGAGAAATGTGCTGCTGTGCTTGACACTTAGAGCATTTCTTTCTTTCAGGGTTACATGGTAGTCAGCATTCATCATGTAGAATTTATGGAGGAAAAAATACACATGTTAGAGCAGTTACTCCTTTATAATTAAGAACATACCATTTGACATTTCAACCTCTATATTGAGGTCATCATCAGGAAAACACATATAGTATGAACAAAACACAAGCTACATGACACTACACAAATCTAAGCTAAATCTAACTATTGTGTTAATTGTTTATGCTAGCCTAACCTCTGGTGAAACAAAAATAAATAAACAAATAAAAGAAAAAAAATAATAAAATCAGCCTGTGTAGATCAGTGGATGTAGCTTTTGCACACCACGATGCTCGACTGCATGAAGGAAGATTTCTTGGTTTCGAATCTAGTCAGCGACTAGAAGAAATTTTTCTAAGCCTTTTTCGACCGGTTCCTGAGTTAGTCGATCTCTGGCACGGGCAAGTGGGTTTTTTCTCCCGGAAACTCGAGTTTTTTGTCCCGTAAACTCAAGAAAATTGACCGTAGAACCCGCATTATTTCAGACATTAAATATGAGTGTTAGGGACCACAAGATGGCAGCACTTGTTGAGCCATCTCTCTCTTCACTGTGTGCCGCTTAATTAGTGATAGCCTTGGGCCAGCTATCTCTGATTGGGTACTAGTGGAGATTGAACTGCCCACTCGGTCTCCAAAAGTTAGATAGGGCTAAACGGCCTCACCTACTCCCTATATATGGGAATAAAAAAAGGTGTTAGCTGATTTTTTTTTAAATACTTTTTATACATAATAAGTATGATAACATGCATATGATTAAAAAAAAAAAAATAAATATAAATTATAGCAGAACTACATCAAATGCATCTTTACCATCCTGCTGTCGTAAGATTTTCTTTTGTTGGAGTTCTGCCATTATGTTCTGGATTCTGTATGAGTTGCAGATGGGTCTTCCATATTCTTGGAATTACTAATCCATCATTGTTGTTGAGATGTTGAGATTAGTATGAAAGGGGTTCTTTGGATGAGCTAAGTATAACTCAGCTCTGATTACGTTCTTAGTTGCATGATGTGAAGATATTAGAAAGGAATTAGAAGAGTGAACAAATACCACTGATGCCATTTGTTCACTCAGTTTTTCTGAGAAAAATTACATGAGTAAATAATTTCTGCAGAATTGTTGTAGTTAATTCTCACCAGAGAGGTAGTTTAGTATAGCAAATTTCTTTTAGAATGGCCTTGTTCTTGTAGGGTTGTGGTCTGGATTTTGTTATGAATGTGTTATAGTGGAAGTCAAGTGTATTTGATCACTCTTAATTAAATTATATTAAGTCAAAATATACTATTCTGTATTGTATACATTCTTTAGATTGCCCCAGGAACAAATTCTCACACTCGTTTGAGGCTTCCAGGAAAAGGAATTCGTCGAACAACTAGTTCTGGTTATGGTGACCATTATGTTTACATCAAAATCAAAGTACCACAGTAAGTACAGAATTAAGAGATATTATTTAGTTGATGAAATTCCATTTTCAAATAATTATTAGAAATAAAAAACATAAATCTTTCACTGCGAAGTTCTTAAGATGACAAAGCATGACATGTCTTATAGGCAGTTTACTACAGATATAAATTGTATATGCTTTATGTCTATGCATTTAAAATGTACTTTCTTTTTATGCATATAACTACAGACTTAAGCATTATTATTGATTAGATGAAATTCTATTTTAAAATTAAAAAAAAAAAAAAGCTTGACATCTTTTTTAAATACTTTTTAAATAAAATGTATTTTCTATTTATGCGCATGCAATGTCTGACATTTCAAAGTTAAAGTGTAGAACTTATACTGTGATCAAATAATCACCAGCATAAGTTGTTAAAAATGCTGAAACCCGTTTCTCTATTTTTTTTGACCAGACTAAGAATGTTATCCATTTTATAATACATGAATGTTTTGAAAACTTCTCTTGGCAAGGTTAGGGAATTCTTTTATGGGATTCATATATCGTTCAGGATCAGCTCAAAAAGGAAGGATACACCTTGAATTGGTAATGTCATAAAAGACTGATCTCATTCTTTACAATAGAATTCTATCACTTTGTCTGTAACTATGACTTTTTTTTTTATTGACAAGTGACACATATACCATGAAAAACATTAAAAAAAACTCAAAAATTTTTGATTACAATGCTTTACATAAATTGGCCAGTTATCTAAGTTGAAAACAGTTTTTTAATATGGGCACTAAACAACTTGTAGTGATTGATTGACAATGTGATAACAAGATTTAGTGCAAGAGATTTTTCTGAAATTTGAATGGACACTCCAATCCTCCACCGAGCCTGTGCCTGATAGTGTATCATGTATTTTTTGAATATTTATTCAAGTAAAATCCAGCTTTAATTACTTATAATTACTTTATTATAATGTATATATTATATTGTGAAATATTGATAATGTAAAAGTGACCAAGAATTCAGAAGTTATTTATTTTAGAATGTCACTGACATTAGTGCTTACCATTGATTGACATCACAGCAGAGCAGTTTTGAAACCAAAACTAATTTCTTTAATGCTTGGAGAATTTTAATGCATTGCATGAGAAAATACTGAAGAAAAGTGTGAATAATATATTTTAGTGATGTAATTACCTCTAGACAAACATACTTTAACAGCAATATCATCAGACATGGGAGTGAAGAACCTGTATGTAACTGATGTGAATAATCATGAAACATCTGTTTTGACTAACAATGAGGAATGCTTGAAAATAACAGCAGTGAGAAATTAGCATAGTGAGAGACAGAGAAGTGATGGAAATTTCAAAGTTGTGTAAGTAATGCAGACTGAAATTTTCTTCCAAATTAAGGAACACTGTAGAAGTTTTATTAAGAGGTGCATAAACATACAGTCTGTTAATTATTGGCAGTTGATATGCTGATACTTGGTGCTTTTTATAGGAATTTCTTTAATTGAAAAAGTAAAGTAACTGTTGATAATTCCTGCCAGTAGTAATTAGAAGGGATGAATTTATTTAATATTTGCATCTGTGTTAATGCTTTGGGAAAACTATAATTTCTAAGTATGGAGGTAGTATTTAAATTTGATTAATATTTTCTCTGCTGTAAGGTGGGATTTATTTGTAGTTTGTCCAAGAAACAATGCAGTGTTGTTTCTTGGCCTTTATTGTTTCATTATGAGTTAATGAAATACACTTTCCTCCAATTCAGATTGGAGGAAAGTGTATGAGAGAATGTAACAGATAAACTTAGGTGTTGATGGTTATTTATGACTTATTTTTAATGGTATTAACAACACCAAACAAACTATTTTATAGAAAGATGTTTAATTAACTTGCTATATTTCACTGAATTTCAAATCAGCATCATCAGAGCATAACACAGCATGTATATGCAACAGTGAGTAAGCGAAACAATATAACTGTACCGGACAAAAGATCTAAAGTCCTATTTTGGCGCCCTCTAATGTGCTATTTAGAAGTCATTACAAATCCAAAAGATTATTTTTTGAGTCAGCCATGGCTATGAAGAATTCTCCAAACCTGAACAAATATGGTTGCATTAATTTGCCAAAAATTTGGGAGACTGTTATCTTAAGAGCAACTTCCATATAGCTGTAAATTCTTTTTTTACATTAGAAGGTGCTTTAGATCATTTGTCTGGTACAATTATATTGTTTCACTTACTGTGGCATATGCATGCTGTGTTGTGCTCTGATGATGCTGATTTAAAATTTAGAAAAATATAAAAAGTTAATAAAAACATCTTTTTATAAAATAATTTGTTTGGTGTTATTAATACCATTAAAAATAAGTCATGTATGAGAGTAAATTAACTATTATTAATTTACAGTTTTAATGATGCATGTGTGTGTGTGTGTGTATATTCACTAAATGAGCTGTTTAAAATGGGTAATTGGATAGTGAAACATATTTGTAACTCTGGTCTCACAAAATAATAAGTATAATTTATAACTATCTCTTTATAATTTTTCAATAAGTGATTTTGCATCAGGCCACTAAACAAAAGAAGAAAAAAAAATTTAACCTAAAGACTTACACATGCATCTATGCCATGTTGGAAATTTAAACCTGTAGCCTATATTTGAAAAGCAGATATGTTATCTATCAGTCAATTAAGCCAACTGATTTTGTTTCATTACACAGTAGAGTTTGTGTTTAAATTGACTTTTATTAAGTATGTAATTAAATACTTCCTTCATCATCTTTAAATTCTTGTAATATAAATTTAGTATGTTTGGGAGGTTATTCATACCAGAATCAAATTCCTGATATGTGACCTCAACAAATTTTCTGTATAAGGGATGTATAAAGATTACTATGATAGTACTATATGAAGAGATTACATTATTACTAACTTCCTATAGACAATTTTTCTCCATATTAATATGTTAGGGCTATTTCAATCTTCTAAGGCTCTTCTAACTACATCAATCCACCTAAATATTGGTCTTCTTCTCAATCTTTTTCCTATTTTCCTGGCATCCCTGTTTAGCTAACTTTCCCATTCTGTTCAAGTGACTATGCTATTGAGATTAGCTCTTCTCTCACATTGCTAAATGTTAACAATGTCAAGTTCCTTTATGATATTTTAATTTTTATATGATCCTGCCATTAATGCCATCTGTTTGCCCTCCCCCTTCCAATTTTACTCTGAATTCTCATATCTCTGATTTCTTCGATGAGCTATTTTATTTCTAACCCAGCTCTCAGATCTGTGTGCTAATACTGGTTTGAATTTGAACACTATCTTGTATGCAGCTGTTTTAGATGAATTTCTCTCTTATTCCATAGAATAAGAGAAAAATAAACAACAGAATTCTATTATTTATTTATATATTGTTCCTGCCTGTTTTCAGAGTTTGTCTTTTTATTGATGGTTTTCATACCAAATTTGTTACAGCAGTTATTATTCAGTTTAATCAATACGAATCCTGAAGACTTACACTGGATTTATTTGAGATGATGTTATCTGCACCAAGTGAAGAGTTAGATTAACATCTCCATTTTTGATATCAGGTTTAATGCCACTTTTCCTCATAGTGTGATCCATATAAATGCTGAATAACAATGGAAATAGGGTGTACCCTTGTCTCACCTAATTTTATGTCAAGCCATCTTCCTGTATTTCTTTCAGTTCTAACTGCTGACTTAAGCTTAAATATAGACTATGTTCTGTATAATATCCCATTTACACCATATAATAGTAGCTTTTCTCTTAGCATATTGTCATATGCCTTGTCTCATCCATCAGTGGCTTTAACAGGCACTAAAGTACCCATAACCTTCCAAGTATCCTTTGACTTCTCAACCGTAATACGAGGATAAGGCGGTTACCCCCAATGCCTCCAAGTATTCTCTGTAAATTGCGTGTGTTCTACTGGCCAGTTTATCTGTTTTGAGGGATGAAAAACCCAAGTTTCCAGGAGGGGGAAAACCCTTTACATCCGTATGAGACCGGCTAACTCACCTTTAGTTGAAAGAGATAAATTCCTCATGTCGTGGATGGGAATCGAACCCAGGTCTTTCCGACCAAAGGGCTTCGTCTATACCGGCTGAGTTATGGAGGCTCTTCATATGCCTTGTCTAGATCTGAAAAACTCAAATACAGATCCTTCCTATATTCCCATGATTTCTCAATTATTTGTTTAGTAAAAATCTGATCTTGACAACCTCTATTTGGCCTGAACCAGCTTGTTCTCCAAGTTTCCCTTCCACAATTTTTCTTACACTTTTTTCCAAGTATGCTTGCATAAAATCTTACCTGGAACATCCCAAAGGGAAATTCATCTGTAATTCTCACATTCAGTTGTATTTCTCTTTTGTAGATGAATACTATGAGATCGCTAATCCAGTCATCCAGGATTTGACCTTTTAACCATACCTTCTGAATTATGCAGTGTAGTCACCACTGCACACGTTTATATACCTGGATATTTGAGTATTGATATCTACTACTTATTGCATTGCATTTGGGGTATAAGAAATTTTTTGCTAGATGGATCCTAAAATTGTTATGTGCATAAACAGCAATGAGTGGAATCAGCTCAAAAATTTTTGGAGCATTATGAAAATGAAGGAGATGAATTTTTTTTCTCGTATTGTAACTGCTGATGAAACGTGTATTTCATACACAAATATTGTGTCCTTGTTTTTCCATTTTCTTCAGTGAGGAACAACAATTAATATTAATGCATATCGTGAAATACTGAAAAAACTCAGAAGAGCAATTCAGCAAATTCAGAAGTTTGGGTGGGAACTTTTTTTTGACCACCCACCCTACAGCCCCCAACCTTGCACCTAGGGACTACCTCTTGTTCTTGCATATGAAGCAGTGGCTCTCATCTCAGTTAAATTCTTGACCAGACCTTACTTCCTGGATGCACCTCATATCTCTAATTCCTTTTACAGTCCCAACCTTGCACCTAGGGACTACCTCTTGTTCTTGTATGAAGCAGTGGCTCTCATCTTAGTTAAATTCTTGACCAGACCTTACTTCCTGGATGCACCTCATATCTCTAATTCCTTTTACAGTACTCTTTCCTCCATTTCTAAACTTTTTCAATCATTTCCAAAACATTTTACTACCTTTCTAATATTTATGTTCTGTTTTCTTATCCAACTCTTTCCATAATTTCTGTTTGACACATGACTTACATTTATCTCTGTGTTTTCTCAGAACTCATGCAGAATTACTTGCTAGAACTTTCAGTCCGCTTTCTTGTTTTCCATAACTGTCTCTTTTACTTCCTGGGTCCACATGGGATTCTGATTTTTTTGTTCTTGCAGACAACTTTACCACTTGCCTCTTGTTGGTGTTTGCTTCACTGTCTACCACTGTCTCTCTCTTAGGATTGATTCTTGGTTTCAAACTTTCCTTTTTTCCTTGAATAATATTTGTATATTTTAGTCTACAGTTCTCCTCTGTAAGCTGCTCAACTTTTTCTTTTTAAAACTTGCATACTTTTCTTTCCAGTATGATGTTTCAATAGGATTCAAGGTCTAATTATTATTCAAGTTTGATATGTGCTGCTTATTCAAGGAAAAGAAGTATTTTACGTGATTATAGTGTTTCCTCTTTTTAAAGATGTGAACAATATATGTGTACCTTCCAAAAAACATGCTCCTTTGATGCTTAGACAAGCAATAAAGCTATGTTTGCATTAGTGTTAAAGAAACATTTCACATTTAAGGTGAGAATAAGTGAATGAATGAATTTGCAAGGAAAATTTCAGAATTTGTAATTTGTTCATCTCATGATTATTTTGCATAAATAATTCATATATTTTCTAAAAAATCTAATAAGAGTGTCCATCCATCTATTCATTACACACCATCAGATGTCATATGGTCACTTCAGACACACCATCCATCTCATTGAGGGTCAACCCCCCCCTTCCTTCCTTTAAGTGTCCAAAGTATTTCAGCTTTCTTTTGTCAATATCTTGAAGGAGCCTTAAAGTTTTACTGATCCTTTTGTCTACCTTTCAGCATATGATATTCTTAACAGCCTTATGTAACACAGCATCTCAAAAGCGGCTATCAGATCTCTTTAGGTTCCAAGTCTCACATCCATAAGTCGTTATTGGAAAAACAGCTGCATCCAAAATCCTCAACTTTATTCCTGTGGAGATGGATCCATCCTTCCAGATTTTAGACAAGTCTCTGACTGTTATTTCAGCCATTACTAATCTTCTTCTGATGTCTTCTGAACAGAATTCTTCACATTAATAATGGATCCCAGGTATTTGAACTTGCTGACTTCCTCAATTCTTTTTCCATTAAGGTATACCTGTTTCTTAGGAACTTTCCTGTCTATATTTCCTTTGAGAACCATAATATTCTGTTCTTACTGATCTTGTTAACTTTGTCAAGGATTCGTTCTAGTTCTTCCTTGTCATTAAAAAAGAGTATTGTATCATCAGTGTACCTCAGATTATTGATCAGTCTGCCACCTATTCTAATTCCTGTGTTAAGCTCATCCAATGCTGCACACACACACATGATGTTCTCGGCATAGATACTAAACAGGTAAGGAGAAAGTAGGCAACCTTGCCAACCTGAAGCCAATCAGTTAATCTAACACCTGTTCTTTTTTATGTTGCTCCCATTGCATCCCTGAACTTTTGGAACTTTTCCAAGCCTTTTCAGGGCTTGGAAAAGTTCCAAAAGTTCCTTGGAAAAGCCTCTCCAATTAGTCACCTCCCACCTAAAGACAATCACAAACATCCATGTCCACAGTGGGATTTACACCTGCTGCTTATTGATTGGAGAGCAGGTATTCTAATGACTCGCCCTACCAGGCTGACAACTTACTGTGGCTTCTCATTCACTGTACAAGTCATCTATCAACCTGATAATGTGTTGAGGAAAATCCATTATTTTCATTATTTACAATTTCATGTGTTGAACATAGTCAAAAGTTTTGGAGCAGTCTATGAAACACACTACTATAGGGAGTTTAAATTCTTTATACTTTTCAGTAATCTGTCTAAAGCAAAAGATCTGATCTCTGTACCCTTATTCTTTCCTAAAACCTACATGTTCCTCCCTCATCTCTGCCTCAATCCTATTTAGAATGATGTTTAATAAAATTTTGTTTGCATGAGAGATTAAAGTAATAGTTCTATGGTTCTTACATTCCTTCATATAATAAAAAGAGTGTAGATTTCATAAATATAGGAATGAATGTTTATGCATTTTCTAATCTAGATACAATGTGTTTTACATAAAGTAATGATTCCATACAATAATGCAGTACAACATTAAATCTGGTCTTATGTTGGTGGTGTATGCCAAATCCATGTTTGATGGACTTTGCCTGTTTAATGGAAGGGAAAACCCAGTTTTTTTTTTTCTTCTTCTTCTACAAATGTACTGCTTTCCTGAATTATTTGCTCCTGAATATAAATTCATGAGCAACACATAACTATCTTCAAATTTTGTTTCTCGCAAGTTCTGATTTAGCAGAAAATTTAGGAAATAATGTAATCATAGTTTGAAGGCATGGAAATAAGTGGATAGCATAAAAAATATTTGCCATTCAGTCTTGAATTACCGTGAAAATTAATAATTTTACTATATAACACCCAGTCAGATATCTGCATTTGACTGAGGGTTGATACAGTATGAATTCTCACTTTTCATATAGTCATCTCTCATGCAGCAAATTCTGTTATAGTTAACTATCACTACAGTAGTCTATAAAATTCTCAGCACCATTCCTTGCAGCTATTCCAAAGATAATTATTATTATATCATAAATTGTTTCTTTGCATCCCATGAGTTTGCTGTAATAAGAAATGGTTGTATACAGTCAACCTTGGTAGTTTTGTTTTCATAAAAAAAAATTTTTTTCACCATTATTCTAGACATTTGCATTGTTTTTAGTAAGCATCCTGGGGTTTTGTATCTATGAAATGGTTAAGCTCCCAGGATTTGTTGTTTTTATTTTCTTTTCTCTAACGAAGCCTTTTTTCTCCCACAGAAAATTAAGTCCAAAACAGCGTGCATTGGCTATGGTCTTAACCGAGTTGGAGGAAGACACTCCAGGAACAGTGGATGGTTTTTCAGTGACTAAAAAAGGTTTGTTATGCACTTTTTTAAAATAAATTTGCTGATATTATGAACAGTCTAGAAATAAGTAAATAAAATCTCCATCACAAATGACATACAAACAATTCAAAACAATTATAATCAGCAGTGATCTCTCTCTCTCTCTGAACTTCGAATAACGAGGCCTTGGTTAGCATATCAACAGTCTCCTGCAACTGTGCATTGCATAAGTAAATCATTAACTGTTCCTTCAGTTAACAATTTGCCTGTTAAAGCAAATTGATTTCCCAGTGTGACTGGATAATTGAGAGCTTACTATGTTTATATTTTATTACCATTAAAGTTACAATTGATTCTCACTATAACTAACTCACAGGGACCACAGAAATGATTTTTTGTTGTGGATAGTTTACTTTTGTGAATTTCCTTTATAGTAGGATTATGGTCATGAGATTTTGATTAGAACTTTTTGGTAGTTTGTTATAATGGTATTTGCTATAGCAAGAGTCGTTCGTAAATAACTTCCCTGAAAATTGTTTTTAGCTTCAGAAATATTTAAAATCATTTGCATAATAGTGGAAATTACACAAAAGTACAGAATTACAAGGGTAGGTTTAAAATGATTCCTGTTCTTATTGTAAAAATTTTTGAAACTGCTTTTCTGTAAAACAAGCACTAATGCTTGTTTTACAGAAATATATTATTTTAATACTTATTTTATTTGTTTATTTTGTTGCATGTTGTAACATTGGCCTGTCCAAATGATATCATACTGATTGTCATTGATTTCAATTTAGAAAAGCCTGTGAAAATTCATTAAAAGTTATTTAGTGCATGTGTGTGTGTGTGGGGGGGAGGAAACCATTGATATCAGCAATGTCAGAAGATTAGGGAAACATCACAACTAATAAGCATCCCCCCCCTGCCATAGCATAGTCACAAGGGTGATGTGTGAGTGATATTTGTCCTTTGGTCAGAAAGACCAGAGTTGAGTTGAAATCTTGTGTAAGGCATGCTCTATCTCACCTTTTCAACTGAATGCGATTTAGCCAGTCTTACATGAAGGCAGTAGGATCCCCTCATCCTCCCCAAAGACATGGTGTTTTATCCCACATAACAAAATAACAAAGAAGCTAGCCAGAGAATAAATACAATAGAGTGATATACTGGCCTTGTTTGGTTATGTTTCACAGCAGATGGGAAATCAGAGAAAGGTGGAATGAATTCACCAAAGCTACTATGTGACACTCAGAAAACTTTTTTTTTCTTTTTTTTTTTTCAAAGATTGGTCTAAGCAAGATGAAAATGCTAGAATATTGAAAAAATTGTCACATGGAATTACAATTCCCTAAAGGAGGGGGGGGGATTTGAAACTTAAGTTTGCTCTAATCTTTTTAGAGATGCACTGAAAAAAACAGCCATTGTAATTTTTTATTATTATTGATGTGATATATCTATCACTAGCCAGAATCTAGGCACTTATCCCAAAAATCACAGCATAAAGCATCTTCTGCACCAAAAGGTCCAAAATCTTTTCCTGCTAATCAGGTAAAAACTAAGTGATCATGAAGGCTTTATTTTGACTGATTTTTTTAAATTCAGGTTAGACCAACTACAAGGATAACTGTGATTGAGAGATTGGAGGGGATGAGCAAAAAAGATAACTCGAGTAGAGAATGTGGGATTGCGTGCTACCCACCAGGGCTGTGTATTTTTTCAAAGAGCTTTTGAGATCTGGGTTCAGAATTAAGGTAGATATATTACATAGAACAATGCATATGCATAACTAGTGGTGTCCTTTAAGACCCATATATAAACTTAAATATCTTGAGCATTTCTGGTTTATTCAAAAACAGGCATTCCCTTTCAGCCCACTTTACATAAGACCAAATCCTTTCCCTTATTTGCAAGCTAAATTCAGCTTTACTTGACTTTACATTATTATCAACTTCCTGACATCTGTCCTCAAGGAGTGTTCAGGCTACTATGACAGCACTACATGATTAAGTTTACATTATTATTAATCTAACAACAGTTTTCCTCCAAATTAGTCTTTTGCATCTGAGCATTCCAATATTGTCAAATCTAACATTTCCTGCCATCTCTGCATCAAATGCCAGTTTTTTTAACCTCTCCTCTCCCATTCTGTTTAATTAATAACATACTACCATAGATTAGTCCTATTTACGCATTACTGAATGCAATGTCAAGTTTCTTTTCTAGTGTCTTCATTTTTAATGATTCTATCATTGATGCTATCTGTTCAGGCTCCTAAGTTTTCTCAGAAACCATCATATCTAATCTTTGATCAAGTGCTTTATTTCTAACCCAACTCTCAAATCCATTAGTGGTTTGAACACTGTTGCATATACTGCTGGTTCATGTTTTGGCCAATTTCTTAATTATTCCATATAAATTTATTCAACTGGCTCCCCACCATACCAGCTTTAACTATTCTATTGTCCATTTCCAAATTTAATTTGTCATCTTCACTAAAAACTGTTCCTAAATAGCTGAAATAATTTACTTGTTCTGTAGGTTCTCCATTGAGAATGAGCTAAGTTTTCTACGCTCTCTCTACCTGATTTTATAGTTTTGGTCTTTTTATTTGCTGATTATCATGACAAATTTGTTACAGCTGTTATTTAGTTTAGTTAAAGAATTCTGGAGACTTGCACTGGATGTGTTTAGAAGTACAACATGATGTACTGCTGTATCTGTATATAGCAAAGGGCTAAGTTTGATATCTCCGATTCTAATATTAGGTTTAATGCTATGTTCTTTCATAATGCGATCCATATAGATGATAAATAAGAGAGGAGATAATGTGCATCCTTGTCTTACTCCTGATTTTACATCAAACCATTTTCCTGTATTTCCTTCAATTCTAGCTGCTGTCTTACAACTTACATATGGAATATATTGCTCTGTATAATGTTCTGTTTATCCCATATAATTGTAGTGTTTTGAAAAGATTTTCTTTGGACACCTTGTCATATGCTTTTCCAGATCATACAAAACATAAAATACTTATTATATTCCTATGATTTCTCAACTATTACAATACAATAAAATCAATGATATGAAACATTCCAGTTCTTTTCCAAATCATTTTGAATACTCTGCTTTCAGAATTGCATAACACAAACTGACAGTATGGGGGGGGGTTCTAATAAACACCTAGAACAAACATGATATTAAAGTAACTGATATAACCATAAGAAAGAGCATATCTTAAAACCTTTTAACCCCCATGTTTCATCAGATTGTAATAATTTGTTCTTTTACTTTTAGGATATGTAAGAAGACAAGTCAGAGGTTTTTAAGAAATTTTAAATTATCACAACTTTTCAGCACACCCTTGTAATTACTTTTGTTTATGAAGGAAGTTCAAAAAATGGCTAATTTTTATAGTGCAACATTAAGGATGCTCATTAAAGTATCTTAGGTATCTTTGTTTATCTCCTTCATGTGGGAGCACCTGTTTGTAATGAGGGGAATCTCCCAATGGTGCTACTTGTGTTTTACATTCTTCTTTTATTCTCTAATCTGTTTTTTTTTTTTTTACTATACTATCTTCGTGCTAAACGGTCTCGCCTACTCCCTATACGGGAATAAAAAAAAGGCATTAGTGAATATAAAAGTGAATTATGTCTTCCAGACCACTATTATTGGGATCCAATGTCCTACCACTGTTTGCATGTGATGTGGTATCCAGAAAGGGAAATGGTTAAGTTGCACTGCTTTGGCAAAGCAGATGATTCTATATGGCTCTGGTAAACACCCAGAACATTCAACACCCAAATCCAGCTAGTGGGCTGCTTGTAAGGGTTGGTGCTGTAGTAAGCCTCCTTCATCCACAGTTTGGGGAGAAACAGGGCCTGATGGCTTGCTACATTGCTGGTATATCCTGGCATTCCACTGCTGAGTGCATTTATTGCTTGCTAGATAGTGGACATCGATGTGTAGCTCTGTGATGGACAGAGCTCTCTGGTATCAAACCCAAAATTCTTTTGACTTGAATTCATCGTAAAGGTCCCAATGATTACAGATATTGTAAATACATAATCAGTTTTGTCACTTTTATAGGCTGGATGTCTGAAATATTTATTTTGAAAAATTGTTAAATGAAACAACCAATGACAGAACAGTGGTAGAAAATATTTAGAAAGAATGCAATATGAATACTTCAGTTAAAAAAAAATAAAAATAAAATAAAATAATCCACCAGACACTAGAAATGTGGAAAAGCTGATAGATCAGATGACCAGAAATGTTCACATATGGAGATGCAAAACTTTTTACAGTGGCTACCTGCAGAATTCAGAAGACCTAGTCAGAAGATCAAATTCCTGATGATGGAAAAAAAAACTGAATGTAAGAATTACAGAGAAAGCTTTCTTTAAGTGTTCTTGGTAAGATTTATACACACATACTTGAAAAGATACTAAAAAGATACTAAGATACTAAGGAAAAAAATTGTAGAAGAGAAACTTTGAGAAGAACAAGCTGGATTCAGGCCAAATAGGGTTTGTCAGGATCATATTTTCATGTTACGACAAATAGTTGAGAAATCATATAAATATAATCAGCACCTGTCCTCAATTTTTGTAGATCTGATGACAAGATAAAAGTTGTTCAAAACACTACACTTATATATATAGTGTAAATGAGACATTATTCCAGAGCAATACATAGTTTCTATATAAGTTGTGAGTCAGCAATTAGAATTGAAGGAAGTACAGGCAGATGGCTTGATATAAAATCAGTTGTAAGAAAAAATTAAGAAAGTGAACAGGTGGCATCAATGATATCATCATAATAAAAATGAAAATATTAAGAAGGAACTTGACATTGTTCACATTCAAGAATGTATGAGCATAGCTAATCTCCTTGCATTAGTATGGCATAACATGATTTTGGTATGGTCACTTAAACATATTTGGAGAGGCAGGTTTAGCAAATAAGAATGCAGGATAAATAATAAATATAGGATGTTATATTCAGACAATAACCATCAAAGAAAAGAAAGAAGTAGTAGTGATAACACTCCTAACATTCCCAATCTGTTCAATCTGCATCCCTTATTTCCCTGCCTGTCTTTGCAATATCAACAAATTGAACATCTCCTGTTGGATCCTTACCAATAACATTAATATCTAGCTTGAACAACAATGGATCAAGGACTGATCCCTGAGGTATAACCACCAGTCACCTTAAATCTAGCAGATGCACATCCACCATTCACAACTTTCTGATACCTGTCCACCAATCATCCATTTATCTAAGTCAGTATATTATATTCCAATCCCATATTCTCCAGTTATTGCAACAGCCTTTCATATTATTGCTGCTGTATTATTGCTTATCAAGGAATACTTAGACTATTGGACTTGAGATATATTGACAAAAGGTCAAAACATTGTGGTGCACATAACAAGCATGAATTTTTCAGCGAACATATTCTCAAAAAGAACTGTAAAATAAATAAATAAACTTCTATATATATTTTGTGAGGAAATCTAAAGTAAGAGGTACAATTCTATAAGAAGCTGCAATTGATCATTTATCTACTTGTTAGTAACATATATGCTGCAATAGTTGCTGCAGAATTGACTCACCAAAAATGATCACCTTTAACCTTCTAAAGACAATGTGTTCACACTGGGATGTGTTTCATGCTGACTAATGCAAAATAAGTCACAAGACGTAGTCCAGCATGAACATATTAAAAGAATAAGCCTTTTTGCTTAAAAATATTTTAGATTCATATTTCAGCAGGAATTTAAAATATGAGCCAAACACTGAACTGTTAAAATATAACTAATATAATACATAAAAAAATTAAAGGTAAACAAGAAACACAAACTAGAATAATATAAAAATTCAAGTTGGAATCTAAAATCCTGTTATAAAGTAAAGTGCATTAGTAGAAGTCTCACAAACTAACTAAAATGAAAACATTCTGCAAAGGATGGATCAGTTTTTTTTCATTAGACATTCCAGATAATAAATCAATTTAAATGGCATGCATGTTTCATGCTTATATTGTACATACTATTTATCTTTGGTTTAGAAAAGAGCATTCATTTCTTAAAAATTACAATCTGTTGGGTGACAAGTATTAATGCCTGCTGGTGATGAAATACCTACAAACTGAGAGCTCATTTTATGTTCTTACTGGCTATTTGACTAGTAGTAAAAAATACAAAATGTCATAAGCATTTGAATATAGAAAAATTTCTGAAAATGAAGTTATATTGCAATAATACTTAACAGGCACAAACTACAAGTGACCTTGAAGTCAATGAGAGGTTAGCCTCATCCATTTACAGTTGAGTCAAGTTTGTTGCAGTGAATACAAACAGGAAAGGAAGTAAAGTATTCTCTTTCAACCAAAACACTATCTAAGGGGAAGAGTGATCTCATTGCCAAAGTTCTGCTCAATCTTCAAGTAATGTCTCTAATCTTGTAAAACTAGTCATTTAATTAACTACAATTTTATGGTAATTTTTTTTTCAGGTCTTTAAAATAAATAAATAAATTTGCTTTTACATCAAGTTTAATTTCACACCTGACCAACAAAATTAATATCTTATGGAACTAAACCTTGTTCAGAAACAAATGCAAAAGAAAGATAAAGGGTGGGGGGGGGTCACACATAAAGAGAAATTATACTCATATAAAATATTGTAATCAAAGGCAAAGAAAAGGATTTGACAGCAAACTAATTATCAACAATAAAAAAAAAGAACATAAACTTAAAAAATGCTTATTCCATAATCATATCATAATTATTATTTTTGTTATCTATGCAAATAAAAGCCTCCATGGCTCAGTTGGTTTCATCAATGCCCTTCAGCTAGAAAGACTTTGGTTTGATTCCTGTCTAACCTGCAAACCTTTATTGTGTACCATCAGCTGAAAGTGAGTTAATCAGTCTTATATGAAAGCAGAGGGTTTTCATAAACTGAAATTTTGATCCTGCAGTTTTGTAGGATCAAAATTTATTTATACACTCCAGGATGTGAAAGAGGATGAAGTTGATCTTAAGGAGAGTAGATGATGGTAGTTAATTGCATGAGTGGTTTAAAAGTAACATGGAGATTGTATTTATAGAGAACTTTAGCTATCTTTTCTGATGTAGTCTTAATATATGGGATTGGATTCGATACATATACTTAATTTAAAAGAATATCTTGATATTTTTTCATCACGGTAATATTTTCATTTTACAGTATTGTTATTCTTTTCAGGAAATGTTGCATTTGATGATTCCAATATTCTTTTTCGCAACTTACGAAATATTGTTTCAAATAATAATGATGATGATGACGACGACGATGATGATGGAATTGCAGACAAGAAAGTAGCAGACAAAACAGAAAGATGAAAAAAATATAAATTATACCATAAATTTGTACAGTGTTGATTTATTTCTTTCATATGTATTTGTTACTCTCATGCTGTGTAGACAAAATGTAATTTTTTTTAATGGAATAGTTTCAAATTTATTGTTTTCAGGACATTTGAAAATATTCTGATATTTAAGAACTCTGATTTGTAAATATAATGATATCATGCGGAATACCTATTATGAATAAAGAAAACTTCCTTATGAAATGCAGTTGTCATTTTGTATTTTGGTTTTGCTGATCTGGAAAAGGCATATGACAAGGTGCCAAGAGAGAAGCAACTTAATATGCTACAGTTATATGGTGTCAATGGGGCATTATATCAAGCAATACTTAGTCTTTATTTGAGTTGTAAGTCAGCAGTTAGAATTGAAGGGAAGTACAGGAAGATGGTTTAATGTTAAATCTGGTGTGAGACAAGGATGCACATTATCCCCTCTGTTATTCATTATCTATATGGATCACATTATGAAGGAAAGTGGTATTAAGCATATCAAAATTGGAGATATTAACGTCAGCTCTTTGCTTCAGATGATTTTAAACTGCTAAATAATCCGCTACAAGTCTGCAAGATTCCCTGACTAAAATGAATAACTGTTGTAATAGATATGGTATGAAGGTCAGCAATAAAAAGACAAAGACAATGAAAATAGGCAGAATCATTGAAAATGTCAACTGCGTTGTAAACGGAGAACCTGTGGAACAAGTAAAACATTTCAGCTACTTACGCACGACGTTTAGTGAAGATGGTAAATTAAATATGGAAATAGACAACAGAATCAACAAAGCTGGTACGATAGGAAGTCAATTGAATAAGTTCATATGGAATAAGAGAGAAATTAGTCGGAACACTAAATTAGCTGTATACAAGACAGTGTTCAAACCAGTTTTAACTTATGGATCTGAGAGCTGGGTCAGAAGTAAAACACTTGACCAAAGACTAGAGACCGCAGATATGAGAGTCCTGAGAAAGATTAGAGGTGTGAACAGATGGCATCAATGGCAATATCATATTAAGAACAAGGATATTAGGAAAGAACTTGACGTTGTCAGCATCCAGGAATGCATTAGCAGAGCTAATCTCAGGTGGTATGGTCACTTAAACAGAATGGGCGAGGAAAGATTTGCAAAACAAGTGTTCTCTGCCAGGTTGGCAGGAAAACGACCCAGAGGAAGACCAAGATATAGGTGGACTGATACAGTAAAAAGTGCCTTAGAAGACAGAAATATAAGATCTGATAATATTGGATCTTGACAGGTAACAGACTGATTTGGAGAAAAATTGTAGATAGGAAGTTAGTAATGTAAATTTTTCATGTAGTACTATCATATCCTGTACACCCCTTGAGGGTACATGGCAGGAATTTGATGATGATATATGAATATGTTAAAAGTTTTTCATTTGGTTATACTATAAATTAAAGATACCAATACATTATATACTTGGTTTAATCCTTTATCCAAGTGTAAGCAAACAAAGTTTGCACCTGACTTCTGCATTACTTCAACCTTGGTATCACCTCACCTCTGGGTCTGGCTCCCACTGATGTGACCTTAATAAAGGTTGAAACCAGTCTGAATAGTGTCCCTTCCCATGAAACAAAGCACTATACATGTCTGCAAGGAGATGTGCTTTGCTTTATGAGATACTAAGGCAAGTGATGTGAAGTCATACCACCTTTACCACGAGTTGCCCCAATCCTGAAGGCGCGAACTTTGTTTGCTTACACTTGGATAAAGGATTAAACCAAGTAGATAATTTCTTGTTATCTTTAATTCATATATGAATATGTCTGAAATGTATAATAATTCTTGGGATTTAGAGGGATCCCAAATTTTGGATGTTACAATAACTCATTTAATAATACTGAAGGTATGAGTCTTGTAACTCGGTTAGTTTCAGCAACGTTCTTCAGTTGGAAGGATCTCTGTATGAGACCAGCTCTGGTCTCATAGTGGCAGGGTTCTTTCCTCCCAGAAACATTGTGCATGCAGGCAAACTGACAAGGAGAATACACAGTTTACATACAAAATATACTTATAGGGCTAACCACCTTATCCTGGAAGCATGGTTACAAAATCCAGGGATACCTTGAACAGTTATGGCCATTTAAAGGCCAATTAAGAACCGTAGAAGAGGGAAAATATGAAGGTTTATTTAAAAAAAAAAAATTTAATAGCCTTAATCAAAAGTAAGTACATCTTATGGATTTACTCCTGAAGAAAAATGCCACTACTTTGTGAAATTGTCTGTGACTGCTTCAAAATTTAATTGTACTTTTGTTTGTTTATTTTCTGTTAAATCTGCTACTGTGGGCTCTGTATATTATGTTGCAACATTATGTTGTAATTGGTATTTTGAGGATCTTATATAATGATCTGTTCACTTCAGTAAGTGTGTTAATCTTTCTTTTTAATTAAAAGACAGTAGCTTTCATATTATAGCATCCTTTAAATATATTAATACATGAGAGAGAGAGGGCGGGCAGGGAGGATTAGAAAGATTGGCCTGTCATAATTTACTTATTTTAACTAGTGATGATTTGTAACTTTTTTAGTTTATTGTATAGTCTTAATTCATTGTGTGTAGTGTTCATTTGACTTAGCATATGCTTGTGTGTGTATATATGTATATATTATTATGATACAATTAATAGTGCCAAAAGGAACCAAGATAGATGTCTCTGTTCTAGGAATTGAATATCAGGAAATTTATTGAAGGGGGGGGGGGTGAGGGATGTGTATTCACTAGTGAAATTGAGTGGTTTGTGGATGATAAGCAAAATTGTGTGTGTGTGTTAGAAGTGTTATGTTAGTTACTGTCAGAATTTTGCATGTCAAAAGAGAGATTGTGTGTGGTGAATGGTCATGAAATACAGCACAGAAATATGAATGGAGGAATACAGAAATAAGCAAAGCTAAAAGTATGGGTGATGAAATTGTAAGTTAGAAGGGGGGGGTAAAAAACAGGACATTAACAAAGTGGCTTTAAAATGAAATAGTATGCTTATGCAATCTCTCACAGAACAAAGCATGAGCTAGAGTATTTGGAGAAGTATTAGGCAAGTGGTATAACAAAAACGTTTTAAGAAAAGGACAAGGTAAGATGAGAAGGGTAGGAGGAGTTAATGAGCAAGAAGGGCAGACTAAGAGACAATATTGTACATGTAATTACAAAGCTGGTGATCATGACAAACTCAGGAGGCCGCTTAAAGCAATGCCATGGTTTAAAAAACTACAAGGAAAGGATGTTGGTGATGCACAAGAAATGGTCAAGACTTATTAAAGGAAAACAATATCAAATTGCATATCTAAAATCTTCTTCTGCAGCTTGTCCCACTTAAGTGGAGTCACTGTTTTTGGTGAGTCTCCTCCACATCCTCCTGTCTTGGGCTGTAACTATATCCAAGTTCTTCATCCTCAAGTCCTCTTCCACCAGCTCCCTCCATCTCTTTGCCTGCCCATGCTTCCTTCTCCCCATGCACATCCATCTGCATGACCTTTCTTCCCACACATTCGTCCTCCCTCCTCATCACATGACCAAACCATCTCAACCTTGCCTCCTGTAACTTTGCTCCTAAGTTCATAACTTTCACCATTCCCTTCACATAGTCATTTCTCAGATGATCTCCTTTCTGGTCACACCGCACATCCACATAAGCATTCTCATCTCCGCTACCTCCATCCTGCTGATGTTCCTCAGGGCCACGGTTTCCATATTAGACGTCATAGCTGGTCTCACTACTGTCATATACATTTTGCCTTTCAGATTGATCAGCACCCTCTTATCGCATAGCACTCCAGCCATCTCTCTCTCCAGTTCCTCCATCCTACTTGTATCCTGCATCTCACTTCCTTCTCAGCCTATCCAACCTCTTCCACTGTTAAACCTAAGTATCTAAAGTCCCTAACCTTCCTGATGATATTTCCTTCCAGCTCCAAATCTGTCTCCTGGCCGCCATCCACTTTGCAACACACATACTCAGTCTTACTTCTGCTCAGTCTCAGTACTTTTCTCCATCTTTTAAGTTTTGCTGCCACTTCTCTTGAATCTGCACACAGCAAGATGTCATCTGCATACAATATTGTCCAAGGCATGTCTTCTCTCACCACCTCCATCACAATATTAAACAGGAACGGACTTAATGCTGACCCTTGAATTGCATATCTAGAATAAGGAGAACAAATCAAATGGGAATTAAATGGGTGAGTAACATCATTAAGTAGGAACTGCAAGAGAATAAAATGCTTTGTGCTGAGAAAAAGGAAAAATGAATGTGATGAAAATGAACTCTGATGTGTTAAGAAGATGACAGAAGCAGGAAAAAAAAAAAAGTTCATTACTGAGTGATCACTTTGCAGGTGTTATCCAGGTGGAGATAATGGAGTGAGTAATGCGACAGGGATTGAGGCAAGAATAGAGATGGATGAACTCAAGGTGTTTAGGATATTATAATATACCCATGGGACTGGATAAGATATCAGTCCATATGGTATAGAAAAATGCAAGAAAAATTGCATTGCTCCTATTGGTCCACAAAATGTCAGTGCAGATTAACATCCTAAAAAGTAGAGCTGTTCACAGTAAGATGAAAAGGACCTAGAAATAATAGTGTAGTCTAATATGAAGTTTTCTGAAGTGTGTAATAAAGCAACTATAACTGCAAATGGGATTCGTTCATAAAATTGCAGGCACTCTAATAGCAGACTTGGAATGAATAGTTGCTCTTATTTTTGCAGGGGGGGATTTGTAGAATCCTCTTCTTATTCACAAGGTAAATAAAAGGAGAATTTGATTGATATGTATAAAGCTGTTAAAAGAATGAACAAATTGAATTATAAGGATATTTTATATGATTTCACAGGAATCATGTTCTACAGGATATTGTTTTAAACTAACAGCAGTTTAGACTTAAGAAAATATTCTTTTAGAAAAAGAGTAGCCAACAACGGAATAAACTTCAGGAAAGTAGTAGCAGATAACTTTAAATTTAAAGAAGCCTCAGACAAATATTTGGAAGGCAATCATAATGAGTAGCATAACTAATATTCCTTGTAGTTTGCACTTAGATCCATTTGAGAATACTTTTATTATTTACTTAGACACAGACAGTTCTTTTATTGTCAGTTATTTTATTTACTCAGATGCAATACCTTTATTGTGTACTGTTATTGTTATTACTTAAATATGTTATTTTTACTTTCATTTTAGAAATTATGGACTTTACAACCATGTTTTGGCTATAACCACTTTTTAGAAAATATTATAAAGTTATCAGCAATACTTTTCTAAAAAATGGTTACATCCAAAACACTATTAACAAAATTCTCTACAAGACCTCAATAAAAAACAAAGATAAACAGACTACAATAAAACTATAACCATTCCTTACATTAAAGGGACATCGGATAAAATAAACAGAATACTACAAAAATAACTCAAACAGGTATTTTTCCTCAAAGCCACCTTTAAACCTCCTGCAAAATTAAAAAGCTTACTCAACTCATCCAAAGACCCACTCCCTCCGCTGGCCCACCCTGGAGTATACCGTATTTATTGCACCTGTAATATACCATATATAGGGGAAACAGGATGCACAATTCCTATCAGACAAAAGGAACCTAAACAACACATTAAATATAACTATGGAGAAGCTGGACTTTCTGATCATGCCCTGAATACTTTACATAGAATTGACTGGAAAAGCACCAGTTGTTTACATCACACCAAAACATGGTATGAACGCAAATTCAAGGAAGCTAGTGAGATTCTTATCAACCACCCCAATCTGAACAATAATGATGGTCTAAAAATTCCAAGCATATCGAAGGCACATATTCTACCCATGGAACCTTTCTCTCTAAGTGTTATCTATAAACAGAACTGTAGATAATCCAGAATCCTAAATCAAAAATAACAATTGTAATGTTAAAAATAGGACATCGTTGTTACTGAAAGAAAATTATCTATAAGAATGAATGTTTTTCTCATATTATCTTAAATAGAATTTAGCTTTGATGTAGTTTCTAAATAATTAATTAATTTGTAATTTTTTTTTCTTTTTTCATTAGAGGTCATGCCAGTAGAATAACAGGTGATCAAATCATTGTTTCTTTAGCTTACTGTGTGTGTAATGTAACTCAGCTTGTCCTTGTATATTTGTATATACTCCAGATGATGATCTTAATATGAAGATTGAAACATCAGGAAATTAAAAGAGTTATTTATAACATGATTGTAAAGTCCATAATTTCTAAAAGGAATGCTGATCACTGTGCAACACTAAAAGAAAGGATGTTATTTTTATTGTTGGTTGTTGTATGGAATCATCAAGAATGTTTTCTTCTAAGATTCTCTTTCTATTCGGATAGCCAAGTCTATTTGAATTTCATTGGATTTTACACTAATATGTACTAATACATTCACAAAGCATCTTAACTGAGATTTCACTTCATGTGTACTGCATATGTAACTCAAGATTAAAGTACTGTCTGACCACAGATGTGAAACTCCTCGAAACTTCTGCACATGGCAAAAGAAGGCAAATCCATTCTGATAATAGAGTAATCAATGATAAGTGTTTATTATTATACATCAGAAAATTAGCTTTTTTTTTAAGAAAAGGGAATGCTTAAGAGTCAAAGCTATATAACTGAGAGGAGACTTCCACATAGCCATTAAAATAATGTGGAGAACTGACCAGGGCTTCTGACTAATGTCCAATCCTCACCTTCTCGTGGTGTACCCTGTTGGGTATCTACCTGGATACTGAACGAACGAGGATGGGCTGGCAATTTGGGATTTACCCAACAAGAAATGGAGCTAGCTGAGGAATTAGATAAGTACCAGATCGACATAATAGGGGTGACTGAAACAAAAAAGACAAAAACTGGTGAGATCTTTCTGAGCAATAAATACAAAGTGTTATATTCAGGCAATGACAATCAAGGAAAAGGAGTAACCATAGTATTCAACACTAAATACGAGGCTAATCTTCTTGAATGGCAGGCAGTCTCAAGTAGAGTGATGTGGGCAAATATGAGAATGGGGAACTGGACAATGAGACTTATTTGTGCCTATGGTCCCACAGAAGGCTCTACAAAGATAGAAGTGGAGGAATTTTTTGATGCTTTAGAATAAGCAACTGACACAATGAAAAAGGAAAAGTTGGTCATTGTTGGGGATCGACATAGCAGAGTAGGAAATGATTGTCAGATATACAAAAATATTTGGGGAAAATTTGGAGAAAAGAGCAAAGCAAATAATAATGGCAAATACCTGTTGGATTTCTGCTCAGGACATAGACTGGTTATTACTAACACCATGTTCCAACATAAAAATGAGCACAAATTCACATGGAGAGAAGAGGCTAGGAATAAGAAAAGTCTCATTGACTATGTTATTGTTGATAATGATGTTTTCACCGGTGTAGGATACCAGAGTGCACAGAGGATTTGAAATTGGAAGTGATCACTATTTAGTCTTGAGCAGGATAAAATTGAATTTCATATTGAAAAGAATAACATGTAAGAAAACACTGATTGATTCAGCCAGAGAGGCATGTGGTGAGGTTGTCTTCAAGGATAGAAAAATCAGAACTCCATGGTGGACACAGGAAGTTAAAGAGGCAGTGAAGGAAAAGAAGAAAGCATATCAAAAGTTCCTGGCAAATAAGTCAGCTTGTGCTCTTAGAGAATACAGAGACAAATGTCAGAAAGCTAAACACTGTGTAAAACTAGCTAAACAAAAGTCATGGGAGGACTTTGGCAAGAACATGGAAAATAAATATCAAGAAGGTGGTAAGATATTCTGGAGGTTGTTGAAGAAGCTTAGAAATGGAGGAAAGAGTACTATAAAAAGAGTTAGAGATGATAAATGTGACATGAAAACGGGAGAAAAAGATATCCTTGAAGTATGGAGTAATTACTTTGAAAAATTGCTAAACGAAACAAAAAGTGATAGCACAGTGGTAAAAAACACTCAACAGGCATACAGTCAGGAATACATACCCATACTTGAAGTAGAAAAAGCCGTCAAAGGCTTGAAATGTGGAAAGGTAGTAGGAGTAGATGATATTCAACCAGAAATGCTGAAGTATGGTTGTATAAAAGTCTCACAGTGGCTGCACTGCATAGTTCAGAAAGCCTGGACATAGGGACGAATTCCCAATGATTGGAGTAGAGCTCTCATAGTACCCATATATAAAAAGGAAAATAAAACTGAATGTGAGAATTACAGAGGTATTTCCCTACTGAGTGTTCCTGGCAACATTTATACAAGTATACTTGAGAAACAGTTGAGAAGAATTGTGGAAGAAAAGCTTGGTGAAGAACAAGCTGGATTCAGGCCAAATAGAGGCTGTTAGGATCAGAACTTCACTTTACGACAAACAGTTGAGAAAGCATGGGAATATAACAAAAATCTATATTTAAATTTTGTTGATCTGGAAAAGACATTTGATAAGGTGCCAAGAGAGAAGCTATTCAATACGCAACAGTTATATGGTGTCAACGGGGCATTATATCAAGCAGTACTTAGTCTTTATTTGAGTTGTAAGTCAGCAGTTAGAACTGAAGGAAGTACAGGAAGATGGTTTAATGTTAAATCTAGTGTGAGACAAGGATGCACATTATCCTCTCTGTTATTCATTATCTATATGGATCACATTATGAAGGAAAGTGGTATTAAACATGATATCAGAATTGGAGCTGTTGATGTCAGCTCTTTGCTTTATGCAGACGATGTTATACTTCTAAATAAATCTGCTACAAGTTTGCAAGATTCCCTGACTAAATTGAATAACTGTTGTGATAGATATGGTATGAAGGTCAGCAATAAAAAGACAAAGACAATGAAAATAGGTAGAATCATTGAAAATGTCAACTGCGTTGTGAACGGAGAACCTGTGAAACAAGTAAAACATTTCAGCTACTTACGCACGATGTTTAGTGAAGATGGTAAATTAAATATGGAAATAGACAACAGAATCAACAAAGCTGGTACGATAGGAAGTCAATTGAATAAGTTCATATGGAATAAGAGAGAAATTAGTCGGAACACTAAATTAGCTGTATACAAGACAGTGTTCAAACCAGTTTTAACTTATGGATCTGAGAGCTGGGTCAGAAGTAAAACACTTGACGAAAGACTAGAAACCGTAGATATGAGAGTCCCGAGAAAGATTAGAAAGCGTGAACAGATGGCATCAATAACAATATCATATTAAAGATGAGGATATTAGGAAAGAACTTGACATTGTCAGCATCTGGGAATATGCGTTAGCTGAGCTATCGCCATACCATTAGGGTGGTATGGTCACTTAAACAGAATGGCCGAGGAAAGATTAGCAAAACAGGTTTTCTCTGTCAGGTTGGCAGGAAAACGACCCAGAGGAAGACCAAGATATAGGTGGATTGATACTGTACAAAGTTCCTTAGATGATAGAAATATAAGCTCTGATAATGTTGGAGTCTTGACAAGTAACAGACTAATTTGGAGGAAAATTGTAGATAGGAAGTTAGTAATAATATAAATTTTTCATGTAGTACTATCATATTCTGTACACCCCTTAGGGTACATGGCAGGAATTTGATGATGATTAAAGTGGTAAATGTTTTGCTTGCACAACAGTTGAAAAATTGTACATATACGTGATTTCGCATTTTGTTGATGAATTCATACATTGCCTTAATCCTTTCCTTTAACATGAATTGACTCTTCTTGGCATCTGCAGTTCTCGCATCTGTGGTCAGACAGTGTCATGTCAATACAGGCAGTTCCTGGATTACGAATGAGATACGTTCCTAAGAACATCTTTAAGTCGGATTTGTATGTAACTTGGATTCCTGTTGAACAGCGTATATAGCAGTAATAATAATAATAATAATACCCGTATAGTGTAATAATAAGTTACAGAAACTATTGTGCTCTTTCTTTTAATTCAAACAAACATAAAATCAAACTCATATAAAAAGTTTAGATAGGAGAAATTAAAAAAAAGAAATATTAAAGGTTGCATCAATGCCTTGCTTACTGGAAGAGGCATTTGAGCCAAGAAGGTAGGCTAACATTAATCGGAAGATGATGGAGATGGTGCTAGAGAGGATGGGTGGACCTGGTGCCGGAGAATCAGGATTTGATTCTGTTTCACAAGCAGAATTTTAAAGGAAATTTTCTTTTACAAACAATAACGTTCCACGGCAGTAATAAAACAGTTCAAGAACCAATCTTCAAACGTGACGTGACCCAGGCCCTTAAATTTGACTTCCAAATAATGGGAAGAACTGCTTTAATAATGCGGCGAAGTGAAGGTTTGTTTACATGTGCGAAAGAAACTAGTTCCCGAATTATCAATTTAATTATTTAATTATCCTTATGGTGAGCTTTGGGAGCCCGTTCGTAAGTACGGAATGCAGTAAGTCAGGTCATCTGTAACCGGGGGGGGTTGCCTGTATTTATAATGCAATATTATTAGATAGTGTTAAATTATATTTAACACTACCTCACTAAATAAAAAAAAGGACCTTAGAGAAAGAATTTTCTTTTTGGAATTCATTCAGTTAAAGAAAAAGAAAAGAATATAGTCATAGTAGTGTTTGTATTTAAAAAAAAACTTTTCATCAGCAAATGTACAAAATAGTTTACAACACAATAAGAATTTGTAGTGCAACTTACAATTTAAAACTCTAGGCCCTCTTGATTTAAGATCTTTATAATGAATTAAATTAATAAATTTCCACTGCTCCAGTTTTGAACAAATATTCCAAGTCTTAAATTTTTGAAATAAAATAATAAAATAGTCACCATCATCATCAAATTCCTGACATGTACCCTCAAGGGGTGTACTACATGAAAAATTTACGTCATTACTAACTTCCTATCTACAATTTTCCTCCAAATCAGTCTGTTACTTGTCAATACTGCAACATTATCAGATCTTATGAATCTATCGTCTAAGGCACTTTGAACCATATCAGTCCACCTATATCTTGGTCTTCCTCTGGGTCGTTTTCCTGCCAACCTGGCAAAGAACACTTGTTTTGCTATTCTTTCCTCTCCCATTCTGTTTAAGTGACCATACTACCTGAGATTTGTAAGCTCTGCTAATGCATTCCTGGATGCTGACAGTGTCAAGTTCTTTCCTAATATCCTCATTTTTAATATGATATTGCCATTGATGCCATCTGTTCACACCTCTAATCTTTCTCAGGACTCTCATATCTGCGGTCTCTAGTCTTTGGTCAAGTGTTTTACTTCTGACCCAGCTCTCAGATCCATAAGTTAAAACTGGTTTGAACACTGTCTTGTATACAGCTAGTTTAGTGTTCCGACTAATTTCTCTCTTATTCCATATGAACTTATTCAACTGACTTCCTATCGTACCAGCTTTGTTGATTCTGTTGTCTATTTCCATATTTAATTTACCATCTTCACTAAAAATCGTGCCTAAGTAGCTGAAATATTTTACTTGTTCCACAGGTTCTCCATTCAAAACACAGTTGACATTTTCAGCGATTCTACTTATTTTCATTGTCTTTGTCTTTTTATTTCTGACCTTCATACCACATCTGTTACAACAGTTATTCAATTTAGTCAGAGAATCTTGCAAACTTGTAGCATTTAGCATTTTATTTTTTAAACAATAAAGATGACAATGTAAAAGTTTGCTAAAAAACATTCCACAAAATGTAGCTTCAGAATTAACCTGAATTGCTTTCAGCAATTCATATATGCCATCTGAAAGAAGAATTATACAGTATGGCACAAAAAAAAAAAAAGTACTGAACTTCAACACCCTTTCAGTAAATGTGCTATGATATATGTTGTTCAACTGTATGCACCTTAATAGAAGAGCACATGTAAAGTCCATGCCATTTAGCTGCAACAATGGTGTTGATAAGCAGTTCAAGGAGCACATGGAAACATCTAAGACTCTTCAAAGGACAAGACAACAACAATGGTGTTGATGTTGCAGTAAAAGAAAAGTTGATGTTGTGAGTATTCCACCATGACTTGAAAGCAAGTCATGGTGGAATAAACTACATAATATGTTAATAATAACGTAAGTATCGGCTGTATTTCTGCTCAGGATGTGGACTAATCATTACTAGCACCACATTCCAACCATATCGTGGTGTTTATAGAATATCACATTGAAAAAAAAAAGTATGTAATAAAATTTTAAAAAGAATTAAGAAGAAAACATCGATTGATTCAGCTAGGGAGGCATGTAGTGAAGTTGTCTGCAAGGATAGAAAAATAAGAATGCCATGGTGGACACAAGAAGATAAAGAAGCAGTCCTGGAAAAGAAGAAAGCATACCAAAAGTTCCTAGCAAATAAGCTGGAAGATGCCTTAAAGATACAGAGAAAAATGTAAGAGAGCTAAGCTATGTGTAAAAGTAGCTAAACAAAAGTCATGGGAAGACTTCAGTAAAAAAATATAGAAAATAAATATCAGAAAAGTCGCAAAATGTTCTGGAGGCTATTGAAAAAGCTTAGAAATAGAGGAAAAAGTACCATGAAAGGAATCACATGAAAACTGAATACAAGGATATCCTAGATGTCTGGAATTATTTGGAAAGGCTGTTAAACAAACAAG
The DNA here is from genome assembly GCF_054136105.1 of Typopeltis vanoorti. Taxonomy (NCBI): domain Eukaryota; kingdom Metazoa; phylum Arthropoda; class Arachnida; order Uropygi; family Thelyphonidae; genus Typopeltis; species Typopeltis vanoorti. The sequence goes on along the minus strand of NC_143555.1, from coordinate 84,350,852 downwards.
CAGTGACAGAAAAGTAGTCAAAAATTTTTCAAGAGGAATACAAACAAGAGTACCTATCAATACTTGAGGAAGAAAAAGATATCAAAAACATGAAATGTGGAAAGGCAGCTGGAGAGATGATATCTGACCAGAAATACTTAAATATGGAGGTTTAAAAGTTTTGCAATGGCAACACTGCATAATTCAGAGTGCCTGGTCAGAAGATCAAATTCCAGGTGATTGGAATGCAAGAATAACAGAGGAATTTCTCTACTATTTATCTACTAAGTGTTCCAGGTAAGATTTATGCAAACATAAATCTTACCTGTAACACTAAAAATATTTAATTATTTCTTCCTATATTTTGCCAAAGTTAAATTGGCATCTTCAATGATTAATACACTGGTATTAAACATGTGCATGTAGGCACACGACCTAAAGTCCTATAATTACATCATCTGTTGGATTTGGTTGGGTGTTCTTGGCTGTTGGGCTGACTGACTGCTGATGAGCATTTCCCTGTATGAGAGGTAGTTTGATACAACCATATTTGTTTAGGTTGGGATAGTTGGAGCTGCAGCAGATTCGAGAAAAAATCTTCGAATTTAAATTTGCTTCAGTGGAGCAAGGTGGCTTTTTCCCAGCAGATCCTGTGCCAATCTTCAGGACATGGTCTGCTAATCTTGAGTGGCCATAGTGGTTGAAATGGATATAATCCTGGTATTGTGATATGTGGATGTTGGCTGTCCTACCTGTTTGGCCACAGTATGAATCTAAGGTGGTATGGTCACTTACATAGAATAGGAGAGGAAAAGTTAGCAAAGCAGGTGTTTGATGCCAAGCTGGTAGAAAAGAGACCCAGAGGAAGAACAAGGTCTAGTCTAGGTGGATTGATTCAGTCAGAAATGCCTTAAAAGAATGAAATGTTAAATATGACAATATTGGAATAACTGACAAGTAATAGACTAATTTGGAGGAAAATTGTTGATAGCAGATTAATAATAAAGTAAACTTAATCATGTAGCACCGTCATAGTAGCCTGAACACCCAGTACAACTTGCTCATCAAAATAAACGAACCTGTATCCATACAAATTAAATTTTAATAATATATATATATTATTAATTATATATTATTAATAATTAATAATATATAATTAATGTTGATGTTCTTAAACTATTGAAGAGTATAGTCTTTTGGAAATGCTCCATGAAGGAGACTGTTCCACAGAATTGAGGTGGAAGGAATGAAAGATGACTTGGAGTAGCAAGTTCAGTGATTATAGAGTTTGACTGCAAAAGGATGCTGAGCAGCTGTAGCACAAATTTCTGTAGATCTAGCAGAAATAGGAGGCATAACAGATGCTAGTTCTGCTGAACAATAGCTTTCTGAACAGTAACATAAATTTTTAGAGAATTTTAAGTGCACCATCCCATACATGTGAGCAATATTCCAATGTTGGTCGAATAGATTTATACATACTGTACTTTTCTGCAAAACAGTAAGTAACTGGCAGAGAAGTACAGTCTTGACTGGAAAAGGATGCCGAGTTTTTTGGAAGCTGTTAATGCTATAGAAGTGACTACCAGGAAACTTTTGGAGTAAGAAACAGTCTGAGAACAAAGCATTGGTTTTGACTGTTGAGCTGAGCATTATCAAAAGTAAGCAGAGAAGATCTGAGGTCTTTTTTAAGGAAAACAATACCTCAGATCTTCTCCACTTTCAGCGCTTCCATATTGCAAAAGGAAGCTTTGAAGTTGAGTAGGTTCAGCTCACCCCATTCAATAATACTGTGAAGATCAGTGTTCAGAGCACTTGTTATAGATGACCTTGAAGCTTTAAATACTTGAGCACTGCAAGACTTGTCATATGAGCAGGATGAGTGGTCAACAAAACTATGAATAGGACTTGTAGTCAGAGTGCGAGTCATTTATATACATCACAAAGAGAATGGGTGAAATGACAGCAACCTGAGGGGCATAATAGGAATATATAATACATTAATAGGAAATTCTGAGAGAAAATTAGCAATCCATTTACAGAAGGTTGAAGGCAGTCCAAATATATCAGATCCTATCAAAAGCCTTGGGATGTCAAGAGCAGTGGTTTCTCTAAACCTTTCCATGGAATGTGTCAAAATGTGGGTGACAAAGGCCAGGAGATTTCCTCTGAATCTAGAGTGGCAAAATCCATACTGGTAGTCACTAATTAGATAGCAGTTCTCAAGATGTTGAAGAAGTTGAATGTTGATAACTTTCTCCATCTATCCTGTTCCTTTTTTTGGAAACCGGTTGTATATGAGCTTTCTTCCATGCTGAAGGGTGGATGCTAGCTGAGTACAGTTTGGTTAATAGATGATAGAGAAGGTTTCTTTAGGAACACATTTCTTGAGCACAATAGGTGGAATTCAATCAGGACCAGCTCCTTTGTAGTATTCAATTTGTTCAAGATTTCTTCTATTTTTTCTTGCAGATCACAGAAGGCATAGATGCAATGTTCTAGGCAAGGAAGGAGATAATTTGCTATGGTCATCTATGCAGGAGTTAGAAGATAAGAACAAAGCAAAAACATCAGCCTTAGCAATATGCTAGCCTTTTATAATAAAGTTACAAGAACATTAGATGAGGGAAAGGCATATACTGCAATTTTCTTAGACTTGGTGAAGGCATTTGACAGGGTGCCACATGATAAGCTGATATTTAAGTTGCAGCACATAGGTCTGGATGTCAGATTGGTCAGCTGGATTCAGGATTGGCTGTCTGATAGGTATCAGAGAGTTGTGTATGGTGGAGCAGTTTCAAGGAGGCAGAGGGTTACAAGTGGGGTCCCACAGAACTCAGTACTAGGACCTATATTGTTTAACCTTTATATCAATGACATTGCCAGTGAATTGCAAGGGGATATTCAGTTGTTTGCGGATGATGCGAAGCTGGGAAGGATTATTAGTAATAGTGCAGATGTGGTAGCCCTGCAAGAGGATTTGAATAAGTTAGATAGGTGGGAAAATGAATGGGGGTGTCAGTTTAATGCAGCAAAATGTAAGGTCTTGAGGTTTTGGGAAACATCGATGGGATGCTGCATACTCTACATAGGATGTTATACTGGAGGAAGTAGGGGAGACAAGAGATCTGGGAATTGATGATTGATAGAAACCTGAAATTTGGGGAACATATTGCAGAGGTGGTGAAGGTAACACAGAGGATTGCTGCAATTATGAGAAGGACACTGAACTGCAGAGATAAAAGGATTATCATTCTGTTGTATAAGTCTCTGATCAGACCACACTTAAGACTATTGTTCTCAGATTTGGTCCCCAGGATTTGAAGGGGATAAATTAACTGTGGAAAGGGTACAGAGATGGATGACAAAGATGGTTTCAGGACTGTACAATTTTGGTTATTAGGATCGGCTCAGGAAATGTGGACTGCAGAGTTTGGTGGATAGAAGAAGGAGAGGTGATATGATTGAGACTTTTAAACTGTTGAAAAATGGTTACAGGGTTGACACTGGGGAGTTCTTTCGCTTGGTTGAACAGCGGGAGGGAGTGATGACAAGAAGCCATCCCTGGAAATTACGAAAGGAAACTGTGAGCAAGAGGATGAGGAGTGGTTTCTTTGCATGGATTGAAGTTGTGGTTGAACCGTGGAATGCATTGCCTGATGGAGTGGTGGGAGCGAGAACGGTCAATGAGTTTAAGGAGTGGTATGATAGACTTTGCGTTTCTTAGGGGGGACCTCCCCTCGATGAGTCTTGACAGACTTTATGTTCTTAGGAAGGACCTCCCACGATGAGTCTTTTGACTCCATGGAGGCCTGAATAATAATTATCTTTAGGTGATGTTACAATGCTACAATTAGGGCGAGATAGAGGATGAAGCACAGATGGACAAAAGTTGTCCATCTGTGCTTCATCCTCCGGTAGCACAAACAGTCAGTTTTCTATGTTTATCCATGTTGAATTTAGACTTTGCCCTAATGTTGATATTTCAAAAGATAACTGATTATAGATCGGTTATCTTTTAAAATACACATACACACACAGATTCCGAACCGGAATCTGTGTGTGTATGCACAGTGGAGAAAAGTTAACATGGAGGCTTTCCCACAGATTCATGTTTGTGGCAGCTACTAGCATTATAACTCTTTTTACTATTCATTTTCAACATATTGGCTAAATCTTGACTTCTGATTTAGTCTAAATGGGCAAGTTATGATATTTTCTCCAGACTGTTGAACACTCTGGTAGCAAATGGAAAGTAAAAAGTGAGAGTGCATATATATAGTGGTTAAGTACATGCTTTTTTTTTTGTACACACATTTAATCCCATGATTCAAAGAACAGGTTGCCACATAGCCATTTGGGACTTCCTTTCAGAAACATTTGGATAGGCCTGCACATGAAGGAAGTAACATACTTTTTTTTTTTTTTTTTTTTTGTAATTTGATATAAATTTATGAAAATAAAAATTCAGTACATAGACCTACTCAGCTAGTGTTTTTGTTACTGTATAATTAATCATCCCAATTATTATTGATCTAATACGTGTGTTGAGACTTAAATGCTGTGAAGAATTCATGTTAGAGGTTTAATGGAATATTAAATTTAATGTAGCATTGATCTAGAGAAACTGATAATCCAGATAATTTTATTATTTAAAGAAGTTGAAAAAGTCCTGATTTCTGAAATGTTAACAAGGCTTTCAATTTGACCATAGCTATGTGAAAGTAAATTATACTTGACAAAAAATATAGGTTGTCTGTGGAAATACTAGTAGTGGGCAGTAGATGGCGTTGGTGTAGTTGGATTGATTGGTGGAGATAGAGAGCTGTAGAGCAGGTGCCCTTCCTCAATGAGTCTTTGGACTCCCTGGAGGTGTCACGTAATAATAATAATAATAATAATAATTTTCTTGTTTTTATTCTTTGTCTAAGTGCGAGCAAACAACAGTTTGCACATATATACTAATATATAGAGGCTTTTCACATCAATTTACCTCAGTATCCCATAAAGCAATCCATAACCTCTTTCAGACTTGTATATTATTAGTATTATTATTATTATTATGTGACACCTCCAAAAAGTCCAAAGACTCATTGAGGGAGTGCAGCTATTCTACAACTCTCTGTCTCCACCACTTCATCCACCAACTACACTGAACTGCTACTACATTCAGCATCTGCACCAATGCCATCTACTGTCCAATACCACTACTAGTATTTTCACAGACAATCACAAACATCCATGCCTATGGTGGGATTCGAACCCACAGCCTTTTGGTTGGAAAACAGATACGCTAACCACTCAGCTCAGCAGATGCATATTGCCATCCATTATGATCTTTTTCGTAATGCATAAAGGATCATAATACATGACAATATACTTTCTTTCCATAATGCATAGCAGTATATTTGTCAGAAAAGAAGTGTGCTATTCATTATTGAATACTGAGTTTTACTGATGTGAGTTAATAGCCTCCATATATAAATATCCTAGTCATGAAGGTACTTCAAGCTCCAACTTTTGTTTGCTTAAACTTGGGTAAAAAACAAAAAAATAATTTCTTGTCAAGTATAATTTACTTACTCACCATACATAAAAAGAAAATTACTACAACCTAGTAACATGAGAATTATAATGCAATGCAGTTTATACCTTAAACTTTTTAATAAAATAAAAACCTATCCAAAAATTTCATTATGTGATTGGTGGGGGGGTGGGGGGGGGCAATTGCTCCAACAGGCTGAATTTTGTGAGAGATGCCCGGAAGGAAATATTTAGACAAACCCATATACATAAGCAAGTTCTATCTCAGGATTCATCAAAGTAACTCTGAGTAGAAACATTTCAGTGATTATCATAAATACCAAAATAAATATTAGGTTAATGATATCTCATAATAAGTTTAATCCTCATTTCTCAGAAGTATGCATCTTCATAGTAACTGAATCCCAATAGCCTAACTTTCCATACAATCACCTGTAACTGCCACAAACAAAACACTGTTAACTAAGTTGGTAAGCATCATTAGCATTATATTTAATTCTGATAATCCTCAAATCAGCTGCTGGTGTTGCAACTAATGATGATATGAAGGAGTGCGAATTTCAACACTGATAGACACTGGCAGTCCTATAATTTGAAATGTTGAGAAATGATAACCACAATTTTTAAATAATGAATGTGTCATTATTTCTCATTTCTACTGAACTAGCTAACTCTGCAGTGTGTCCCACTAGTTGGTTGAAGAGCATTAGCAATAGTGCTAATGCTCTTCAACCAACTAGTTGTGGGTTCAAATCACACTGTAGACATAGATGTTTGTGAATGACTTCCGGTAACATATGAATTTTATTGCCTCGGGTGCAAGACCATTGCCCCTGCTTATTGGAGACCTGAATTAGCTTGAAAATTCCATGTTTGGTTTCTAGAGAGCAGGGTTTCCAGATTATCTAATTATTTTGAGCTTGAAATAATTAGATAATCTAATTAAAAAAATTAGAATGACCTAATAGATATTTTCTATTAGGTCATTCTTTGTCTTATAAAATTTTAATTCATTGTTCTCATCTGTCCAGAGATTTTGGAAATAGATCACCCATTTTTCTAAATCTATTGTTTGTATTTTTATCTTTTCTTTTATTTCTTTATTCATGTATTTTATTACTTTATAGGTTTTGGGTTGTGGCTTAAATAAATCCTTTTCTAGTTCTGTTACGAAATTGTTCCATCTTTCTCTGTGTTTTTTCCTTACTTCTTGTTTTGCAATTACACTATTTCTTTTATACTCTATTTCTGCTTCTATTGTTTTGGAATTTAGCCATTTCTGGTAACTGTCCTTTTTTGGTTTTTATTATATTTTCTATTTCTTTGCTCCAGTCTCGTAGTCCTCTTTTTCTAATCCATTTGTGCTTTATTCCTAAGGTTTCTGTTGCTGCTTTTGTGAGAATTTGTTTCAAATTTTCCCATTCATCTTCTATGTCACTTGATTCATGTGTGGTTTCTGTTTTTAAGTTTGTGCATTTTTGATATTGTAGTCTAACTTGAGGATCCTGTAATGAAGAAATTTTGTAGCTTGGCTGGTAAGAATTTTCAATTCTATGTGTTTTTAGCCACTTTGGTTTAAAACGAATTTTTGCTGATACCATATAATGATCAGAGTTTAATTCAAAGCCTCGATACTCTTACGTCTAAAATTAACTCCGCTAATTTAAAATTTGTGATAACGTAGTCAATTACTGATTTGTATCCTCTGGCTGACCAAGTATATTTATGTATTTCCTTGTGTTTAAACATTGAATTCATTATTCTCATATTATTATAAATGAAAAAATCGCGCAATCTGCGACCATTTTGATTACATGTATCTTCGCCAAATTTACCTATGTTTGTTTTGTATTTTTTGTTTCCTATTCTGGCATTTAAATCTCCTGCTAGCAGTAAATAGTCAGTTTTGTTTGTTTTATCTATGGCATTCTGTAATTCTTTATAAATTATATATTGCTGTCTTCTTCTTTTCCCTCTTCTGGTGCATATGCACCAATTATTGTTATGTGGCCTCTTAATGTCTTGAGTCTAATTTCTATTAGTCTTTCATTCAAATAGTTGTAATATACAATATTGTTCTTTAGGGATTTATGTACCATAATCATTATACCTACTTTTGCTCTTTCTTCTTTTTTTACCCACTGTAGATTTGTATATAGTTGTTTGTTTCTTTTGTACCTTTTTGTTTTTTCTTTGTTTCTGTTACTATACATATCTTTATGTTAGCTTGGTTTAGTTGTTTATCAAGTTCTTCTTTGTGTGCAATGCTTCTCACATTCCATGTTGCAATCTTCATTATGTGTACCTTTTTCCAATTTCGTTTACCGTTTCCTGGGTTGTGTCTTTTCCCTGACAGTCTGTCCGGCTTTGCTTTGCATGAAACTTGAAAGTATTTTGAATTTCCCCAGGGCAGTTTACTAACTTGTCGCTGGGTAAGTCCAGTGGTAGGGCTGCTACCTAATGCCTCTGGACTCATCTGAGCTCATCCAATGCGTTAAGCATTGGATGAGCTCAGGGCAAGAATTAGGATAGGTGGTAGAGTTATCAGTAATCTTAGGTATGCTGATGATACAGTACTCCTTTGTAATGACATGGAAGAACTAGGACTAATTCTTGACAAAGTTAACATTGCGGCTCGTGTATAGGCACTGCGAAACTGCAGCATCCCCAATTTTTTTCGATATATAAATATATTTTTAATTTATTTATATTTGCTTGTAATATTTAATTTTATCATCAACGATCCTATACAATTCTGTTATTTTGTATAAAAAATAAAAGTCCATCTTGTAGTACTTAGGACGGCAAAGGACGCTAGCACCACTGTGTTTACCACCGTCATATTACCACGCATGCAAGCATATGCACGTGATAGTGAGATGCGAGCTATTGGCGTAATGCGGCACTGTCTGTCGCGCAGTTTCACTGTTGTTTATATGCAGTTTGCACCAGTAATAGAGTGTTTGTAGTGCTTATCGTATTTACTCCGTCTCTTTAAATATTTTTTCGACATTACAATTAAAGACATAACATTTGCTATAGTTTATATTTTAGAGCATTATTGGGGTTATGATAATGGATTTTATTTTTAAGTAATTTTGAATTATACTAAACTGTATAATTTTATCGATAATAAACAATATTTTTTCATGTTTAATTTTTTTTTTTAATTTTTACCATAATTTTGATATTTTATCCAAACACGTATATACTGTACTTACAGTGTGTATGTATATTTCGAAAGTTGCTGCACCTCCACAATTCCAAGCCACGAGCCGCCACTGTTAACAAGATTAGTAATAACAGAGGACTTCAACTCAATCCTAGCAAGACAAAGATTATGGTTCCCAAAGGAAATACAAACAGAGAAGCTCTTGAGAAACAAGTGTACCTTAATGGAGAAAGAATTGAAGTCAGCAAGTTTGAGTACCCTGGGATCCATTATTAATGTGAAGAATTGCTCTTCAGAAGACATCAGAAAAAGGTTAGGAATGGCTAAAACAACTGTCAGAGACCTGTCTAAAATCTGGAAGGATGGATCTATCTCCATGGGAACAAAGTTGAGGATTTTGGATGCAGTTGTTTTTCCAACAGCGATTTATGGGTGTGAGACCTGGAACTTTAAAAAGTCAGATAAGAAACGGATATCTGCTTTTGAGATGTGGTATTATAGAAGGCTGTTGAGGATAAAAATGCTGAAAGGCATGCAAATAAATGGGTGTTAGAAAAGATCAGTAGAACTTTAAGGCACCTTAAGGATATTGACAGAAGAAAGTTAAAATATTTTGGACACATAGAAAGGATGGAAGGGGGGGGGGGAATTCTCAGAACAGTAACAGAAGGTAAAGTTCCTGAAAAAAGAGGAAGGTGTAGACCAGCGCCGACGCCTAGTATTTTTCTTGTGTGTGCGATTAATGGCGCCTTTCCAAAAAAGTTTTTTTTGAATAAAGTGTGAATAAAATGAACAGGAAATGAAAAATAAATGAAAACCGCTTTACAGTATAATGTTACCTACGGATTAGTTCTGCTTATACAAATTTTTTTACACGGAACTCAACAATTAATCATAAGTTGATTTATGATACATCAAAAAATAAAGAACTATTTTAGGTATATTTTCGTAAATTTTAATCAAAAATTACAGTCATATAATCAGGTTACAATTTCAGAATTTATTTGTTCGTTTCCGGGAAGATCTGAAGGGCCCGAACGGAAGACGACGTACATTCATAATTATATGTACCATTCGTTGTTCGTTTAAACTCTTATCTCATATTTTTTGACATCCTTTTAGGCGCTTTTTCTTCAGCGGCGCATGTGTATATTGCACACTTCGCACATGCCATCAGCCGGGCCTGGTATAGACCATCGATGAAATGGATAGTGTGTGTGCGTGCGTGTGCGTGCGCAGTGACTGATCTTCAGAGCGTTGAGGCCGCCAGAAAAGCAAACAACAGGGCTACATGGCGAGGCCTGGTGTGGTACATCACCGATCATCGGAGTGACGATACGTCATCTGTAGATGCCCACTGAACATATATATATATATTTTTTCAAATCCTTGTGCAAAACTTTTTTCAGTGCCCCCATAAAATAAGTTTCAATGAAAAATGTTTGCGAAAAATTTTACTTTGTTAAAAGTACAAAATAGTTTATACGCATACATAAAAATAAATTTTATTTAACAATAGTAGAACATTGTATCACTGAAATTCATTAATAAGGAATTTTTAATAATAAAAATTTAAAAATGTTTATTCCTTAATATATAAGTCTTAGAAGTCATCGTTTAAGAGGACGTCCTGGTTTTCTTTTTCCTAATGGCTTGTACTTTAAGGCTTGTTTTGGTAATCTTTCTGTTTTCATTCTTTGAACGTGTTTCATCCATCTATGTTTATATTTTTTAATTTTTTCAATTACTGGTTCCTGGTTTAATTCTTTCATAATATCTTCGTTTCTTTTGTGATCAAATAGGGTATACTTTGCAGTTTTTCTCATAAACTTCATTTCTGCTGTTGTTAATCTTTGTTTGTCTTTTTGTTTTATTGTCCAGATTTCCCTTCCATGCATTAAGACCGGTAGGGCTAATGTATTGTATACTTTTAGCCTGGTTTGTTTTTGAACTAGGTTTGGTTTAAATATAGAGTTAATTACTCCTGTTATTTTTATATATTTTGCAATTTTTATTTTATTACCTAACAAAGAAAAATTATAGAATTAAAGAAATATTACCTAACAAAGATAATTTGGAGATATGCTTTTAACTATATAACTATTAGTATAAATGTAGATTTATTTTACATATTTGCCACCACAAAATTTTTAATAATATCTTTAATGTCTAATGAATCCATAATATTATTTTCAATTGATATAATTGATAAATCCGTCAGACGCTCTCCAGAAATCGTTGACAGCAAATAATTTTTTATTAATTTCAGTTTTGAAAAACTTCTTTCCCCTGATGCTACGGATATTGGTAATGTTAAATAAATACGCATCACAATCGCAGTATTCGGAAACGTGTCGGTTAATTTATTTTCGTATATATAATTTAAAGCATCCTGAGGAGCCGACTCTTTTTTAATAAAACATTGCCAAGTTTTTAATTACTCAAATAAATAAAGTCATACCATCAATATCGCGATTGTCGGAATCTTGATTGTCGCTCAGTTTTAAGTGCAAATCTTTACAATGTTTCATTAAATCTTCATCGCTCCAATCTTTTAATTTGCTAATGTCTCTTATAACTTTAAAGTCCTCGCTATGTTGTTTTAAGAGTATGAATCTTTCCGTGTCTGAAGTTATTGCCGTGTAGAAAATCACGAAGAAAAAATTTATTTTAAAATTTTGTTTAGGATCATGCGTTGTCTCATCTGATACTTCGTAACCTAACATTTTTGTTTTTGTTCTTTTGCGAATGTCTGGAAAAATAGGATCAATATTAAGATCGTTTCCTATTCCTTTTGCAGTTCTAATAATATTTTCAAAATATTGGTCTGTTCGGCGAGTATTTAATTCTTGTATAACATAATCAAAATTTTCTGTAATTTTTCCTATATCAAATGTCAGATTCTGCATTATTTTGCTTGCAACATTTACGAGACTTAGGATTTCTTACCAAACATGAATAGAGCAAATAAATTTAAACGAATTTAAATCTTTGAAATTAAGTTGTCTGCCAGAACTCTAGAATTGATATCTTAGTTTCATCTTCCGTAATATCAAAAAGAGCCTGGTAAATTTCCTTGATATTATTTTTAAGTGACTTTATTGGTTCTAATCTACTTTCCCACCTAGTAGCAGAAAGTGGTTTCAAACACGAATATGTTTTTTTTTTTTTTTTTTAATATAGCCGAACGCTTCACAGCTATTGAAAAATAATTATATAATTCCTGTATTAGCCCAAAAAATTTTACAGTTTCACAGGATATCTTAGCTGCATCATTAACTACCAAATTTAATAAATGAGCAGCACACGGAATAATAATAAAAAAAAGTCCTTGAATTTATTTCAAGGATTTTTTTTTTTTTTTTTGCAGTGTCCATTATGTTTACCTCGCATATTTGAACAGTTAACATAAGCTTGGCCGAGTAAATCAGAAATGTTAATATTCAATAATTTTAAATATTTTTTTTATAAATTGAAATACTCCTTGCCCATTGGTATCTTCTGCAGATTGAAAACCCAAAAAATATTCATGAATATCTGCTATATTTGTATCTTTATTTTGATTAACAAATCTAATAACAATAGATAATTGTTCTGTGTGGCTTATATCCGGAAGAGTGTCGAGAATGAATGAATAATACCGGCCTGGCTGGTCGAGTGGTTAGCATATCCGCTCTCCCGCCAAAAGGCTGCGGGCTCGAATCCTGCCGTGGGCATGGGTGCTTGTGATTGTGGGAAAACCAGTGGTGGTGATCGGCGGTAGATGGTGTTGAGGTAGTTGCGACCAGTTGGTGGATAATTAGTGAAAGGGTGATGGAAGCAGTTGTAGAGGAAAATGTTCATGAATATCTGCTATATTTGTATCTTTATATTGATTAACAAATCTAATAACAACAGATAATTGATCTGTGTGGCTGATATCCAGAGTAATGTCAAGAATTAATCAATAATATTTCGCCTCTTTAAATATTTCTAAACTTTTTTGTTTTATAGCTTCAGAAATTATACGGATGATTTCATTTTGTATTTTATCACCTAAATGAGCAATGTTCCTTTTTTTTTTTTTTTTTTTGTGATGTTTGGATGCGATGCAAGTGTTCTGCATTATCGAATCAAATTTAGCGACAGTTTCTACTAACTTTAAAAAATTGCCGTTATCATTTTTAAAAAGTTTTTGTGAAGAACCTCTAAAAGCTATACACTGTCTTGATAAATATGGTATTATGTAGATTAACCGCTCTATAACAGATTGCCAATATTTTTTCTCAGTTTCGTATAATCTTTGTTGTGTGCAATCAATAATGCATTTCTTAATCAACGACGTTTTAAGTTCGCTCTATTTTGAACAGTTTTTAATGTGCGCGGAACTTGTCTCGTGTATTTTTAGTATATGACTCAAATGTTGCCAATTGTTACAACCGTATTCGTTAGTAAGTTGGGAATTTTGACTACAAAATATTTTGCAATAATAACAGAAAACCGAATTTCGTGATTCGGAATAAACTAAATAACTTCGTAAAAGTTTTTCTCCATTTGCTAAAGTTCGATAATAGTATGAATCGGAAAACTTGCGGCCAGATTCATCTTTGGGAAATTCTTTATTAACTACTTGACGCGGGCAATGCTCAACTAAACAATCTCTAGCTTTGGTAGTTATATGATTCGGCCAAGTACCTGGATCATTAACATTAAAATTTAAAGTAAAATGTGAAGTTTCGTGTTGCGCTGAATCGGAATCCAATATTTCTTCTGCTGCAACTTCTGTAGACAGTCCAGTCAGGCCAGTTTCATCCTCGCATGTAACATTTGTTTCTTCATAGTTATCTTGTGTACTCTCTTTTTTCTGTGGTTAGAGCTACACGGAGTACTTGCTTCGTCAGAACTTTCTGTTCTTCGTTTTTTATGTGGTCCTGAAGTTAAAAAAATTTATTCAGCTATCTAGCCAATTTATGTTCCAGTTGTAATCGTTGCAATTGTCTTTTCCTGTTTTGTGCACCCGATAACTTCCTTGGCTTTTTTCCCGACACATCTGGGGGTTGACACACTTGGTTAGACTTTGAAATAAGAATAGCGTTAAAAGTTGTCCACCAAAATAAATAATAATTGCTGAAATTGTCCCTTAAACGTATTTTTTAACCCCTATTATTTTTAAGGTGAATGGCCCAAAATGCTGTAGTAAAAAAAAAAAAAAAAAAAAACTATTTTGTTTTTACTACGGAATTTGATTTTTCAGATGTTTTGAATAATAAATATGCTTACATTTTAGGTATTTTTTTTGAAAATTAGCATGCAGAGATATTAGGCACAGATTGATTTCTCAGTGATATTTATTTAATATTTTTTACATTCTGGTAATTGTTTAATAATTAAGAAATTTCTAGAATATTAAAATTATTTATTAAAGAAATTAGTAAAAGGACCCCAACCCCAATGTCTTCCAACCAGAACAAGAACAAATATATAAATAAATCTCTTATCGAAAATGATTTATTTTCTAGACGTCTACCCAACATAACATAAAAATCTTTTGTTTTCAAAATAAGATTATTAACTAAAATGAAACAATGAAACTGATTTTCAAACTTAGCTAAAATATAATAGACGTACTTACTCTACGTGAATAATAATCCAAATTCACAAAAACAAGTTAAAAATTGTCCAAAGTCACTTAAACATACACAATACATTCAATATGTTTCCCATTCAAAATTGAAATGACGCTGAGAAAAAATGTAAGAAGTGCATATTTGGATAGACGCTATTTCGTCTATCCAAATTCGAAGTTGAATTTAAGAAAATGAACATCGTACTATACACCTATGTTTCAGACTAAATATTTTGATAGATCAGTGTGTCTGAAACTTCAGATTTCTGTATACCCCCTTCTTTAATTTTCAATATTACCAAGTACCTTTTCAAAATACCCTTATCAAAATAATAATAATAATAAATAAATAAAAATATATTTCATTGTAAATGTCTGTTTTATTTGAATTTAGATGAACATTTGTGTACATTTAAACAAAAAAAATATTTATTTTTAATAGAACAAAATTTATAAAGATACTATACATTTTTACTTAATATAAATAATTTATTATCAGTGAGACAAGTGAAATTGCCTATTTTTATATCTGCTATATTACTCACTTTTGTGCGTTTTATAAATCCAGTCTTTAACCAATTATCCATACTTAAGAATTTGAAAGCTAAAAAAAATACCGTATTTATTCGACTATAACTCGCACTTTTTTCCCAAAATTAAAGCTAAAAAATCGTGGTGCGAGATATATGCGGGGATTTTTGGAAACTAATGTTTTCAGAAAAAAAAAGTGAAAATAGGTATGACTTTACCAAGAAGCTTCTATTCTCCATCACTTCTTCTGTCCTCGAGAGCGGTTTCCTTGTGTTCAACAATCAAAGTTATCTACCCAAATAGAGTCATCTTCTTTCCCATTATATCAAGCAAAAATTACAAGTAATTTAAGACTTGAGATACGTAATGAACAATCCTTGACAAATTACTAATGAGAAGTGAAAGATGTGCGCGATTGTAGGCAAGTAGAGAAAAAGCAACTACTGTATTAAGAAGTGCATATGATTGGTGCGATATTAACAAAAGATCGCGCGACCCAAACAAAACAAGCTGACGATTGAATTGAAATGCTAATTCTCTTAAACCGATTTCCATAATATCTGAAATGCATTCACTATATACATATTTCTTAGTTTTAACACGTTCATGATGGGGTAGTGTCAAGCAAAACCATATGCTGCACCTGCAACATGTGGTTTGCTCCAGTCTATACAGCAGTTTCTGTTGGAGGGGAGATGTAATTATTAGTTAGTGTTTATATATTCCAGTTGTCTCTAATTGCACTATATGTTGAGAAATATATTACACAGTCTGCAAATGTCTGTGAACCTTATTCAGTGACATGATAAAACTAATTGCTTTTCGTGTTTTTGCAATATAGTTGCTGTTGTGGAGGGCGAATTGTTTACTGCAGGGAGTAAAATGTGAAAGTCGGGGGCGATAGTGATTCGTCTATATCTATATATATATATATTATACGGCTGAACGAGCGCCCTTATTAAGCAGCGCCATTAGGCAGGCTGCCTCTATGCTACACCCTGTCGACGGTATGACTTCACGATCTGTCTTAAATTAACAATTTCCACTAAAAATATAATAAACAAGCGAGAATATTTATGCAATTTTCGCTGAGTCGATGCTTACTCTGTGAAATAAAATCTGTGATAATATTGATAACGTTTCACTTCAAACAAATTATAAAAAACTGGTGATATATTAAGTTAAAAATGTTGTTAGATTATTAAGAATTCATAATAATTTGACTGATTTTAAATTTCATTTTTATTGCATTAACTATAATTTATAATTGTGATATTTATATAGTACGATATAATTAAAGAATAAGAAAATTTATACACACACACACACACACACGCGTATATATATATATACGCGCGCGTGTATATATATATATATATATATATATATATATATATATATATATATATATATATATATATATATATATATATATATATATATATATATTATTTATTTATTTCCCATCGTGAAATGGCGCCCCTATCTTCAAGCGCCCTTGTGCGGCGCACAATCTGCATAACCTCACGGCTCAGCCCTGTTTTATGTGACACTCCCAAGACTCATTTTGGGAGGCACTCTATTCTACTCCGCTACACACATGCATCTCCCTTTCCCCTACTACTTAATTCTCTACCCTACACAACGACACTATTACCAAAAACGCCATCTACCGACCATCACGACTAACCACAGTAATGTTGTCTATAATTTATTTGTGTTCAATTTTCCCCTGTATGCAGGATTATAAACCCAAGTGGCACCTTAACAGGGAAATACTTATTCTGCTTCTCCCATAACACCTCCAAGGGCTCATCGCGAGAGGGCAGTCTAGTCTACACAGCTAAACACCCATCTCTCCATCACTTAATTCGAGTATTTTTCCTGCAGCAATGCATTTCCTTATTTATTAAACTAACCATTCCTTTCTTTATGCATAATCGTAAGAACCCTCAGGATGACAGATGCAAATACGTCTGTGTACTTTAAGAAATTACATTTTATGTAATTGCATCTTTTTGTGTGGCTTTAGAATTTATAACCGTTCTTCAGATTCTCTAGTAGTCATAAATGAAATTTATTTTCAACTTTGATAATTACATATAATGACATCCATACGGTCATGTTTGAAATTAGATATGATTTTTATATTCATTCAGCAACATTTTAATTTTGTATGGATTTTTCTCATCTAAAAAAACTGCTTTTTTTAAAGTCAACTTTGTTACTTGTATTCAAATAGCTTCCCCCACCCCATCTGTGTGTGTGTGTGTGTGTGTGTGTTGCAGCGTCAGTTTTCAACAAACTACCGTTCTCCTCACAATGTTAAAGCATTCAGTTAAACTATTTAAATGAAAGAAACATATTTAAAAAAAAAAAAAGTCGAAAAGAAATGTTATTTATTCACTCACCAGGAGAAAGGAGTCCGTATATTTTTTTTTTATCTAACGTGCTGAATAAGTTAAAAAAATTAAATTAGAAAGTATGCATTTACGCATACTTTACGCATTTAGTTTCTGTATTTTTATAAAGGGATTAAAGCGAAATTAACCATTCCTTTCCTTATGCATAATCGTAAGAACCCTCAGGATGACAGATGCGAATGCGTCTGTGTACTTTATTCCGTATAAGTATCCGTATTTTTTTATAAATGCCTCCCCCTTATATACACACATATTTATAAAAATTATAATTATCAGAAAATACGGAAACTAATTTCATGCTTTCTAATTTTATTTATTTATATATATTTTTGCTATTTCTGTATGTTTTAGAGAATATTCTATCCTCGGGTAAATGAGTATGTCCAAAAAAGAAAAATCTACAGGGATATTAATATAAGTTAATCCCTTAACATGGCTGACAGTGATATAAATGATTCCGCGCTTGTGAGTGTAAAAATTTGTAGTGTTAAAAATTATTTTTAACAAGCGTTATACCGCAAAAATTATTAATCATAACAATTGTGAAAATTCTTTAGTTCAGTAAATCAAAGCAAGGAAGAAAGATATTTAAGAACGGAAGAATTGGAAGGGAAAAAAAACATTTGGCAGCGGTGGGATTCGAACCCACGCCTCAGAGAGACTGGTGCCTAAAACCAGCGCCTTAGACCACTCGGCCACGCTACCACACTGGAAATTGTCGTTAGTATTGATTAAAAAGAGGAGAGGTCCAGATTGTCTTCATATTTCAATGCATAATGGTTGATATTTTTGTACTAACTTTCCATTTACTAAAATGGTGCTTCTTCCATGGCTTTATTTTCATCGCATATGAATTTCAATAACAACTTGGTGGATATCTAAATTGAATTGTTAACTAATAGTACTGCAAATCGGAAAGCTACATGCGTTTTTTTCTACTACGATAATCTGTCAAAAGTAGCGAATTTCCGTAGAAATTATTCGAAGAGAGTATTGAAAGGGAAGGTATTAATAAAAACATTAATAATGAGAGTTCTTCTACTCTTTTTTTCCTCAAAAGAAGTATGACAGTTTTCAATATATCTCCAAATGCTTACATGTTCATCGTGTACCCTAATTATGTTTTAATCATATCTTATTTTATTCTTTCCTGCACATTACTACTTTTTTTCACACTAATAATTTTAAATTCATCAGTAGTCATATCAAATTATCAACTAGATGATCATCAGAAAATTTACACGCTAATCAACAATAGAGAATATATTTCTTCCGTTTATATTTTTCAGATGAATTCTTACCAATACACCCACCCCTGCTCGCCCAACTACTGGTGCAGGCATGTGTAAAATTATATATTTAGATTATTATTATTCTAGACCTTCGTGGGGTTACAGATTCATCGTGTGTCCTAGAAAACTCATTGACTTAAGAAATGAGTTTTTACGATTGTTATCGCTATGAATTTAATTAAAATATTTTAATATTGTACAAATGTTTCACGCGCAAGTGGCGCGTTCGCGCAATTTAAGTTAAATAAAAAAATCAATTTACAAAATAATCATTTTAAAATCCTCAGCCTCACCTATTCCCAATACGGGAATGAAAAGGCGTTAGCTGATTTTTTTTTTTTTTTTTAAATTTTAAAAGACGTCCATTTTCAAAAAAAAAAAAAAAAGTATTTAATAGCTGGTAATAATAAGAGCCAAAAAATTAAAACTTCCCACAAATTGTAAGAAAAGTTAATCCTAAAAGTTAGTTTTAGAGCTAAACATCATCGCACGATTCTTTTTATTATAAAAAATTATACATACATACTCTTGGGGAATAAAAGGCATTAGCGGATTTATTTTATGTGTTTTGAAATAAAATAAAATACTGTACTTTTAAAAAGATGCCAATATACAAAAAGTCCCGTTTTTCAAATAAATAAAATAAACTATTGATAGCTTGGGCCAGCTGCTAATAACTGTTTATCTTTAGAAGTTGGGAACCATGATAACAACTGTTGAAAAGAATGAATGTAACCACTAGATTATACTTTTTAAGGATTCTAGAGATTGGATCCCAGATGCCAGAAATGTATGGGACAGCAACTCTTCGTACTGTTTCATTGTTTGAGCTCATCTTATAGGAATCAAAAATGTGATGTATGATCCGCTCTGAGAAGCTATAACAGATGCACATACCGTTTGATTTCCAGAGGTTCTTGCTGTAGCTGTTGCAGTTTAAAGCATATAATGCGCGCGCGATGTAATAGTATTTTATAATTCAAATCTTTTGAAAAGGAAGCTGAGCAGATTGCTGTTGAATATAGCATCCAGTAGAGGTAGGTTTTCGGTAAAGGAAAGTAATTAGCTCACCTGCCGAGGAGCTGGACAGTAGGATGAAAGAAAGCTGTAGAAATGTAGAAAATTAATTTGTAGATGTAGATTGTTTATGTTTGCTAGAAAGGTGGGTAATGGATCTTCATTGTGGGACCAGGTCGAAAAGATATCATCTGCATAACGTACTCAAAACGAAGGCCGATGGGGGTATAGATGAGAAATGTATTTCTTCTAGAAGTTCCAGATAATAGTTATCGAGAGCGGAAGTGGCCACACCCAATAGCGTCCATTCAATTTGTCTGACAAAGAAAATAACCTGAGTGAAAGACAAAAGCGTATAATTTGACTATAATCCGGAAGAAAGGCCTGTGAGAGCAGATGAAGAGAATCTTCAAGAAGCACGTTGGTGAATAGGGATTCATCATCGAAGCTGGCCGTTAAGTTGGTGTGCGTTGAAGTGAAAGATTTGTCACTTTATCCAGGAGACTAGAAAAAGTTTTATGAAAGAACAGGAAGTATCCATGTGAACCTTCAATGCACGTGTTAAAAACTTAGCTGTGCGATATGATAGGAGAATCTACAACCCACGATAGGACGAAGAGGAATGTCTTCCTTCGGATCTTTGGCAAACCATAGAAGAATGGGGGGGGGATCAAGAAAATAAGTTTTGTCTATAGTGTTTTTTTTTTTTTCACTTACTATTTACATATTCAGGAAACTCTGCTGTAGATGTCAATTATGGAACTTTTTCAAGCTACTTCAAGCCTCCAATAAATCGGTAGGTTGTCTCACACCCAGCAGAAACTTCATCTCCCACCTAAACACAATCACAAATATTCATGCTCATAGCCTGTTGGTTGTAAAGCGGATACGCTAATCATTCGGCGGGACTGGTTGGTTTCTGCTTTTGTAATAATTAGATGACTGTTGAGTAGGAGTTTATTGATGTCCTTATTGAAAAGAATGAATATATTCTATTAAACATTATAGAGGAAATCTAACAATTAATATTGAATATATCCACTCTGTCTTTCCAATGAGGACGCCAACAGACTTCATCTGGAAAATATATTACTTACTTAAAGAGTTTTATAGGATTGATTATTTCGTGACATCTCCAAGGAGTCTAAAGACTGGTCGAGGGAGGGCATCTACTATACAACTCTCCGTCTCCACCACTTCCATCCGTTTCCATTATCTACACCAGTATTTCTCAAACTTCAGATATCCGCATATCCCTTCTTAAATTTTCATTATTACCAAGTACCCCTAATTAATTAATTTAAAAATAAATTCATTAATTTATTTATGCAATGTGCTGTCTGTGAGATGTATACCTTGCGAAGAGCGGCGGGAGTCTGGTTAGAAAGTGATAGTGGAGTTAATATGTGCAGAAAGTGTAAAGAGAATAAGGATTTCGAGCGTGTCTCGTGTGACGAGAGTGATATCGTTAACGATAGTCAGAATGTAGAAAATGGCGGTGTGCTAGAGAATTGCGTGGTAGTGCCAAATAGGTGTGAGAGCATCGTTGAAAGTGTAAATGAAGGTAGAAATACAGAACGAATGGATGATTTGATTGATAATGAAAATGGTGAGATAAATGCGAGTAGTGAAATTGCCCGTTTGAACGGTGCGATACACAGAGCTAAAAGGCAACTGGAGCGTATGGAAAAATGTGTGCTGAACGTACCGACAAATAACCGGCGAAAGTCTGTGACGGCAAATAATAGAATGTTCGTAAACGTCAATAAATTAAAGGAGCGAGTGCTATATGGGGATTCGCTATTAACAGGTGTAATAGTTGAGAGCTTAACGAAGTCGTACCAGCCGGGTGCGAAAATAAAGGACGTCAGCGAATCTATTCAACTGCAAAAACAAAGGGTGAAAGAGATGATAATCATGGCAGGAACAAATGATTTGAAAGAGGACAAAATGGAAATGATACAGGATGTGAGGGAATTATTTGAGGTAGCAAAACAGAAGAGTGAGAGAGTTAGGCTGGTGAGTATCTTACCGCGGTATGACAGCGAAGTGTTTAGGAGGACCATAATTGCCAATGACTTTATGTGTGGGTTATGCATGGAGAATGGTGTGGAATTTGTGGATGTGTGGGATGAGTTCGATGGGCGAAAGGACTTATATAAGATGGATGGGTTACATTTGAATGGATTTGGTTTAGGGAGACTTGAAAAAGTGTTGATGAATGATGTGGAAGTGGATGTACAGACTCAGGGAAACTAGATTTATTAAGAAGGGGGCGAGTAGATATGCAGACTTAATTGGCAGTTGAGTGTATGAATGAGTATATTATGCCCGAGCGAGTACGATGGACAACAAGTCAGAATGGGATAGTTAGTATAAGGCATCAAAGTAAGGATGGGACAAATGGGCTTCTGCAATTCATGTACATTAATGCCAGGAGTATTAGGAACAAGAAGGAAGAGTTTTTGACCATGGTTGGCACTTCCAGGCCGCAGGTTGTTGGTATTAGTGAAACATGGCTGACAGAAGATGATAAAGCTAGTGGGATTGAACGCGACGGGTATAGCGTGTTCAGGAATGACAGGGTGAATAAAAAGGGGAGAGGAGTGTTATTGATGATAGTTGATGAGCTGCAGCCAAGGAGTATAGAAGTTGAACTGCAGGATAGAGAAAAGAGCACATTTGAGGCTGTTTGGTGTGAGATAGAATCTAGCAGAACAAAATATACAATTGGGTGCTGCTATAGACCAGGTGATGGAATAGATGGTAGGGATAGTATGCATAGGCAAATAGAAGAAATGAGTGGAAGGAGGGTAATTATTATGGGTGATTTCAATTATGGTAACATTGACTGGAAAGAGGAGAGGAACATGGGAGGAAGGAATTGGATTTTATGCGTGTATTAAGGGACAACTATCTACGGCAACATGTAGTGGAAAATACCAGGGGCAGAGAGTGCTGGACCTTGTAATTGCAACTGAGAATGTGGTTGTAACGAACATGACATTGTTGCCACCAATTGGTGAGAGTGACCATAAGGTCATGACTTGGGAGGTGGCTAAAGGAGTGGAATTTACAAATAAGACAGAGTACATGTGGAATTACCGGGCTGGTAAGTATAACAAGCTTAGGTGTGTGCTTGGCTCAGTGCCATGGCATGTAAAACTGCAAGGGCTAGATGTTGATAGTGCATGGGAGGTGGTTAAGAACTGTTTGCAGGAGGCAATGGTTGACTGTATACCAAGAGTCCAAATAATAAATCAAGTAGGGGTTAAATGGATGAATAACACTATTAAGCTTGAGCTGCAAAAAAAGAAACAATTGTGGAGGGAATTTAAGGAGAAAGGTGACCATCAGGCACAGGAACAGTATAAAGCTCAGGCCAGGATGGTAACAAGGGTGGTAAGAAAAGCAAAAGTAGATTACGAAAGAAAATTGGCCATGCAGGCTAAAGAGAATCCCAAACAGTTTTTTCAATGTTACAAATAAAAGGAAAAATGCTCATGGTAGAATGATCTTAAAAAATGCTGAGGGTAGGGAGGTAACCGAATCAGTCGATATTGTGGAATTACTGAGTGAGCACTTTGCAAGAGTATATCATCCAGGTGGTGACTTTGCAGGAATGGAAGAACCAACAGCTTATACTGGAATTGTGATGAATGAAGTAGAGGTAACTAGTCTATTACAGAACCTCAATGTCAATACATCTGTGGGATTGGATGGTATACCAGCTCATGTCGTACGTGAAGCGGCTAAAGAATTGTCAGTGCCCTTGACCATTTTGTTTAATTTAAGCCTCGGGTCTGGATCAGTCCCAAGGGTTTGGAAAGAGGGGAAAATAGTTCCAAAGGTGGTTCCAAGGCTGTTGAAAATTACCGGCCAATCAGCATAACAGGAATCATTATCAAGGTCTCACAGAAAATTATCAAGAGGAAAATACAAGATTGGATAGAAGAAAATGGGATACTGTATCGGGGACAGCATGGTTTTGTGAAGGGTAGGTCATGCCTCAGTAACTTGCTCACGTATTATAACACAGTGACGGCTGAACTGGATAAGGGTAATGGGTTTACAGTGATTCTACTGGACCTTGTTAAGGCCTTTGACAGGATACCACATGGAATTCTAATCAGTAAATTGGAGCATATGGGGATGGACATAGGGTTGGTGAGATGGATAGGACGGTAGTTGACAGAGAGATATCAGAGAGTGGTTTACTCAGGAGTAGAGTCTACAAGACGGCCTGTGACTAGTGGTGTGCCACAAGGATCTGTTCTTGGACCACTGCTGTTTAATTTGTTCATTAATGATATAGGAAAGGATCTGAGAGGAACAGTTCATTTGTTTGCGGATGATGCAAAGTTGGGTAGGGCAATAGTGAATGCAGATGACGTCAAAATTTTGCAGGATAGATTGGAGGTCTGGGCTAAGGAGAATGGATGTCAATTTAATGTGGCGAAATGTAAGGTTATGCATTTTGGGATGAAAAGATTGGCGGCAGTTTACTACCTTGGTGGAACTGTGCTCCAGGAAATTGATGAGGCACGAGATTTAGGAGTGTTGGTGGATAAGGAATTGAAATTTAGGGGACATTGCAAAAGTTGCCAAATCAGCTCATCAAATCACTTGGTTGCTGAAGAATACGTTGAGAAGCAGAGACAAGCAGGTTATTGTTCCTCTGTATCGAGCCTTGATAAGACCCCATCTCGACTGCTGTGCCCAGATTTGGTCACCTAGGTTTCTTCTTGATGGGGAGGAGGTGGAGAGGATCCAGAGGCGAGTGACCAAGATGATAGCAGGTCTGTGGAATGAACCTTATGAGAACAGGTTGAGGATTTGTGGGTTGCAAAAATTGGTTGATAGGCGGAGGAGGGGAGATATGATTGAGGCATTGAAATTACTGAAGGGTTTCTATAAAATTAATTCAGAAGATATTTTTGAGAACAGGGCTGGTTGTGGGAGGACTAGGGGACATCCATGGAAACTGGGTAAAAGTGTGGTTAGTAAAGGTGTTAGAGCTGGGTTCTTTACTTTTAGAGTAGTGAATGAGTGGAATGCATTCCCTGAGTCTGTGGTGGATGCTATGACAGTGAATGAGTTTAAGGCGAGGTATGATAGATACTGTATGAATGTCGAATAGTTGTGATGAATATGATTTGGGGCCTCCCTCGATGAGTCAAATGACTCCCTGGAGTTGCCCGTAATAATAATAATAATAATAATAATAATAATAATAATAATAATAATAATAATAAATTTAAATTAAGAAATAAATTAATTAAAATTAAATATCTATTTTATTTGAATTTATATGTTCATGTAAATAAAAAATATGATTTATTTTTAAACTTTAATTCTCTAGAGATGTCAGACGACACACTCCAATTTCATTTGATCCAAATGCAATATCAACGTTTTCTTGTTGCTTACAGCTACTTGTATTTGCTATATTGCTCTCTTTTGGGAGTTTCATAAATCTAATCTTTAACCAATGATCCATACGTAAGAATTTGAAAGCTAAAAAAAAATACTGTATTTACTCGAATATAGCTCTAACTTTTTTTCCCAAAATTAAAGCTAAAAAATCGTGTTGCGAGATACGTCCGGGAATTTTTAAAAAAGTTTTCAGAAAAAAACTAAAAATCGTGCGACTTACCAAGAAGCTCCTACTCGCTATCACTACTTTTGGCATGGAGAACAGTTTCTTTGTGTGCATCGTCAAAGTCATCTACCCAAATAGCGTCATCTTCTTTCCCATTATTTCAAGCAAAAATTACCAGTAATTTACAACACTTAAGATACGTAGAGCAGCGGAGAACTGCATATGACTAGTGCGGTATTAAAAAGATCGCGCGAACCAAAGACAAATTAGCATTTCAACAGTTGAGTTGAAATGCTAATTCTCTTCAACCGAATTCAATAATATCTGAAACACATGATTTATTAGTTAGTGCCGTTTTCTGCGGGTTGTCTCTAATTGCACTGTTTGTTGAAAAATATAATGACTCCTTTAATTATGCATAGCCGAAAATTGCCACGTACCCCCTAACGACCTTTCGCGTACCACACACTTTGAGAAACACTGATCTACACCAACGCTATCTACTGCCCACTACCACTAGTTGTTTGTCTGTAAATTGCATGTATCCTGAAGGTCGATTTGCTTGTATGCGGGATGAAAATCTCGTGTTTTCCGGGGGGGGGGGGGGAAACCCTGCTACCTCCTTTTTTGAAGGAACAAAATGGTTGTAGGCAATAAAAAAAGTGCATTTTGTAATTGCATTCTTGTTGTCACCATAATTCTATTTATGGTAGCATCAAAACAAACAAACAACAGTTTAACCTAAATGCTTGCTAGTTAGTATCTGTCCTCCATGCACAGGTTCAAATCCTGCCGTGAGCATAGATGTACGATTGCTTTTAGAAGGTAGATAAATTCCATAACCTGAATGGTTTCTAGAGCAACATTATAAACATTTAAATAAACTATAAAAGAAATGTTCATGGTGACCTTTGGAAATAGTATCACTGCCTCTGCAGTGATAGACCGCCAGAAAGTCATTATAGGTTCAATTTTGCTCGCAGACCAGAGAAATTTTTCCTATGCCTTTTTTTTTAGCCAGTTCCCAAGACGTTTGCCAATCTTCTGCACAGGCAAGTGGGTTTTGTCCTCTCCATTTTCTTCCAGGAAATTAAAATCGCGTATAGAACTCACGCTATTTCAAACAATAACATATTACGGTTTAGAACAATGGGGTGGTAGTGGTAGAAGTCAGCTGTCATTTTCTCTTCTTATTTCGTTAAATATAAACAGCATGAATTGGTTTAAATTAATTATAAAAAATGGAATAAGAGTACCTTATTCCATCTGGGTGTGCAGAAGTGCGAGGGAACTTACGATCTATAATAATTTATATTAATATTTGTTGTGATTGACAGAAGTACTAAGCAATATATCTAATTGCATTATTTTGAAAGTTCATACAGGAAGTGGGTGCAGTGATCAACCAATAAATGGAGTTTCAAAAGGGGAGTGAAAGAAGTCTTAAAAAATATAACATGTGGACTTTTTCACTGCTCTTCTGAAAAAAAATAGGGCGGGTCTCTTAGAATGAGTCTATTGACTCCATGGAATGCTCATATAAATAATAAAAGTAGTGAGTGCATCTAGCGTGAATAAGTTTTAGAGAAAGTATGGCAGCTGGTGTTGGTGCCATACGGCCTCCGTCGATGAGTCCTTGACTACCTGGAGGTATAATAATAATAATATATATATAAGAGCCTGTGTAGCTCCATAGAAGGTAGTAGTGGCGTTTGCACTCTACAGCGCTTGACTGCACGACGAAAGACATTCGAATCTAGTCACCAACTAGAGGAACTTTTTCTAAGCCTTTTCTTGACCGGCTTCAGGTTAGTTGATCTCTGGCATGGGCTAGAGGGTTTCCCTCCCGTAAACTCAAGAAAATCGGCCATCAAACCTACACTATTTTGAGACATTCAAAATATTGTGTTAGGGTTAGGGACCACAAGATGGCGGCACATACTAGCCGTCTTCTTCACTGCATGCCGATTAATTAGCGAGAGCCTTGGGCAAGCTATCTCTGATTGGCTAACAGTGGAGATTGAACTGTCCACTCAATTTCCAAAAGTTAGATAGGGCTAAAAAATGGCCTCGCCTACAAAAAGGCGTTAGCTGATTTACATATATATATATATATATATAAAATGTTCGCATGGTTAGCCTAGCGGCTATGCGCCTCGCAACCATATGCCTGGGGAAGAAGTGTTCTAGGTTCGAATTCCGTCGATGCCGTGAGTAGCTCAAGGATCAGCCATAGCCAAGTTAGCCAATCTTGGGAGTGGCCAGCTGGGTTTTTCCCCACAATTTACCTGGGATTTTTCATCCCACAAGCAGGCAAAGCAGCCCCATGAACACACAGGCTACAGTTATAGGATACCTCCAGGAATAAGGAGTAACCAACCTATTCCATAGGATTTCAGTTCTGAATGCCTACACAGTAAAAAGTGTAGGTTTACAAGTGATCGTAAATTAGGATATATATATATATATGACAGAATGATCATTGACTCGGTTAACATACATAGTTTTAGGTATGTTCACCGACTAAAGGAACATTTTCTAAGCCTTTTCTCGACCAGTTCCGAGTTAGTCGATCTCTGGCAAGGGTGAGCTGGTTTTTTTATTCCGGAAGCTTGGTTTTTTTTTTTGTCCTGTAAACTCAAGAAAGTCGTCCTTCGAAACCACACAATTTTCAGACATTAAAAATATTATGTTAGGGTCAGGGACCACGACATGCTGCACTTGTTAGCCGTTTCTTCACTGCATACTGATTAATTAGTGATAGCCTTGGGCCAGCTATCTCTGAGTGACTACTAGTGGAGATTGAACTGCCCACTCAGTCTCCAAAAGTTAGATAGGGCTAGAACAGCTTCGCCTACTCCATATGTGGGAACAAAAAGGAGTTAACTGATTTTTTTTATTAGATATATTTTTTCTATTTTTATTAACATATATATATATATATATATATATATATATATATTATACAGGCACTTCCATGGAGTCCAAAGACTCATTGCGAGAGGCACAATCTATCATAATTCTCCTCGAACCCATTAACTCACAACTGATTCTGGCAACCTATTCCACTCATTCACCACTCTCC
Organism: Typopeltis vanoorti; assembly: GCF_054136105.1. Lineage (NCBI taxonomy): Eukaryota > Metazoa > Arthropoda > Arachnida > Uropygi > Thelyphonidae > Typopeltis > Typopeltis vanoorti. The sequence goes on along the minus strand of NC_143555.1, from coordinate 84,322,602 downwards.
AAGCAAAAAATCTAGATCTCACACCCCTACTAACCATACCTTTATTCAACTTCCAGGAATGACTCCTGGAAGTTGAATAAAGTTGATTATGGTCCCTCTAGCCAAGTGCTGTAACATTTCCCCTGTATCCTATAAATTCCTAAACATTTATCATCTAACCATCTAACAACTAAACATAAAATCCTAAACATTTAAGCAACTTAAATGTTTCTATCATATCCCCTCTTTATCTCCTATCAACCAACTTCTGCAATCCACACACCATCAATCTGTCCTCATAGGGAACATTCCACAGGTCACTCGCCTCTGCATTCTGTCCACCGCTTCTTCATCCCCAAGAAACCTAGGGGAAAAGACTTGAGCGCAGGAATCCAGATGTGGGGATATCAAGGCCTTATAAAGAGGAATTACAACTTCCTTATCTCTACTTGTGTTCTTCACTAGCTTCACTTTTATTATTTGTGTGTGTTCGTGGTGAGGGTGAAATATTTTTAATAAAGCAATTTTTTAATATGTAAATTTATTTATTCATAAATTGGTTACTGATTAGGAAAAAAAGAATTACCGTATTTTTCGATAGATACCGCGCATGCACCAAATAGTGGTAGAGTTAGGAAGTACAGACAGAGAAAGGATGATGATGTACTTCTCGGAGAAAATCCTAGACAGCATAGTTCAAGCTTGAAGTGGTAGAAGTAGCAAAGGAAAAAGGGAATCGCGAAGCTGGAAGATTTCAGTTCAGTGTTGGAGAAAGTAGTGTTTGTGAATGGTGAAAGGCTGAAACAATCCTGAAATGTTTACATACGAGGAAACGTGCTATGAGGTTTAGAACGTGCTTGTAGCCAACCATAGGAAAAAAACTGTTTGATTGGATTGTTAGTGAAAGAGCTAAAGTTATGAGAATATCTACTGTCCGTGTTTTGCAGGAATCGAAAAGAATTGCGCAAAACGATAATATAAAGGATTTCAAGCCTACCCATCTTGGGTTTTAAGTGTGCACTCCTCCACTAGTGTTCGACAAAATTTGGCGTGCGACTGGGAAGTGAAAGTAGCTAAATTTCGCTTGTTTCTGAGAGAAAACTTGTGTGGAGGTTGATACTTGTCACTTTGGGAATATGGACGAGGTTCCCGTAGGTTTTGACATGCCTAGTTCTAGGACTGTGAATCTGAAGGGAGCAAAAGAGGTTTCAATTGCTACAACAGGGCACGGAAGGTCTAACTTTACTGTGGTTCTCTGCATAACTGCAGATGGTTCCAACTATCACCAATAGTGATTTTCAAAAGAAAGACTGTTCCAAAAGGTTGTGATTCCAAAGATATTATTGTTACTGCTAATGATAAAGGTTGGATAAATTCTGAGGTTATGAAATTTTGGTTGGAGAATGTGTGGCGAAAGAGAAAAATGGCATTTTTCAACCCAAAATCTTTGTTAGTATTAGATTCGTGTAGGGCACACACGACAGCAGAAGTTAAAACAATTGTAAGTATTCCAAATTGGTCATCATTCCAGGTGGTTTAACAAAAAAAAATCCAACCCCTTGATCTTGCAGTAAATAAACCATTCAAAGACAATTTGCAGGCTAAGTGGGAAGACTGGATGATGAATGGCATCCATGAATATAACAAAACAGGGCAGATGAAAAGAACGTCATATAAAGATATAGTTACGTGGATTGTAGAAAGTTGGACTGCTGTGAATGAAAACTGTGTTAGAAATGGTTTCATTAAAGCACAAGGGAATGCAGTGGTGTTCGGTGACAAAGATTATGAAGCTGAAGAAATACCAAACGAAATTTTTAATGCAATTGATTCTTTCAATATTGAGTCTGATGAAGAATTTTTTGGATTTGAATAGTGTAATGTTCAATAAATATTAAGTAATACTTCTACCTTAGTTTTGTTATTACATTTTTTACCTCTCATACTATAACGTATATGAGAATGTTTATTTTTAACAAATTTCGACTTTTTTGTATAGATAACATGCACATTATCTATCAAAAAATACGATATTATTTTTTTATTTTGTATATGCAGCACCCCCCACTTAAAATTTTCACCAGCTGCCACTGCTATCACTCTACCTAATTTCACATCATCAGCAAACAATTGAATATTTTCTTTCAGGTTATTTTCTATATTATTTATGTACAAATTAAACAGCAATGGTCCCAAGCACTGAACCTTGTCGCACGCCACTAGTCACCTGTTTTTGCCTCAATTCTTCCCCTCCATATACCATTTTTTGATATCTATTCAGCAGCCACCCTCTTACCAGTGTCATACCCATCCCTATTTGTTCTAATTTGTGTGAGTAGTGTTCCATGTGATATTCTGTCAAATGCGTTTGCAAAAGTGTGTAGCCATTTCCTTAATCCAACTCAGCTGTTACTCTATTATAAAAAGTTAGCAAATTACTAAGGCATGACTGACCCTTCACAAAGCCATGTTGATCCTCATACAGTATCATATTTTTATCTACTCATTGAATTCCAATTTTTCTAATACTTTCACCACCACACCTGAGATACTGGTTGGTCTATAATTTGCTACTATAGTCTTAGAACCTCCCTCATGCAAAGGAATAATTCTGCCCTCCTTCCATTCCGTTGGAACTCTATCAGAGCTGAGATTTAAATTAAACAGCTCTCAAAAGTATTGCCAGTTCCATTGGACATTCTCGCAAAACCTGAGCTGATATCCCATCTAATCCCACAGATGTATTTACATTGAGATTTTACAATATCCTAAGAACCTCCAATTCATCCACCGCTGTTCCCACATTAGTGTCTGTCACATAAGTTAAAGCAGTAACCTCACTAGGAAGATATATGCTTGCAAAATGGTCACTCAGTAACTCAACTATTTTATCTACTTCTGTCTCCTCATGACCATCATCGCTCATTAAAGTTGATCTTCCATAGTCATTCTTCCTCTTACTTGCCACATAACAAAATAACTTTTTGGGATTTCCTTTGGCCTGCTTGACTAATTTTGCCTTCCTTGCCATGTTGGTCACCTTTCTTGCCTGAGCCTTGTACTGTTCATGAGTCTGCTGGTCACCTTTCTCTTTATAAACCCTCCACAGCATTTTCTTGTTCTGCAGCTCATGCTTAATGGTATTACTCATCCATCTAACTCCTACCTGAATAACTATCCTATATCCCATGCACTACTAACATCCATACCCTGCTGTGTTTTATGTCATGGTACAGATTTAAGCTACTTACTGAGCATGACACCTGCCTTGTAGGTCCATAAATACCCCTTCTCGATAGAATATTCCTCATGTTTTACAGTATTCCAAGTCAAGACCGAATGGCTTTCACCAATTGGAGGCAATGTTGTCAACTTTGTCATGGACAGCTCTTCTGATCCTATGACCATATACCCCCCCCCCTCCATCACATGCTGTATTAAGTAATTATTTCTTAGTAGGTGTATAAATTCCATTTTCTTCCTGCCATGTGATCTTTCTTCCTTCCAGTCTATATCTTCATAGTTGAAGTCCCCCATAATAATCACTCGACCTGTACTCATTGTGCTAATTTGGCAATGCATGTGTGGAACCAGATCATCTGTGGAACTCTCTGGCCTATAGAAACAACCAGCTGTATATTTTGTCTTACAGGCCTTAATCTCACACCAGACTGCTTCAAACGAACAGCTACCCTCGTACCTATCTTTTATTATTTTTGGCTGCAATTCATCCACTGTCATAAGTAGTACCCCCACCCCCATCCTATCTTCTCTATCTTTCCTGAAAATACTAAACCCTTCACATTCAACTGCTGTAACTACATCATCTGCTCTTAGCCAATTCTCACTAATGCCTATAACTTTTGGCAAGGTTTCACCGAGCATTGCCAAAAACTTCTCCCTCTTGTTCCTGATACTTTTGGCATTAGTATATAGAAATGGCAACACCGGCAAGCTACCTTTACTTTCTGAATTGACTGCCCTATTCAATATTTTTGCTTGAGAGACTAGATTCCTCACTTGATCATTCTCACACTCACTTGCTTTATGGTTGCCTTCAAACAAACTCACTTGTTTCCACCCTAATTGATTGTTTCCCCGAATTTGCACGTCAGCATGCTAGGTGAACAAAGCTCTCTCTCTCTCCAGACACCTAACACCAAAACCATTCAGATGTATTCCATCCGCATTGTACAAATCCTTCTTTCCATCAAACAGAGACCACAGATCCACAAATTCTACACCGTTCCTTTTGCACAATCTACGTATAGACTCAATGGCTATCAATGCGCTCCTCCTCAGTTCTCCTCTATCATAGCATGATAGGAGACTTACAATCTTCACCTTTTCGCTCTTCATTTTTGCTTCTTCTAACAACTCCTTTACATCCTTCCTCATAGAATACTTCTCACCTCTCAAATCATTGGTACCAACCAAGACAATCATTTCTTTCGACTTACCTTTTTGCATCCAGATGGAATGATATGGCTAATATCATGAATTTCTGCTCCTGGGAAACACGATTTTGTCATATTTTTGTTAATATTCAAATACTCTCCTGATTATTGAGTCTCCATACATTATTTTCTCCTTAACTTGTTTTTATTGTTTGTTCAGTCAGTCTTTATTATTCTTTCGGATCACCTGCTGCTTTCTTTTTTTCAGCTCTGCTTAACTCTTGCCGCTTCTGCAGTTTTTCAATTTCACACTTGTCCTATGAGGGATAACATTTAAGTGCTTTTTCTTTATTGATATCCATTTTGTTCTCCTCTATTTCCACGGACACACATTGACATTATTAACATCATTATATAAAAGTATATAATATATATATTTATACATATGTGATACACTTTCAGTTAAAGTATATACACAAAAAGTATTGGTTGGCAAAATGTTTCAGTGGTCATTTATATTTCTAAAATAAAGAACATGATTTTCATTATCAAATTAATTTATAAGCATAATGAATACAAATGAAGAATGTAATTTCAGAAAATTGCACATTAATGTAAACAGCATGAAAAGAAGCATTTCTTTATTTATTTACACATGATGAATAATGGCATTTTGAACAGAAATTAGCAAATCAAACTAAGACAAACCCTATATTTTTTTTTAGATATGTGACAAATAGAAAAAAAGAATGATTATGGTAAGCTGATTCTGTCTGATTCTCATCAGGGTGATGTGAAACTTAAGTGTAGAGGACATAGGAGAGGATGGCATAATTGTGAGTGAGCAGGAGGTATGTGAAGAAATAAATAACCTTGATGTCGATAAGTCAATAGGATTTGATGACATATTATTATTATTCCTGATACCTCCAAGGAGTCCGAAGACTCATCGCTGGAGGACACCTACAACTGTCTCAACCATTACACCGAATCTCTACTACGAATCATCTCCATCAACGTCATCTACCGCCTACCTCCACCACCACCACAACTAGTATTTTTTGTCTGTAAACTGCGTGTGTTCTGAAGGGTCGATATGTCTGTATGCAGGATGAAAAACCCGAGTTTCCGGGAGAAAAAACTCTGCTACCTCCGTATGAGACCAGCTAACTAAACTTCGATTTAAATCATCTAGATAAAGATTCCTCCCGTCGCGACGAGAATCGAACTTAGGCCTATTCCAATCGAAGGGCGCAATGTACCGTCATTCTTCTAATTGTGCTACGGAGGCGCTTAATACACAATGCATCTTAAGGGAATGTTCCAGGGAACTGGCAATAGCATTGACATGCCTGTTTAATAAGAGTCTTACAACAGCACAGGTTCCAAGGGAATGGAAAAAAAAAAAAGGTAAAATTATTCCAATGCATACAGGTTGTGCTTCAAATTATAAGGCTGTGGCTTCAAATTATAGGCCAAGCTGGTATATCTAGAGTTGCATTGAAGGTTCTAGAGAGAGAGAGACATCAGTGAAAAGTAGGATACAGAAATGGGTTGATAACATTACTGTTCCCTGTGGTTATCATCATGGGTTTGGGAAAGGGAGATCATGTTTTACTGACTTACTCATGTACTGTAACAAGGTGACAGATGTCTTGGACAAAGGAGATGCATATACAGCGGTATACTTAGATTTTGCAAAAGCATTTGATAGACTGCCACATGACAAGCTGTTAAATAAATTGAAACAAATGAGAATGGGTAATAGACTTCTGAGTTGGATCAGTGACTGGCTGATGGACAGGTATCAGAAAGTTGTATATGGGGATGCAGTATCCTGAAAGAGGAATTTGCATATTAATGATATTGGGATGAGTTACTGATATACCGATATATATTGAAATACTGGTAATATGCAACTGTTTGCAAATGATGCAAAATTAGGGAGAGCAATACAGAGTCAAGCAGATGTTATGGTCTGCTTGACTCTTGAATAGATTGCATGAATGGGCAGGTAAGCGGAGCTATCAGTTCAATGTTGCAAAGTTTAAGGTTTTGAGATTTGGTAAGCAACGATGGGATGCAAAGTATACACTTGGTGGGGAAACTTTAAAGGAAATAGAGGAGACAAGAGATCTGGGAGTGGTGGTGGACAAGGACCCAAAATTCATGGACCACATTGCACAAGTTGTGAAGATGTCACATCAGATAATGACAATGATGCAGAGGACCCTGACATGCAGAAACAAAGAGATTATGATGACATTTTATATAGTCTTGATCATGCCTCATATGGATTAATGTGCACAGATTTGGTCACTGGGTTTTCATGGTGATGAGGATATGTTAGAAAGGGTCCAGAGAAAATTCACAAAGGTGGTCAGTGGTCTTTGGAATGTGGAGTACAAGGACAGATTGAGAGAATATTAACTAAAAAGCCTCATGAATAGGATGAGGAGCAGAGGAGATATGACTGAGACATATAAGCTAGCCAGGGGTTGTTATCAGGTGGACATGGAAGAGATTTTTCATATAATGAGAGAAGGGACTAGAACAAGAAGCTATTTCTGGCAACTGTATAAGGAGGGTGTCAGCAGAAGGTTGTTTGCATGGAGAGTGGTTTTGAGTGGAATGCATTGCTTGAGTGTTTTATGAATGTAGACATACTGAATCAGTTTAAGGCACAGTTGAATGAGCTTTGTGTGTGACAGTGTGCACCTTCTATGATGAGTCTGACTGCATGGAAATCAGATGTTAATAATAATAATAATGAAAGGATTCCTCTGTATGAAGCAATGTTTGGCACTGTGCCAAAGGTAGGGTTGTTTATTTTAGAATTACCTAAAAGATATATTTGGGAGTATAGAAGATGAAGATTTAAACACACCTAGACGAATTTTAAATCTTCATCTTTTATGATATAAATATATCTTTAAGTAATACAGAAGTGTACAACCTACCTTTAGTGCGACACTGAACAGTGCTTCAAAGAGAGTCCTTTTAATAGTGAATAGTATTAACTTCCCTACCAGACAAGGTGGATGAAATAGGGAGACCAAAATGCACTTCTTATCCATGTTATTCAACAGGTGTTACAGAATCGTATCCAGATTTAGCTGGACGTCTATAGACGTCATGGCTGATTGGGGGGGGGGAGTTAAATCATGATAAATCTATTTTTCATAAATTGGAAGAATGGCTGTGCTGTGCCTTACTTCATTTACTTGTGTTAATATATTTTCAATATCCTGATCTGTTTTTTCCACATTATCCTGAATTTGGCTGTGCCTTAATTTGCTATATACAATTTTCAAATCTGTCCCCCCATATCTTAAATTTTCTATTATTCTTCACTTTTTCTTTCATTATTCTATTATTCAAGTACATCTAGACACTTTCAAATAATCAACAAGTTGTCTCAACTACCATATGTGGGGAGCGTAACAATTTAGCAAGAGACTATTAATGACTTTCCAAGCTTGACACATCACTATAGTTAGCACATTATTATTATTATTATTATTATTATTATTATTATTATTATTATTATTATTACATAACACCTCCAGGGAGTCAAAAACTCATCGAGGGAGGGCATCTGCTCTACAACTCTCCATCTCCACCACTACTAACCACAACTACCTTCATCATCTACAACAGTGCAATCTACCACCACTATTTTAACAGGCAATCACAAACATCATGCCACCACATGCTAGAGAATAACTTTCAGTTTCAATATAATAAAATAATAATAATAAGTACTCATTGAATGCTGTAACAAAATTCACTATTCTGCAGAATACCTAAATAGTGAGTAAAATAACTTACAATTTCATGCTTTACCTAAAAATACCATTTATTATCTCCAATATCTAGTTATTCTAGCTCATTTAACACTTTTAAAAGAAGCTCTCCCACCCACTTTTCCTTTCAGAAATTCTCAGTCCATTATTTTTCACTTTCCATTAATTAAGCCAGATATAAACTGAATTAAGGAATGTGTATTTTATACCTTATTTAAAAATTTATCCCCCCCCCCTAAAGTTGGCACCAAAGGCTTATGTAAATAATAGGTATTTTTCAGGTTTCTAAACTCAAAATTATTTAAATTAAGGGGATATTAAATCCCATGTTGTTTTAAAACCGAATAAGAAACTCAAAGATTGGAATCAGAGAGTTTCATGCCGAATATAGTAAACTATAAAAGTATCGGCGATCACTAGCGTGAGCTAATGCAAGTGACCCTAGTACGTAGTACAATACCGGAGAACTCGCAGCAAAGGCATTAAAGTTCTGATCGCTATTCTTAGGTATTTTCCATAATGTAAAAACACATTTCCTAGGAAATGTATGCTGTTATTACATTATGGTAGGAGGTCACTACCCAGACCGGTTTCAGCCTTTTTTGAGGCTTCATCAGTGAGTAGCTAGACCAAATAATACCAAAGTGTATAGCGAAAAGAACTTGTATACTCTGCTATACGAATTTCCAAACAGGTGCTTAAGTTACTTAAACATAAAGAGCCAATAGGCTTCATTTCGGCGATATAACAATATTTAAATTAAGGGGATATTAAATTCCACGTTGTTTTAAAACCGAATAAGAAACTCAAAAATTGGAATCAGAGAGTTTCATGCTGAATATAGTAAACTATAAAAGTATACAAAATTATTATTATTATTATTACGTAATACCTCCAAGGTCTCATCACAGGAGAGTACTCCACTCCGCTATACACATCTAATCATCTTCCCTACTACTTAATTCTCCTACTACACACAACTACTATTCATGCCATCTACCACCCATCACCACCACCACCACCACCACCAACAGTATTTTTTGTTTGTAAATTACGCATGTTCTGAAGGCCGATTTGCCTGTAGGTGGATGAAAAACTTGAGTTTCAAGGAGAAAATACCCTGCTACCTCTGTATGAAATCAGCTAACTCACCTTCTGAACAATTAACCAATATAAAGATTCCTCTTGTAATAACAAGAATCAAACTTGGTCCTTTTCTAATTGAAGGGTGCAATATACCATCGTTCTTCAAATTAGTTATCAACAGTTCAGTAACTTCCACTTTATTACCATTAATTTTTAAGTTCTTGCTCATACTTTAATGTGATATATATAACCTGCTATGTGCAGAATTAATACAAAAGTGTGTGTGTGTGTGTGTGTGTGTGTGTGTGTGTGTGTGTGTGTGTGTGTGTGTGTGTGTGTGTGTGTGTGTGTGTGTGTGTGTGTGTGTGTGTGTGTGTGTGCGTATTCTTGTTCTCCTTGCTCCACTTAATCTCTTAAGTCTCAATCTTTCCAGTCATCCTATTCAGATCGTTCTTCATGCCTTCCATTTCTTTTCTCAACACCTATATTTCAGTCTCCATAGATCCTACTTTCACCTCACATTTGATGTGAAATGTGAGGTGAAAGAAAGAAAGCCATACCTCAGAGCGAAAGTTCTGAATGTAAGTTGCAGAATGAAAGCCATCCCTCAAAATATCTCCCCTCTGCCATACCAAGTTCAAATCCATTGATATCTTTCTCTTTTTTTTTTTTTTTTTTTGCTGCTTGTATCTATATGTTAGCATTCACATATTTTTCAACTTGTTACTTCCACTGCTGATAAAACCAGAGAACAATAACAATGCCTGCATACATGTTCCCATTCCTCAAGTTCCATACACATGCCACAAGAGTAGCATACACGAAGTCCTCGTATGCTACTGCACAATATAATATCTACAAGACAAAATAATGGTGAGCCCCTACCACAATAAGGCTTTTGACTCATTGTGGTAGGGGCTCACCATTATGCATTGTAACAGTGAGAGCCCCTACAGTAGCTCATTGTACCATGCCTTAAACACATTCACTATATTTAAGGCATGGTACTGTTTCTGCTTCATCTTCCACAAAAATCCACAAATTTAATATATCTAACAATCGGTCCAGAAGTGAAATAAAAAGTTCAGAATAATAAGCATTCAAATGAACAGTAATGGGATGCTTAAGGGTCAAAGCTATATAATGAGAGGAGACCTCCACATAGCCTTTAAAGGAATGCGGAGAACTGACCAGGGCTTCTACCCTAATGTCCAATCCTCACCTTCTCGTGCTGCACACTGTTAGATATCTACCTGGATACTGAACGAACGAGGGTGGACTAGCAATTTGGGATTTAGCTGACCAAATTGTATTCTTATTAGCTTAAACCAAAATATAAAATGATGGTACAACATGACAGAAATTCATGTCGGCTGGAGCATCACGCGGTTAAACAAACCTCATTGTTTTCACCAGGGAACCAGGGCAAACAGCAAAAAGTCAGCTACTGGAACAAATCCTAAAACCCACACAATTCAACATCACCAGAGTTCAAGATCAGTACTATCAACATAAAAAGCCTGAATGGCAAAGAAATGGAGCTAGCTGAAGAATTGGATAAGTACCAGATTGATATAATAAGGTTGACTGAAACAAAAAAAGGCAAAAACTGGTGAGATCTTTCTGAGCAATAAATACAAAATGTTATATACAGGCAATGACAATCAAGGAAAAGAAGGAGCAGGCATAGTATTCAACACTAAATATGAGGCTAATCTTCTTGAATGGCAGGCAGTCTCAAGTAGAGTGATGTGAACAAATATCAGAATGGGGAACTGGACAATGAGACTTATTTGTGCCTATGTCCCAAGAAGATTCTACTAAGGTAAAAGTGGAGGAATTTTTTGATGCTTTAGAGAAAGCAGCTGACACAATGAAAAAGGAAAAGTTGGTTCTTGTTGGGGATCTAAATAGGAGAGTTGGAAATTATTGTCAGACATACAAAAATATTTTGGGAAAATTTGGAGAAAAGAGCAAAGCAAATAATAATGGCAAATACCTGTTGGATTTCTGCTCAGGACATAGACTGGTTATTACTAACACCATGTTCCAACATAAAAATGTGCACAAATTCACATGGAGAGGAGAGGCAAGGAATAAGAAAAGTCTCATTGACTATGTTATTGTTGATAGTGAAGTTTTCTCCTTGGTGCAGGACACCAGAGTGTACAGAGGATTTGAAATTGGAAGTGATCACTATTTATTCTTGAGCAGGATAAAACTGAAGCTCATATTAAAAAGAAGAACATGCAAGAAAGTTTTAAAGTGAATAAAAGTTGAGCAGCTCTCAGATGTGAACTGTAGACTAAAATACACAAAGATTATTCACGAAAAAATGAAAGAGTTTGAAAACGGGAACCAAACCTTGGAGATTCAGTGGCAAGCCCTGAAGAAAACACTGATTGATTCAGCCAGAGAGGCATGTGGTGAGGTTGTCTGCAAGCAGGGCCGTGCCATCCCGAGGGTGCACCGCACCTGGGCAGTATTTTATGAAGCTAATATCTAATTTGGATTATACAATGCAGTATTAGGGGCGGCTGCTAAAATTTTTGCACCCAGGCAGTAAATACCCTTGGCAAGCCCCTGTCTGCAAGGATAGAAAAATCAGAATGCCATGATGGATACAGGAAGTTAAAGAGGCAGGAAGGTTGAAGGAAAAGAAGAAAGCATATCAAAAGTTCCTAGCAAATAAGTCAGCTTGTGCTCTTAGAGAATATAGACACAAATGTAAGAAAGCTAAAAACTGTGTAAAACTAGCTAAACAAAATTCATGGGAGAACTTTGGTATACAATTTGGTAAGAACATGGAAAATAAATATCAAGAAGGTGGCAAGATATTCTGAAGTTTTTGTAGAAGTTCAGAAATGGAGGAAAGAGTGCTGTAAAAGGAATTGGAGATGGTAAAGATGACATGAAAACAGGAGAAAAAGATATCCTTGAAGTATGGAAAAATTAGTTTGAAAAACTGCTAAGTGAAACAAGCAGTGATGACAGCACAGTGGTTAAAAACACTCAACAGGCATGCAGTCAGGAATACATATCCATACTTGAAGTAGAAAAAGCCATCAAAGGCTTGAAATGTGGAAAGGCAGCTGGAGTAGATGATATTTACCTTAAATGCTCAAGTATGGAGGTATAAAAGTCTTCCAGTGCAGCCACTGTTCAGAAGTGTAGTATAGTTCAGAAGGCCTGGACAGAGGGATGAATTCCAGATGATTGAAGTAGAGTTCTCATAGTACTCATATATAAAATGGGAAATAAAACTGAATGTGAGACTTACAGAGGTATTTCATTACTGAGTGTTCCTGGTAAGATATATGCAAGTATACTTGAGAAACGGTTGAGAAGAATTGTGGAAGAGAAGCTTGGTGAAAAACAAGCTCGATTCAGGCAAAATAGAGGCTGTCAGGATCAGATTTTCACTTTACAACACATAGTTGACAAATCATGGGAATATAACAAAGATCTGTATTTACGTTTTGTAGATCGTTAAGTTTTTGATGCGGAGGGCAAGGATTATGAATGATATGCTGGCTGAAATGTGTGAGGAGATAGGAGTACAGTTTGTTAATGTGTGGAATGAGTTTGAGGGACGAAGTGAGCTGTATGGGAGTGATGGACTGCATTTGAGTTGTTATGGTGTGAGTCGCTTGGAGAGACTGCTGCTGGAAGGTAGTGAAGTGAATAGAGAGAATGAATCGGATCGAGAGGGGAGTGATGTGGAAGAGCAGGAGAGTAAGACAGGAGAGATTGAAGAGGTGGATATGAATGGAGAAATGAGTGATATGAGTATAGAAAATGAGAGAATGGGTGTGCAAGAGGAGCAGGGAAACGGGGAGGCTCAGGGTGGACAGGGATACACAGCATGAGAAAGGTGGATGCTCCAAGAGGAGGTGAGAGCATGTGTAGGCAGGAAAGAAATGGAATGACCAGGGATCAAGAGGAAACAGGTGGAATTGAAGCGTTCTAAAATGAAGAAGCAGAAAGGGAAATGTCCCCAGTCGAGCATGGAGGGATCACATCGAATGAGTGGTATCAGTGGAACTTGTTGCAGATCCAGGAATGAGATGTTGTGTTTGTATACAAATGCTAGAAGTGTAAGAAATAAGGCAGATGAAATGATTGCACTAATTGCTTCTGTTCACCCAAAGATTGTTGGAATAAGTGAGACTGGTTGGAAGAGGATGACATCCTAACAGGAATAGAGATGGAAGGGTATGATGTGTTTCAGAAGGATAGAAGGGGGTAAAAAGGGAGGGGGGGTGCTATTAATGATAGAGAAAGAGTTATGTCCATACAAAGTAGAGATGCAAGATGGAAATAGTGCCAGTGGTTTTGAGGCAGTATGGTGTGAGATAGAGGTGAATGGAATGAAATACTTGGTTGGATGTTGTTATAGACCAGGAAATGTGGATGGCAGTGACTATGATATGTATAATCAAATTAGCCAAGCAAATAAGAAAAGGTTGATCATTATGGGTGATTTTAATTATGGCAATATAGACTGGAATGATGAGATAGCAACTGGAAGTAAAGAAAATGAGTTTCTTGAGGGATAACTACCTCAGACAGTATGTAACAGAGGGCACACGAGGATTAAGGGTCTTGGATTTGGTCATCTCATCAGAGGATGTAATTATAAATGAGGTGTCAAATCATTCACCAATTGGTGAGAGTGACCATGAGGTGATTACCTGGGTGGTTGCCAGCAGTGCGAGGACCCCTGTGAAAAAAGGATATATGTGGAACACCAAGGGGGGTGATTATGAAGAACTCAGGAGACAGCTTACGGGTGTAGCGTGGAATGAGGAGTTAGATGGAAAAGAGATCAATGCAGCTTGGGGGATTTTCAAAAACTATCTAGTAGATGCAATGTCTAAATGTATTCCGAGGGTGAGAAGGTTAAATAAGTTAGGTGTGAGATGGATGAATAAAGAGATTAAGCATGCGATACAAAGAAAAAGGGCATTGTGGAAGCAGCATAAGAGAAGTGAAATAACCAATTTCATGAGGTCTACAAAGACCAGGCAAGGAGGATGACTTGGTTGGTGAGAGTAGCTAAAGAGAGATATGAACAGCAGTTAGCTAATGAAGCCAAAAAGAATCCTAGGGAGTTTTTTTGATATGTAGCCAGCAAAAGAAAGAATGCTTATGGAAAGATGACATTGATTGGAGAAAATGGTATAAAGACAGCTGTTGCAGAATGTGTGGTGGAGATACTTAATGAGCAGCTCATAAAGATCTTTCAATCTTGTGAATCTGACTTCATGGAGAGATTGAGCAGTTGATGATGGGGAGGACAGACTGACTGTAAGCGAGCAAGAGGTGTTTGGGGAGTTGGGTAAACTAAATGTAAATAATGCTGTGGGACTTGATAATATATCACCGCGTATTCTGAAGGAATGTGCAAGGGAGCTGACACCTGCCTAGACATATTTTTTTAATACGAGTCTTGCACTTGGTCAAGTTCCAAAGGAGTGGAAGGAGGGCAAGATTGTGCCACTTCATAAAGGAGGTGATCGAACTCAAGCATCAAACTATAGGCCTATCTGTGTGTCAGGTGTTGTGGTTAAATTGTTGGAGAAGCTTCTGAGAACTAGGATCCAGAGTTGGGTTGACAACAATGGTATTATCTTTGACGGACAGCATGGATTTGCTAAAGGGAGATCATGTTTTAGTAATGTACTTATTACAATAAAGTGACTGCTTCCTTGGACAGAGGAGAAAAAGTATACACAGTAATATACTTGGATTTCGCAAGGGCTTTTGATAGAGTACCTCATGATAAGTTGACAGTCAAACTAGAGCAGATGGGGGTTGGATATTACATTAGTGCATTGGATTGGATACTGGCTATCTGATAAGTATCAACAAGTTGAGTATGGGGGGTGCGATATCCAGGAAAAGGAAAGTCACTAGTGGAGTGCCTCAGGGGTCTTTTTTTAGGGCCATTACTGTTTAACTTGTATATTAATGATATTGGCAAAGATTTGGATGGAGATATTCAGTTGTTTGCAGATGATGCAAAGTTGGGACGAACCATAAAGAGTAGTGATGATGTTGTGGCCTTACCAGAAGACTTGAATAAATTGAGTGATTGGGCATGGAAATGGGGATGTGAGTTCAATGTTGCAAAATGTAAGTTTTTAAAATTTGGAAAACAAAGATGGGATGCAGAATTTATGTTTGGTGAGAATATATTGTTGGAGGTAGAGGAAATAAGAGATCTGGGGGTGATAGTGAATAAGGATCTAAAATTTAGGGGACACATCGCCAAAATTGTGAAGACCACACAAAGGCTTTTGGGAAGGATGAGGAGGACACTGACGTGTAGAAGTAGGGAGATTCCTATTCCATTGTATAAGGCTTTGATTAGGCCACACATAGACTACTGTGCCCAGATTTGGTCACTGGGTTTTCAGAAAGATAAAGAGGATGTTGGAAAGGGTCCAAAGGCGACTGACTAAGGTAGTTCCTAACCTCTGGAATGTCGAGTATGAGGAAAGATTGAGAAGATGTAATTTGCAGAGTCTGGTGGACAGGAGGAAGAGGGGGAGATATGATAGAGACCTACAAGTTGGTAAGGGGGTTGTTATAAGATCAATGGTGGAGAAGTTCTACAGAGAATAGTGGGATATCAGGGGAGAACCACAGTTCATCCCTGGAAACTGTATAAAGAGGGTGTGAGTAGGGGAGTGAGAGGCAGGTTTTTTTGTGCAGAGTTATGAATGATTGGAATGCCTTGTCTGAGAGTGTGGTGTCTGCAAGGAGTTTGAGTGTGTTTAAGACACGGTATAATGAGATGTGTGTGTGTGATAAAAGGACCTCCCAGATGAGTCTTTGACTCCATGAGGTCTTGGGATAATAATAATAATAATAGTAGATCTGGAAAAGGCATATGACAAGATGCCAAGAGAGAAGCTATTCAAAAGGTTACAATTATATGGTGTCAATGGGGTATTATATCAAGCAATACTTAGTCTTTATTTGAGTTGTAAGTCAGCAGTTAGAATTGAAGGAAGTACAGGAAGGTGGTTTAATGTTAAATCTGGTGTCAGATAAGGATGTATTTATCTCCTCTGTTATTCATTAGCTATATGGATCACATTATGAAGGAAAGTGGTATTAACCTGATTGGAGATATCAAAATTGGAGATTATAATCTCAATTCTTTGCTTTATGCGGATGATGTTATACTTCTAAATAAAACCCCTACAAGTCTGCAAGTTTCCCTGACTAAATTGAATAACTGTTGTAATAGATATGGTATGAAGGTCAGCATTAAAAAGACAAAGACAATGAAAATAGGCGGAAACATTGGAAATATCAACTGCATTGAATGAAGAACCTATAGAACAAGTAAAACATTTCAGCTACTTAGGCACGATTTTTAGTGAAGATGGTAAATTAAATATGGAAATAGACAACAGAATCAACAAAGCTGGTATGGTAGGAAGTCAATTGAATAAATTCATATGGAATAAGAGAACAATTAGTTGGAACACTAAATTAGCTGTATACAAGACAGTGTTCAAACCAGTTTTAACTTATGGATCTGAGAGCTGGGTCTGAAGTAAAACACTTGATCAAAGACTAGAGACCACAGTTATGAGAGACCTGAGAAAGATTAGAGGTGTGAACAGATGGCATATTAAAAACGAGGATATTAGGAAAGAACTTGACATTGTCAGCATCCAGGAATGCATTAGCAGTGCTAATCTCAGGTGGTATGTTCACTTAAACAGAATGGGAGAGGAAAGATTATAGCAAAACAAGTGCTCTCTGCCAGGTTGGCAGGAAAAAGACCAGGAAGGAAGACCAAGGCATAGGTGGAATGATACAGTAAAAAGTGCCTTAGAAGACAGAAATATAATATCTGATAATATTCGAGTCTTGACGGGTAACAGATTGATTTGGAGAAAAATTGTAAGTAATGATGTAAATTTTTCATGTAGTACTATCATATCCTGTATACCCCCTTGACGGTATATACCAGGAATTTGATGATGATGATGATGAACAGTAACATTTACTAAACAAACAGAATAATAATAATAATTAACAAGGAAGAAATATCTATTTTTATATGTAATTTATTTAAAATTGCTATTATTCACAGTACAGTTTATAAAAAATATCACATTGATGGAGCTACTGGATGTAGCACAGCACAGACTATTTCAGAACATCTCTAGCTCAATCCAGAGGAGGAGGAGGAGGCTAGAAAAAAAAATATAATGATTTCCTATTAAACAGTTATCAATGATCACACAAAGCTAAAAAAAAAATAGTGTATTATTATTATTGTTAACATTTGACCTCCATGGAGTCAGAGACTCATCGTGGAAGGTACACACTATCACACATAATGCTCATTCAACTGTGCCTTAAAATGATTCAGTGCGTCTACATTCATAACACACTCAAGCAATGCATTCCACTCAAAAAAACCACTCGCCATGCAAAGAACCTACTCCTCACTCCTCTGCTCACAACCTCCTTATACAGTTTCCAGCGATGGCCTCTTGTTCAACCCCCCCCCCCCTCCCATTCTATGTAAAATCTCTTCCATGCCAGCCCAATAACAGCCCCTGACTAGCTTATATGTCTCAATCATATCCCTCCCCCCCTTCCTTCTATGCATGAGGCTCTGCAACTTACATTCTCTCAATCTGTCCTCGTACTCCACATTAAAAAGACTACTGATCACTTTTGTGAATCTTCTCTGGACCCTTTCCAACATATCCTTGTCACCATGAAAACCCAGTGACCAAATCTGTGCACAATAATCCATATGAGGCCTGATCAAGGTCACGGAAGAGATTTTTCATAGAATGGGAGGGGGGGGAGTAGAACATTATTGGATGTGATGTCTTCACAACTTTTGCAATATGGCCCCTGAATTTCAGGTCCTTGTCCACGACCACTCCCAGATTTCTCATCTTCTCTACTTCCAAACAAGTTTCCTCAAGTGTATACTTTGCATCCCATTGTTGCTTACCAAATCTCAAAACCTTACACTTTGCAACAGTGAACTGACAGTTCCACTTACCTGCCATTCATGTAACCTATTCAAGTCCTCTTGTAAGGCCATAACATCTGCTTTACTCTGTATTGCTATCTGCAGTTTTGAATCATCTGCATATCACTAGTTAAACCCATCCCAATATCATTAACATACAAATTGAACAACAATGGCCCCAAAATTGACCCCTGTGGCACACCATTAGTGACCTTTCTCTTTTGGGATACTGCACCCCCATATACAACTTTCTGATACCTATCTGACAGCCAGTCACTGATCCAACTCAGAAGTCTGTTATTCAATCCCATCTGTTTCAATTTATTTAAGAGCTTGTCATGTGGAAGTCTATCAAAAGCACTTGAATATCAAAGTACACCACTATATATGCATCTCCCTGTGCAAGGTATTTGTCACAGTGTTATAGTACATAAGTAAGTTAGTGAAACATGATCTCCCCCTTAATAAACCCATGCTGATAACCAGAGAGAGAATAGTAATATTATCAACCCATTTCTGTATCCTACTTCTCACCAATGTGTGTGTGTGTGTGTCTCTCTCTCTAGTACCTTCACCACAACTCCAGATATACTGACTCACTATAATTTGAAGCTATAGCCTTATCACCACCTTAATGCAGTGGAACAATTTTACCCTCCTTCCACTCCCTTGGAACCTGTGCTGTTGTAAGACTTTTATTAAACAGGCATGATAATGCTACTGCCAATCCCTTAAGATGCATGTTGATATGGCCTCAAATCCTATCACCTTTTTGACATCAAGTTTATTTATTTCCATTAGATACCCAGCTGTGTTTTTATGCACTAACACTGTTTATTTTTATTACATAATTTTAACTTCTCACTCCATTACCTGTGCATATGAAAATGAATAGTATTCTAATATAATAATATATTATAATATGTACAATTTTGGTTATGAGGATCGGCTGAGGGAACGTGGACTGCAGAGTTTGGTGGATAGAAGAAGGAGAGGTGATATGATTGACTTTTAAACTGTTGAGAGGTGGTTACAGGGTTGACACTGGGGGAGTTCTTTCGTTTGGTTGAACAGCGGGAAGGCGTGATGACAGGAGGCCATCCCTGGAAGTTACGAAAAGAAACTGTGAGCAAGAAAAGCTCCGTGTTCGATCCCCAGCATCTCTATTTTTGAAGTCGCTGCTAGAGGGATTCGTAGTGTGTAGTGTTCGTGAAAGCTCCTGATAAGATAAGTGTTATTTTCAGTTATCGTTGATAAATTTACTTTAATATTGCATAGTTTTGTTTGCCTTGCTTTGTTAGTGTGTCTGTTTGTGTGTTTTTGGTGTTTATACTTTATAATTTGATAAAATACGTTACTAGTATGGCTCCAGTACAAAGGAAAATGGCGGCAGTAATGATGGTTCGCCATCTTCTTTCAAGAACGGTAATGTAAAGGAGATGATTTAGTGTACTATCTGCAAAATGTACGCTTTGCGGAGTGCGGTCAGAGTGTGGTTAGATGATAATAAAGGAGTGAATGTGTGTAGAAAATGTAGGGAGAATGAGGAATTGAAATGTATTTCGGATCGTGAGTGTGATATTTTTGTCAAACTTCAGAATGAAGAAAATAGGGATATGAAAAGAAATGGTGAGGTTGTACCAGAGAATTGTGAGAGTGTGAATGATAGTATTAATGGTTTTACAGAGAATAAAAAAGATGAGATAGATGCAATGAGTGAGATCACGTTGTTGAATGGTGCGATACAAAGGGCAAAACAGCAGCTAGAGCATATGAGCAAAAGTCGACTGAATGAACCAGCCAATAATAAAAAGTATGACAGGAAAAATAGGCGTATGAGTGTGAACATGAACAAAATGAAGGATAGAATGCTGTATGGAGACTTGTTAGTATGAGGTGTGTTAGTAGAGGATTTGACAAAATTGTACCAACCTGGTGCGACCATAAAGGATGTAACTAAGTCTATTAGAGAGCAAAAGGAAAGGGTGAAAGAAATGATTGTTGCGGCAGGTATGAATGATTTGAAAGGAGATAAAATGGAAATGATAGAAGACCTGAATGAATTGTTTGAGGTAGCAAAAGAAAAGAGTGAGAGAGTTAGAATGATTAGTCTTTTGCCACGGTATGACAGTGAAATGTTTAAAAGGAGGGCCATAATTGCGAATGACTTTATGCGTGGGTTATGTATGACGAGTGGTGTGGAATTTGTGGATGTGTGGAGTGAGTTCGATGGGCGAAAGGATCTATATAAGATGGATGGCTTGCATTTGAATGGTTACGGTGTAAGGAGATTTGAGAAAGTGTTGCTGAATGTAGTGGATGTGCAAATTCAGGGAAACTAGATTTATTAAGGGGGGGGTAGATATACAGTCCTTAGGGAGGCAGTTGAATGTATGAATGAATATAATATGCCCAAGTGAATAAGGACAACAAATCAGAGTGGGATAGTTAATATAAGGCATCAAGGTAGGGTTGGGGCTAATGGGGGTCTTAAATTCATGTACACTAATGCTAGGAGTATTAGGAACAAGAACGAAGAGCTTTTGGCCATGGTTGGCATTTCCAGACCACAGGTTATTGGTATTAGTGAATCATGGCTGACTGTAGATGATATATAGCTAGTGGGATTGAATGTGATGGGTATAGTGTGTTCAGGAATGACAGGGAGAATAAAATGGGGGAGGAGTATTGTTGATGATAGCTGATGAGCTACAGCCAAGGAGAATAGAAGTTGAATTGCAGGATAGAGAAAAGAGCACATTTGAGGCCATTTGGTGTGAGATTGTGGCTAGCAGAACTAAATATACAACTGGGTGCTGCTATAGACCAGGTGATGGAAAAGATCGTGGTGACAGTATGCACAAGCAAATAGAAGAAATGAGTGGAAGGTGGGTAATTATTATGGGAGATTTCAACTATGATCGCATTGATTGGAGTGAGGAGAGGACACACGGGAGGAAGGAATTGGATTTTATGCGGTTATTAAGCGATAACTATCTGCGACAGCATGTAATGGAAAATACTAGGGGTCAGAGAGTGCTTGACTTAGTAATTACATCTGAGGATTTGGCTGTAACAAATATGACCACATTGCAACCAATTGGTGAGAGTAATCATAGGGTCTTGACTTGGGAGATGACTAAAGGTGTGGAATTTTCAATTAAGACAGGGTACATGTGGAATTATCGGGCTAGAAAGTATGGCAAGCTTAGGAGTTTGATTGGTTCAGTGCCATGGCATGTACAACTGCAAGGACTAGAAGTTGATAGTGCATGGGAGGCAGTTAAGAAGTGTTTGCATGAAACAATGGCTGACTGTATACCTAGAGTCCGAATAATAAATCAAGTAGGGGTTAAATGGATGAATAACACCATTAAGCTTGAGCTGCAAAAAAAGAAACAACTATGGAGGGAATTTAAGGAGAAAAGTGACCGGCAGGCACATGAAGGGTATAAAGCGCAGACCAGAAGGGTAACGAGTGTGGTAAGAAAAGCAAAAAAGGATTACGAAAGAACATTGGTCATGCAGGCTAAAGAGAATCCTAAACAGTTTTTTAGATATGTAGCAAGTAAAAGGAAAAATGTACATGGCAGAATGATTTTATAGAATACCGATGGTAGGGAGGTAACTGAATCAGTTGATATAGTTGACTTACCGAGTGAGCACTTTGCAAGTATATATCATCCAGATGGTGACATTGCAGAAACGAATAAACCAGTAGATTATACGGGAATTGTGGTGAATGAAGTGGAGGTGAGTAGCGTCAGTAGGTGAGTAGCATAACCTCAATGTCAATACATCCGTGGGATTGGATGGTATACCAGCTCGTGTCATACGAGAATCAGCTAAAGAATTGTCAGTATCCTTGACCATTTTGTTTAATTTGAGTCTCGGGTCTGGGTTAGTCCCAGGGGGGGGGGTGGAAAGAGGGGAAAATAGTTCCACTGCATAAAGGTGGTTCCAAGACTGCGGTTGTAAATTACCGACCGATTAGCATATCAGGAATCATTGTCAAGGTCTTAGAGAAATTAGTCAAGAAAAGAATACAGGATTGGATAGATAAAATTGGGATATTGTATGGGGGACAACATGGTTTTGTGAAGGGTAGAGCATGCCTCAGTAACTTGCTCACATTTTATAACACAGTGACGGCTGAACTGGATAAGGGTAATGGGTTTACAGTGATTCTACTGGACCTTGCCAAGGCCTTTGACAGGATACCACATGGAACCCTAATCAGTAAACTGGAGCAGATGGGGATGGATATAGGGTTGATGAGATGGATAGGAGGGTGGTTGATGGAGAGATACCAGAGAGTGGTTTATTCAGGAGTTGAGTCTAAAAGACGGCTTGTGACTAGTGGTGTGTCGCAGGGCTCTGTTCTTGGACCACTGCTTTTCAATTTGTTCATCAATGATATAGGAAAGGATCTGAGAGGAAGTGTTCACTTGTTTGCTGATGATGCAAAGTTGGGTAGAGCAATTGTGAGTGCACAGGATGTCAAAATTTTGCAGGATGATTTGGATAGTTTGGAGGACTGGGCCTAGGAAAAGTGGATGTCAATTTAATGTGGCAAAGTGTAAGGTTATGCACTCTGGGTGAAAATAATAGCAGCAGTATATCACATTGGTGGAACAGTACTCCAGGAGATTGATGAGGCCAGGGATTTGGGAGTGTTGG
The DNA here is from genome assembly GCF_054136105.1 of Typopeltis vanoorti. Lineage (NCBI taxonomy): Eukaryota > Metazoa > Arthropoda > Arachnida > Uropygi > Thelyphonidae > Typopeltis > Typopeltis vanoorti. The sequence goes on along the minus strand of NC_143555.1, from coordinate 84,299,632 downwards.
TGGATAGGGAATTGAAGTTTAGGGGGCACATTGCAAAAGTGGCTAAATAAGCTCATCAAATCACTTGACTTCTGAAAAATACTTTAACATGCAGAGACAAACGTTGTTGTTCCTCTGTATCGAGCCTTGATAAGACCCCCATTTGGACTACTGTGTGCCCAGTTATGGGCACCAGGGTTTCTTCATGATGGGGAGGAAGTGGAGAGGATCCAGAGACAAGTGATCAAGATGATATCAGGTCTGTGGAATGAACCTTATGAGAACAGGTTGAAGATTTGTGGGTTGCAGAAATGGGTCGATAGGCGGAAAAGGGGTGATATGATTGAGACATTCAAATTACTGAAGGGTTTCTACAAGATTGATCCAGAAGATATTTTTGAAAATATGACTGGTGGTGGGAGGACTAGGGGCCATGCATGGAAGCTGGGCAAGAGCGTAGTTGACAAGGATGTTAGAGCTAGGTTTTTTACTTCGAGAGTGGTGAATGAGTGGAATAAGCTTCCAGAGTCTGTTGTGGGTGCTAAGACCGTGAATGAGTTCAAGGCAAGGTATGATAGATACTGTGTCAATGTTGAATAGCATGACATGATGTTAGGGCCTCCCTTGATGAGTCTATCGACTCCTTGGAGTTGCCCAGAACAATAATAATAATAATGAGAAGAAGAAGGTGAGGAGTGGTTTCTTTGCATGGAGGGTGGCTGAACCATGGAATGCATTGCCTGATGGAGTGGTGAGAGTGAGAACGGTCAATGAGTTTAAGGAGTGGTATGATAGACTTTGTGTTTCTTAGGGGGGGGGACCTCCCCTCGATGAGTCTTGACAGACTTTATGTTCTTAGGAAGGACCTCCGACGATGAGTCTTTTGACTCCATGGAGGCCTGAATAATAATAAATAATAATAATAATAATAATAATAATAATAATAATAATAATATGATATATATAATGCTGGCCAAATGGTTAGCGTATCTGCTCTCCAGCCAAAAGGCTGCGGGTTCAAATCCCACCATGGGCGTGGATGTTTGTAATTGTCTGTGGAATAACTAGTGGTGGTGGTGGTTGGCGATAGATGGCGTTGGTGTAGTTGTGGTCAGTTGGTGAACTGTGTGGCGGAGACAGAGTTGTAAAGTAGGTGCCCTCTCTTGAAGAGTCTTTGGACTCCCTGGAGGTGTCAAATAATAATAAGAATAATAATAAGATAATAATATAGTATAATATAATAGAACATTAATAATAATAATAATAAAACCTCCCAAAGTCAATATCATTGTAAGAAATCCATTCTAGTAATCAATGTCTATTATAATGTGCCTCATTTTTTGTTCGGTATCAGTGTGTGTGTGTGTGTGTGTGTGTGTGTGTGTGTGTGTGTGTGTGTGTGTGTGTGTGTGTTCGTCATCTTCTGAGGCAATGCATTTTTGTTATCAACATGTCACAAAAAAAAAACCACATACCTTCCTTTCTTCTCCTGCCTTATTATTATTATTATTAGACCTCCAGTATGTCAAGTATATGTTGAGAGAGGCCATAAATCACCCACCCCAGCTGACATATCTTCACTTAAACTCATTCGCACTAGATATACTCACTAGTTCAATAGGCAAATTATTCCACTTACTCAAGGTTCTGTGAAAGAAAAATCCAGCTTTCAACCCTTTCTTAACTGCATACAAACTTTCACAGTATGTCACCCTTGTTCTTTCCCACCTTCCATATAATGAAAAATGTTATCAACTGATATTCTCTAACACCCTCTCAAAAGTTTATAGACTCTATCACATCACTACCTCTTTCTCCTGTCTACCAGGATCCATATACCCACATACTCTTAATCTATCCTTGTAATCTACTTCCATAATCCTGATATCTTATTTACACCCTTTACACAACTTCTTTATCCCTTCTGACCCCAGGGACAAAATCTGCATACAGTAGTTCAGGTGTGGTCATATCAAGGTCTTTTAAACAGAAAAAAAATTAACTTCCATATCATTATATGCTAATGTTCATTTCAAAATTGTGATTATCCCCTTAGTTGTATTTATCAAAGTATTCAGGTTTGAATTTAGCAAGTTCCAATTTCTGGTCACATGAGTTGTTGAATTTACTTGAGATTTGTGAAATGAGTACATATCCTTAAGCTACTTTACAAATATAACAACTATATTTTTAAAACATTTTTTCTTTTGATATCTAAAGTAGAAAGTGAATCCAAATAAATTTACTTACTGGTAAATCCTCAATATCATCTGCAAAATCTGGCAATGGCATGGGCGTCTTATCTAATGTTACATCATCTATAACCAACTATAGTGTAGAAAAATATCAAGATAATTAAATATTATCATTTATTCAATTACAGTAAACTCTCACCATAGTAAATTCATAGGGACCACATTAATAATTTGTTATATTGGATAGTTAACTATAATAAATTTCTTTTAGCACAGTTTTGTACCTATGGAGCTTTCATCAGGACTCTTCAGAAGTTTGGTATAGTGAGAGGGTTTGTTATAGCAGTGTTTGCTATGGTGAGAATGAACTACATTTCAGCTATTTTTATTCTCCATTTCAAAAATTCAATCTTCTTATCTGAATTACAAAAATTCATAGCTGCTATTTCATGAATACAACTTAAATGTATTTAACTGCATTTAATAATGGAGTATGTTAATATTAGTGTGTTAGTATGAAAACTAATGGGAATGTTATCCAAATAACATTATTTTCCTTCCTTTCTTTAGCAGCAGCAGCAGCAGCATGGGGATGGGAGAGGAATAATAAGCATTTGTATGAACCATTAAAAATTTCATCATTAAAATAATTGCTGAAGCTAGAACCTGATTCAGTGTTAATGATGTTAGAGCCTGTGGATATTATTATTATAATTATTAATTTCTTGGGCATCTCCATAGAGTCAGAGACTAATTGTGGGTGGCTCATTCTAACCATTATACTCATCATATCTCTCCTTAAACTCATTCACTAATGAAGCAATCAGAGTGGAGCGTTCGCTGTAGTTGGTGGAGACAGAGAGTCGTAGAGTAGGTGCCCTCCCTCAATGATTCTTTGGACTCCTTGGAGGTGTCACATAGTAATAATAATAATAATAATAATAATAATAATAATAATTGTCTCTGCCAACCCATTCCATCCACAAGGCAAAAAATCATCCTCATACTCTTGCTAACCACTTGAGGGGGGGACCTCATCTCTTCCAGGGATGAGCTCCCCCCCTCTATCCTATCACTTCCTGCTATCTATTGAAAAAAGTCTTCAGTATCAATCCTATAAAACCTCTTTCATAACTGACATGCTTCTATCATATCTCATATTTTTCAGGTATCAACTAGCCTTTGTAACTTACAAACTTTTAATCTGTTCTCAGAGGGAACATTCTATAGACCTGTCACTTTCTCAGTCAGTCATCTCTGGATCCTGCCTGCTACTTCTTCATTGCCAAAGAATCTAGACAAGCAGATCCGTGTGCAGTAATTTAGATGTGGCCTTATTAAAGCCTTATAAAGAGGAACAATAATCTCCCTGCTTATCAATGTATTCTTCAACATCCAAGTAATCTGATAAGCTGTTTTGGTCACCTTTGCAATATTTCCTATAAACTTTAACTCTGTACATAATAATAAATCCCTGGACTCATCAATTTCCTGTAGTCCACCAGTTCCATCAATGTAGTAAGCAGCAAGTGATCTCATCATCCCAAGGCATGTGAGATTATTTTTTGTCACACTGGCAGGCCATACTGCCAGTCAATTTAAGATATCTTGCATTTTGCGTCATCAGTAAACAACTGGATATTTCCTCTTAAATCATACCTGTATCAGTGATGTAGAAATTAAATAGCAGCAGCCCAAGTACAGAGCTCTGTGGTACATGACTAGTCACCTACCTTCTCCTGAATTCAATTCCCCGTGTACTACTTTTTATGTCTTTCCATCAGTCATCCTCTTATCTATATCACTAAATAAATATCCATCATGATTTGCTCCAATTCATGTAATAGATTCCCACATGGCATCCTGCAAAGCATTCAACAATGAACTGCAAAGTTCAGCAATATTAGTGTGTGCAGCCATTTCCTTTATCAAATTCAGCTGTCATTTCATTATAAAAAAGTGAGCAGATTACTTAGGCATGATCTACTTTTCACAAAACCCATGTTGCACTCCCCCCCATCTTATACATTAATTCCCGAATTCTGCCTTTTACCAATGTCTCCAATACCTTAACCATCACTCCTAAGATACAGGATATTTAACTGCATTTAGTCTTCTGCAATTTGATTACCTTTGAACAAATTACAGACTAATTTTCTTGTCCTGGAGCTTTCTTTATTCAACAGAATTAAACAGCTTTGCACATTTTCTCATAATACATAAGCCGACATTCCATTTAATTCTATGGTGCCATTAAGGTTTTACAATATCCTAAGCACCTTCAATTCATCCACCTCTATTGTATATCAATCAATGTAACATCTGGCACTGCAGTACTCCCCACCTGGACAGTCCTTGCAAAATGATCATCCAATATTTCATCTTCTTTTGTTACCTCCCTGTTATCAGCACTTAAACTGAAAGCAACTGAAATAATTTGGTGTGTGTGTGTGTGAGAGAGAGAGAGTTGATTTTGTCTGGCAATCTGGGTATTATCATATTTTGTTAGAAAAAGAGCAGGAATGCATTGCTTAAATATTTAGTGAGTACAGAAACCTAAATAAGTTTAAAGTACAGTTTAACGAACATTGCATATGACAGTGAATGCCACCCACGATGGAAGTGTGAAGATGATAATAATACTAATGAGCCAGTTAACTCTGCTATCAGATTACTCAAATCAAAGTAACTTATATATTTTTAAGGATTTACATATTTACAGATGGAATCCTAATCATATTCAATATACATCTTCACAAATGAAAAAGGTACATATTAATTAATTTATTCTGAATTCCAAATTAAAATATTTGGAAATTTAAAGAATAAATTTTTAAAGAATCACAAAAATCACACATAAAAGAAGAGCAGCTGTTCATCCATGTTATGAGAAGCATAAAGTTACAGACACATTTTAATAACTAAAGATATAAAAATGATGGAAGAATTTATTAAAAATACTTCCACGTAAATTTTCTTTTTCTTTTTTTTTTATTTTATTTTCTTACATTATAGGTCCTTTTTTCTTTGAAGAATCAACAGTTAATGGAGAAAGTTATCTTGCCATGTTGCAAAATTTCTTCATCCCAGAATTGCAGAGATTAAATCACTCAAACATCATCTTCCAGCAAGATGGAGCACCTTATCATTATGCATTGAACATGCAACAGTTTTGAAATAACACCTTCCTGATCAAATGAATTGGTAGAAGCAGATCAATTCCATGGCCATCACATTTGCCTGATATAACCTCCATTGTGTGTGTGTGTGTGTGTGTGTGAGAGAGAGAGAGAGAGAGAGAGAGAGAGAGAGAGAGAGAGAGAGAGAGAGAGCTGGTCTGGTTGGCTGAGTGGTAAGCATATCCGCTCTCCAGCCAAAAGGCTGCGGGTTCAAATCTCGCCGTGAGCATGGATGTTTATGATTGTCTGTGAAAATACTAGTGGTGGTGGTGGTCGGAAGTAGTGGCATTGGTGTGGATGATGAAGGTAGCTGTGGTTGGTGGAGTGGTGGAGATGGAGAGTTGTAGAGTAGGTGCCCTCCCTCGATGAGTCTTTGAACTCCCTGGAGGTGTTATGTAATAATAATAATAATAATAATAATATATATACCGTATTTTCTGGTGTATAAGATGCTCCTATGTATAAGACACACCCAAGAAATTTAATACAATTTCTTGGGTGTGTTTTACTTTAAAAAACCTAAAAAAAACCTAAAAAAAAACCTAAAAAAAAATTTTTTTTCTGCAGGCAGAGGTCCAAAATGTCTTTCAGCTTCCCTATTCCCGTGTTCTTCCGCATATTTTACAACCTGCAATTTGTAACTTGAAGTATATGAATGTCGCCTGTTTTTTTCCATCACTAAAATCTATGGGGATATATCAAACTGAACACAAAATATCTCAACACGTCAACTCAATACTGATAAACATCGGTAACTGATTACTCGGATAAGATATGAAACTTGAATAAGCACTCCCCGTTCTTAGCCAATGATGCGCTAGAACTCACGTGAAGGTCACGCATCAATTTGATTGCACCATTAACTGCCTACAAAGATCTTGGAACATAAAAGGGAGTGCGTATGACTTTGAAAAGAGGAAATAATCTTTACCTTCATTATATAAGACGCACCCCATTTTTAAGATGAATTTTTAAAGTAAAAAAGTGCGTCTTATACACCGGAAAATACGGTATATATATAATTTTTTTTTGGTAGGAGACCACATAAAAACATTTGTTCTACTCATCACAACCTTGTTCTTTGGATGAACTCAAAGTCAGAATAACAAATGTAATTCAAGCAATATAAGTACATCAATTATGCAATGTATTCAGGTATTTTGAGAATCGTTTTGAAAGATGTAACAACAATGATGAGGATCATGTTGAAGTGTAATAATTAAAAACTGCATAAAAACTAAAACTTTTTAAGACCTAAAATAATTTTTACTAAACAGTTCCATTATTTGTATATCTTTAGTTATTAAAATTTAAAACAGGTGCAGCACTTTATGACCACCCTATATATATATATATATATATATATATATATATATATATATATATATATATATATATATATATATATATATATACATACACTGAGGTTAATTTACTCGTTGTTAAACATATTTTTTAAAAGAATTGAATGACATAAACCGAGAGTAAAGGAAATAGGTTTAATGGTATCACACATTGAAATTTTAAGTTTTTCAGAAGAACGGGTCAGTTTCACGTCCAGGAAAGGCAGGGAACCATTAGTTTCAAACTCAGCCATGAATTGGATATTCGGGTGTTGACTATTGAGATGTTCAAGGAAATCCAGGAGAGAATCATGTCCATGGCTCCAAATGAGGAAAATGTCGTCCACATATCGTTTCCAAATTCTAGGTGCTAAGGAATAGGAAGAGATAGCTTTAACTTCAAAATCTTCCAGATAAATGTTGGCAAGTACAGGAGATAAAGGATTACCCATCGCTAGACCATGATTTTGCTTGCAGATGGTGTCCTGAAATCTAAAGTATCCAGACTTGATGCAATGAGTAAGTAAGGCTAACATTTTTTTAGATAACTTATCTTTGAGTAGTGTCAGGACTTCGTCTGTAGGAACATTTGTAAACAAGGATACTATGTCAAAGCTAGCCATAATTTCATTTTCTTGAACAGTAATATCCTTAATGTATGATACAAAATCTGCAGAGTTGTTAATAAAAGACGAAGACGTGCCAGAAAAACATTTAAGGTATTTTGCGAGATATTTTGAAAGGTTGTATGTTGGTGAATTAATCCCTTCAACAATGGGACGAAGTGGGGTATTTTCCTTGTGGATCTTGGGAACTCCATATATGCATGGCATGAGCAGATGAAGAGAGTGAAGAGAAAGGCAAATGTTTCTAGACAGTTCAGTAGTTGTTTTTAATAAATTGTTGGTACTATTTTGAAGTTCACAAGTGGGATCTCTCTCAAGAATTGAGTAAGTGTCACTCTGTAGTAATTCAAGCATCTTATTTTTATAACCTTCAAAGTTAAGCACAACTGTGGCATTGCCTTTATCTGCGGGAAGGATAAGTATATTTCTGTTATTTTTTAAACTCTTAAGAGTCTGTCGTTCCGACGAAGAGATGTTATCTGTGGGTGGTTTAGCATTGTTAATGATAAAGATGGATTCAATATGGATAAGTTTTGCATCTTGTGAAGGGAGGAAGGAAGGAAGCAGCCTTTTCTATCTTGGTGAGGAGTGATTCTCTTGGGATAGATTTTGGAGAAGGAATAAAATTTAAACCCTTGCTGAGGTTACTTTTTTCTGCATCTGAAAGGATGTGAGATGATTTATTAATTACAACCTTGTCAGGGTTGATGTGGGGGGTTTCAAAAGGTTCAGGTTATTTTGTACTCTTTTTTATTTTATTTTTTAAACTCTTAAGAGTCTGTCGTTCCGACAAAGAGATGTTATCTGTGGGTGGTTTAGCATTGTTAATGATAAAGATGGATTCAATATGGATAAGTTTTGCATCTTGTGAAGGGAGGAAGGAAGGAAGCAGCCTTTTCTATCTTGGTGAGGAGTGATTCTCTTGGGATAGATTTTGGAGAAGGAATAAAATTTAAACCCTTGCTGAGGTTACTTTTTTCTGCATCTGAAAGGATGTGAGATGATTTATTAATTACAACCTTGTCAGGGTTGATGTGGGGGGTTTCAAAAGGTTCAGGTTATTTTGTACTCTTTTTCATGCTTCGAATTTCCTAATAAGTTTTAATTTGTTGTTATATTAGATTTGGGTTGCTTGAGACTCACTATGCATACTAAAGAGATGCCAACTTTCATTGTCTAGAGATTCTTCAAGTATTTGAGATAACGTACTTTTTTTGGCAAATAAAAAAGTGAGAGTACGTTTTGTGTCGAATATTCTTTCAGCAAGAAAGTCTAACTTTGTTTTGTGATAGATTCTTTTGGCAGTTTCCGAAGTAATATTCTCTTTAAAAGATATAAACTTAGGAAAGACTGCATGGAATTTACAGCGTTTCAGAAAGACTAACCTGTAGATGTTCAGTCCTATCTTCTTCGGTGTTTTGTTGAAGTTTCTTTTATTATTATTAAGAGAAGCCTCATCATGAAGGCTATAGATGCACTGAGGTTAATTTACCCGGGGTTGGTAAACATATTTTTTAAAAGAATTGAATGACATAAACCGAGAGTAAAGGAAAAAGGTTTAATGGTATCACACGACTAGTTTCAGCTTTTTTCAGGACACCATCTACAAGCAAAATCATGGTCTAGCAATGGGTAATCCTTTATCTCTTGTACTTGCCAACATTTATCTGGAAGATTCTGAAGTTAAAGCTATCTCTTCCTATTCCTTAGCACCCAGAATTTGGAAATGATATGTGGACGACATTTGGAGCCATGGACATGATTCTCTCCTGGATTTCCTTGAACATCTCAATAGTCAACACTTGAATATTCAATTCACTGCTGAAATTGAAAATAATGGTTCCCTACCTTTCCTGGACGTGAAACTGACCCGTTCTTCTGAAAAACTTAAAATTTCGATGTACAGAAAACCTACACACACCAACAGATATCTCCATAGTCAGTCCCATCATTTCCCTCCTCAGAAACTTGAAATTATTTCTACTTTAGGACATAGAGCTCGCTCTCTTCTTGATGACCCAGATGAACTTCATAAAGAAATCAATTTTCTTAGATCTACTTTCAGACTGAATGGTTATTCTCAAAAAATTACTAAAAAATACCTTTTTAATCCTCCTAGGCACCATACTGAAGAAATCATCATCATCATCAAATTCCTGCCATGTACCCTCAAGGGGTGTACAGGATATGATAGTACTACATGAAAAAAATTACATCATTATTAATTTCCTATCTACAATTTTCCTCCAAATCAGTCTGTTACTTGTCAAGACTCCAACATTATCAGATCTTATATTTCTATCGTCTAAAGCACTTTGTACTGTATCAATCCACCTATATCTTGGTCTTCCTCTGGGTCGTTTTGCTGCCAACCTGGCAGAGAACACTTGTTTTGCTAATCTTTCCTCGCCCATTCTGTTTAAGTGACCATACCACCTGAGATTAGCTCTGCTAACGCATTCCTGGATGCTGACAATGTCAAGTTCTTTCCTAATATCCTCGTTTTTAATATGATAGTGCCATTGATGCCATCTGTTCACGCCTATAATCTTTCTCAGGACGCTCATATCTGTGGTCTCTAGTCTTTGGTCAAGTGTTTTACTTCTGACCCAGCTCTCAGATCCATAAGTTAAAACTGGTTTGAACACTGTCTTGTATACAGCTAATTTAGTGTTCCGACTAATTTCTCTCTTATTCCATATGAATTTATTCAATTGACTTCCCACCATACCAGCTTTGCTGATTCTGTTGTCTATTTCTATATTTAATTTACCGTCTTCAGTAAAAATCGTGCCTAAGTAGCTGAAATGTTTTACTTGTTCCACAGGTTCTCCATTACCAACGTAGTTGACATTTTCAATGATTCTGCCTATTTTCATTGTCTTTGTCTTTTTATTGCTGACCTTCATACCATATCTATTACAACAGCTATTCAATTTAGTCAGAGAATCTTGCAGACTTGTAGCAGATTTATTTAGAAGTATAACATCATCCGCATAAAGCAAAGAGCTGACATTAACATCTCCAATTTTGATATTATATTTAATACCACTTTCCTTCATAATGTGATCCATATAGATAATGAATAACAGAGGGATAATGTACATCCTTGTCTCACACCAGATTTAACATTAAACCATCTTCCTGTACTTCCTTCAATTCTAACTGCTGACTTACAACTCAAATAAAGACTAAGTATTGCTTGATATAATGCCCCATTGACACCATATAACTGCAGCGTATTGAATAGCTTCTCTCTTCGCACCTTGTCATATGCCTTTTCCAGATCGACAAAACTTAAATACAGATCTTTGTTATATTCCCATGCTTTCTCGACTATTTGTCGTAAAGTGAAGATCTGATCCTGACAGCCTCTATTTGGCCTGAATCCAGTTTGTTCTTCACCAAGCTTTTCTTCCACAATTCTTCTCAACCGTTTCTCAAGTATATTTGCATAGATCTTGCCAGGAACACTCGGTAGGGAAATACCTCTGTAATTCTCACATGCAGTTTTATTTCCCTTTTTATATATGGGTACTATGAGAGCTCTACTCCAATCATCAGGAATTCGTCCCTCTGTCCAGGCTTTCTGAACTATGCAGTGCAGCCACTGTAAGACTCTTATACCACCATACTTCAGCATTTCTGGTCGAATATCATCTACTCCTGCTGCCTTTCCACATTTCAAGCCTTTGATGGCTTTTTCTACTTCTAGTATGGATATGTATTCCTGACTGCATGCCTGATCAGTGTTTTTTACCACTGTGCTGTCATCATTGCTTGTTTCATTTAGCAGTTTTTCAAAGTAATTACTCCATACTTCAAGGATATCTTTTTCTCCCATTTTCATGTCACCTTTATCATCTCTAATTCCTTTTACAGCACTCTTTCCTCCATTCTTAAGCTTCTTCAACACCCTCCAGAATATCTTGCCACCTTCTTGATATTTATTTTCTATATTCTTGCCAAAGTCTTCCCATGACTTTTGTTTAGCTAGTTTTACACAGTGTTTAGCATTCTTGCATTTGTCTCTATATTCTCTAAGAGCACAAGCTGACTTATTTGACAGGAACTTTTGGTATGCTTTCTTCTTTTCCTTCACTGCCTCTTTAACTTCCTGTGTCCACCAGGGAGTTCTGATTTTTTTATCCTTACAGATAACCTCACCACATGCCTCTCTGGCAGAATCAATCAATGTTTTCTTCAGAGTTTGCCACTGAATCTCCAAGGTTTGATTCCTGTTCTCAAACTCTTTCATTTTTTCTTCAATAATCTTTGTGTATTTTAGTCTACAGTTCACACTGAGAGCTGCTCAACTTTTATTCGCTTTAAAACTTTCTTACATGTTATTCTTTTCAATATGAAATTCAATTTTATCCTGCTCAAGACTAAATAGTGATCACTTCCAATTTCAAATCCTCTGAACACTCTGGTGTCCTGTACCAGGGAGAAAACATCACTATCAACAATAACATAGTCAATGAGACTTTTCTTATTCCTAGCCTCTTCTCTCCATGTGAATTTGTGCACATTTTTATGTTGGAACATGGTGTAGAAATTAATAATGTTAAAGGCAATATATCTATACCATACATAAGCTCAGTCTCTCAAAAGTTAGCCAAAGCTCTCAAAAAATATAACATTAGAACCTAATACACTCTGCTTCCTAAGATCCGCTCTCTAGTGAGCCGTCCAAAGCCTAGCCATCACAATCTAAAATATCTCGGTGTATACAAGATATGGTGTGACTGCGACATTCCTTACTTTTGCCAGACGGATAGGTCTATTGAATTGCGTATGGAGGAGCACAGGAGGGACATCACTTACAAGAGAACACGTGCCAGTGCTTTTTCCAGCCATATCTTTTTTTCTGCTGATTCTGATGATCAAAACCATAGTCATGCGATCCTTTGGGATAGATCTAACAACATTTTCTGTTGTCATGACAAATTGGAGAGAAAAATTGTAAAATCTAGAGAAATCATCCTCAACCCTGTACATTTAAATAATAATTTAAGCCACAACCTCCCAGACTGTCATTCTGCCGTGATAACATACTTTGAAAAATTGAAAATTTAAGACAGTCAGGAAATCTACTGATCTTTAGATCCAAGAAGGGGAGAACGCCGTTAACCTCTAGTTCAGATGTGAATTTAATGTTTTGATGTTGGTTATTTAAATGGTTTAGGAAGTTTTGCAGTTCCTCTAAACTATGTCCCCAAATAAGGAAGACGTCATCGATGTAACGTAACCACAGTTTAGGTTTCAAAGTAGCTGAGGAAATAGCTTTCTCTTCAAAATCTTCTAGAAAAAAATTAGCTAAGACGGGAGATAGAGGGCTGCCCATAGCTAAACCGCTAGTTTGTTTGTATATTTTCTCTTCGTAGCAGAAATAGCTGGAATTGATGCAGTGAGTTAGAAGAGCGAACACTTTTTTAGAAACCTTGTCCTTAAGAAGACTCAGAACTTCATCTGTAGGAACATTCGTAAACAATGATACGATGTCAAAACTCACCATTCTGTCCGAGTCTAAAAGATTCAAATTTTTTATTTTTGAGATGAAATCTTCAGAGTTTTTGATGAAGGAAGAAGAATTGCCAACTAAATGTTTTAAAGAAGCTGCAAGATATTTAGACAGATTGTATGTAGGTGAGTCAATCCCTTCCACAATAGGTCTTAAAGGGGTGTCAACCTTATGGATCTTAGGCAAGCCGTACAACCGAGGAATGAGGGGATGGAGAGAGCGGAGAGATAGTCTTGTATGTCTAGGAAGTTCAGAAGTTGATTTCAGAAGATTGTTTGTACGGTTATGAAGTTCTCTTGTGGGATCACTTTCTAGCATAGAATACGTATTAGAACTTAACAAGTTGTTCATCTTACAACGGTAGTCAGCTTTGTCTAAGATTACAGTTGCATTCCCTTTATCAGCAGGTAGGATAATAATGTCATTGTTGTTACGAAGTTGGTGTATTGCTTTCCTTTCTGTCGGCGATAGATTATCTGTAGGACGACGACTGTTGTTAATGGTAAAGATGGCATCGATCCTAAGTAGATTCGCAGTTTGTTTTGGTAATTGTCCAGCTGCCTTCTCAACTTTCGTAAGAAAGAGTTCTTTAGGAATGAAGGTCGGAGAAGGAACGAAGTTAAGGCCCTTTGAGAGCACACTAAGTTCTGCAGGAGAAAGTGTGTGAGAGGATAATTTTTTTCTAGAAGATTTTGAAGAGAAAGCTATTTCCTCAGCTACTTTGAAACCTAAACTGTGGTTACGTTACATCGATGACATCTTCCTTATTTGGGGACATAGTTTAGAGGAACTGCAAAACTTCCTAAACCATTTAAATAACCAACATCAAAACATTAAATTCACATCTGAACTAGAGGTTAACGGCATTCTCCCCTTCTTGGATCTAAAGATCAGTAGATTTCCTGACTGTCTTAAATTTTCAATTTTTCGAAAAACCACCCACACTGATAGATATTTACATGGTTCTTCTCATCACTTCCCACCTCAGAAACTGGGCATCATCTCCACCCTCGCCCATCGAGCAAGATGTCTCATTTCCACAGAAGAAGACCTTCAAACAGAGCTTAACTTCCTGAAAAACACCTTCTTAAATAATGGATATTCGTCTCGTAACATCACTAAACGCTTGAGACCACGCCAACATCCTCGGCAAGAAGATGACTCCAACCCTATCACTCATATACAGTTGCCTTTTATCAGCACTCTTACCCCAAAACTAGCTAAGATTCTAAAAAAATTCAACATAAAGACCGACTATACTACGCTGCCAAAACTTCGTTCTTTTCTGAGTCGACCAAAACCAAAACACAACCATCTGCATTTTCCTGGTGTTTATAAAGTTTTGTGCAACTGTGGTCGACCTTATTTTGGCCAGACAGACAAATCTATTTCACTTCGTCTTGAGGAACATAGACGTGACATCTCCTACAGTAGAGCACAAGCGAGCGCCCTTTCCAGTCATGTCCTTTTCTCGGCAAACTCTAACCTTGAAGAACAGCCACATCAAGTTGATTGGGAACGCACTACTAATTTATATATTTGCAAGGATGAATTCGAAAGAAGAATCATCAAATCAAAAGAAATAGTTCTGGACCCTTCACATTTAAACAATAATCTTAGCTACAATTTACCCGATTCCCATAGCACAGTAATCCAGTACTGGCGCTCAAAAATTAGCTGTCGCACACATTCTACTCATGCCAACGGTAGCACGCGGTCACCTATTCAAATATGACTGTTATTATTCTGCTTTTTATTAAGCTGTAAAGTTCATTTTTTACCATGTTATTTTATGTCTTATGTTTTTATTTCTCACCTGAAGAAGTCGGATCACCGATGAAACTAGTTGTGATGTATTAAAGGTTTTTGTTATACTTTCTCGGGTTCTAGTCAGTTAAATTTATTTTTATAAATATATATATATATATATATATATATATAGATTACAAAGACCAGACAAGGAGGGTGACTTGGTTGGTAAGGGTAGCAAAAGTGAAGTATGAGCAGCAGTTAGCTAATGAAGCCAAAAAGAATCCTAGGGAGTTTTTTCGATATATAGCCAACAAAAAAAAAAAAAAATGATTATGGAAGGATGACATTGATTGGAGAAAATGGTATAGGGAAAATTGCTGCGGAAGATATAGTGGAGATACTTAATGAGCAGTTCATAAAGGTCTTTCATTCTTTTGAATGTGACATCATGGAGAGATTGACAGAGAGGAGAGATTGACTGTAAGTGAGCAAGAGGTGTATAGGTAATTGAGCAAACTTGATGTTAATAAGGCTCTGAGGCTTGATAATATATCATCATATATTCTGGAGGAATGTGCCAGGGATTTGGCATCTACCTTGCTATATTTTTTTAATACGAGGCTTGCACTGGGTAGGGTTTGAAAAGAGTGGAAAGAGGACAAGATTGTGTCGCTTCATAAGGGAGCTGATAGAACTCAAGCATCAAATTATAGGCCTAACTGTGTGTCAGATGTTGTGGTGAAGTTGTTAGAGAAGCTGGTGAGAATTAGGATCCAGAACTGAGTTGACAACAATGGTATTATCTTTGATAGATAGCATAGATTTGCAAAAGCGAGGTCATGTTTTAGTAATCTACTTACTTATTACAATAAGGTGACGGCTTCCTTGGACAGAGGAGATACACAGTATTATACTTAGATTTTGCATAGGTCTTTGATAGATTACTGCATGATAAGTTGATTGTTAAACTAGAGCGGATGGGGTTGGATATTAGATTAGTATTGGATTGGAGACCAGCTATCTGATAGGTATCAGCAAGTTGTGTATGGAGGTGCAATATCCTGGAAGAGGATAGTCACCAATGGTGTACCTCTGGTGTCTGTTTTAGGACCATTGCTGTTTCACCTGTATGTTAGTAATATTGGCAAAGATTTGAATGGAGATATTCAGTTGTTTGCAGATGATGCAAAGTTGGGATGAGCTATGAAGATTAGAAAAGATGGCGTGGCCTTACAAGAAAATTTGAATAAATTGAGCGAATGGGCACATAAATGGGAATGTGAGTTCAATGTTGCAATGTAAAGTTTTAAAATTTGGGAAACAAAGATGGGATGTAGAATTTATGCTTGGTGGGGATATATTGTTGGAGGTGGAGGAAATAAGAGATCTTGGGGTGATAGCGGATAAGGATAGGAAATTTAAGGAACATATTGCCAAAATTGTGAGGACATACAAAAAATTCTGGGAATGATGTGGAGGATACTGACTTGTAGAAGCAAGGAGATGCTTGTTTCATTGTATAAGGCTTTGATTAGGTCACACATGGACCACTGTGCACAGATTTGGTCACCTGGTTTTCAAAATGATGAAGAGATGTTAGAAAGGGTCCAGAGGAGACTGACTGAGGTAGTTTGTGATCTCTGGAATGACGAATATGAGGAAAGGTTGAGAAGATGCAATTTACAGAGTCTAGTGGATAGGAGGAAGATGGGTGATAAGATAGAGACCTACAAGTTAGTAAGGGGTTGTTATAGGATCAATGTTGGACAGGTTTTACAGAGGAAAGGTGGGAGATCAGGAGAGAACCAGAGGTCATCCCTGGAATGTATAAGGAGGGTGTGAGAAGCAGGTTTTTTTTTTGCATGCAGAGTTGTGAATGATTAGAATGCCTTGCCTGAGAGTGTGGTGTCTGCAGAGAATTTGAGTGTGTTTAAAGTGTGGTATGATGAGCTGTGTGTGTGTATAACAAAAGGATCTCCTAGATGAGTCTTTGACTCCATGGGGGTCTTGGGATAATAATAATTCACTGACAATTCTCCATGTAAAAAATTTACTATTCGCACACCTCTTCACCACACTCTTACATAACTTCCAGTGATGATCTCTGGTTTTTCCCCTCCCGCTTTCTACTCTTTTAATACCCTCCCCTCTGGATTAATCCAATAAAATCTTCTTACGTGCTTAAATATCTTTATCATATCACCTCTTTTCCTCCTATTACCAAACCCTGCAATCCAGATTTCTTCAACTTCTCTCCATAGCCAGCATTCCAAAGTCCTGACATTGTCCTAGTCACTCTTCTCTGGACCCCTCTCCAGTGACCAAATCTGGGTACAGTAATCCAAATGTGGTCTGACCAGTGCTTTATACAGTGGCACAACCAATTCCTTATCCCTACATGTCAGAGTACTTCTTATCATAGCAGCACTATGATGTGCAGTCTTTGCATCACTTGTAATATGCCCTCTAAACTTCAGTCTACTGTCAACCATCACTCCCATATCTTGAATCTCATCCACATCCTGCAGTACAGCATCAGCAGTATAGTACAGAGCTCTTGAAAAGATAAGTGCTATTTTGCATAATAATTGCTGATGTTGCTTGAATTTTAGTATACTATTGTTTATTTTTGATAACTTAGTATGTATGCATGATTTTTGGCCTTGAGGAATTGTTACTAACTTTATTAATTGAAATTTTTGAATGGGACACAATGGCAGTACTCACTAAGTCAATCATGTGGGTGTCAACCAGTGCAACTAAGCAAGTGTCATGAAAATCGATTAATTTCAATTAACGATGTGGATTTTTTAAGAATGGTTTGATGTCATGAGTGCAATATGTATGCGTGACAAAATCTGTGAGATGTGTTTGTGGAGAGAAAGTGTGACTTGTAGGAAGTGCAATTTTTGTTAGACTACAAGTTACCAAATGCAAAACAGGCTTGAGGAACAGGTTCTTTACACGGAGAGTGGAATGCATTGCCTGAGTGTGTTGTGAATGTAGACACATTGATTCAGTTTAAGGCATAGTTGGATGAGCATTGTGTGCGATAGTGTGCACCTCCCAGGATGAGTTTCTGATTCCACGGAGATCAGATGTTAATAATAATAATGTATGGCCTGCATCAAAACCTTATAAAGAGGGATAAATTTCTCCTATTCATTAGTATTTCACAACATCTAATGTTAGTGTTATTTTATGCACTTTTGCAACATCCCCTGGATGCTATGAACAATAATGAATAGGAAAAGGTGCCACTTTATAAGGTTTTGGAATACTATGCTCAGATTTGTTTTCCTTAGGTTAAATCACAAGAGCAGGGTTCCCAAAATTTTTCTACGACAGAACACTTCACAAATCCTGAAATTTTCATGGAACACCTTGGTTATTTTGTAACGTATTAATTAATAATTAATTAATTTAGCTGATTTTTATAATTAATTAATAATTGATCATTAATTAATACTTAATAATTAATTAAACATCAATTAAAATAAACATTATTAAATTAATTTGTGTTGATTTTCATTGACATATCCCATTCTGATCACCAAAAATTTATAATATTATTATAAATACTTATGAGTGAATGCAGACTTTTTCTCCTGTGTGCTGTTAGTTTTCCCCTCCTTTTGTACATCCTGGAGATCGCTTTGTAGACTGGTGGTGGATGACTCACTATCTGTTGCATCACAAACACCTTCAATAAGAGATTTCTTAATACCAAAATTAAACAAAGTCCCTTGTCTCTTATTCATATTAGAATTTAAATCTGTATTCCTATTACTTTTAAAAAAATCACGGCACTCCAGTTTCAGAACAAGCACTTACACACTACAATATGAACTTGTGAAGAAAGTATTCAGTATTACTAGATTTGAGAACCGGATACAGACTACCTTGATCTTCAATTTTAGTGGAAAAATTTTCTTTATACTTACTTACTGATTGGTCACTAACATTTGCAACACAGATGTTATTTCTTTCAGTTTTGAGAACAGAAGATATGCCTCCCATTGCTGTAATTGGCTTGCAGGCAATTTTTATGATCGGTTATAAACAATGGTATTCTCTTTCCCGATTGTTGAAAGGTTTCGATGTGTGAAAATTAATGATACACAAATGTTATTAAGCATTCTGGGTCTGAGCTTTTCGACATATTCACAAATATTATTCTCCTCGGAATATTTCCACTATAAAATATTTATTCATGAAAAATGCTTAGAAAACTAAAATGACAAATTCCAGGAGAACTTCTCAGGGAACACTTATTGACCTTCCACTAGTGTTCCATAGAACACAGTTTGGGAACCCTGCACTAGAGAATATGCTTTCTATTATAGTGAATGCTTTCTGTGTTAACTTCTGTCTTTTTAATGTGAATCCCACTGATAAAAAGTCATAAACCTTAGTACATTAGTAACTTTGCTAGGGAAGGCTAAGAGTTACATACTTTTTCATACACTTCTGGCCTTCACTAAGCAGGGTGGTAGTTCTCAGGCGTGAGAACTATCAGAGATGCTACTTCACCAATCAAGATTTCAAAGAGAAATATTATAAGCATCTAAATATTTCTATCTATCATCATAATATATTAAATTTAAAAATGCTGATTTTATCAAACTGAACAGCAACTAGTTTTTTTTTTAAAAAAACCTTACTATTTTTGCTTATATAAAAGTGAATATCAATATACAACAGCTGACATAATGATATTTGACAACACTTACTCTGGTATTTGTTTTTCTTCCTCGATGTTTGGCGAAGTAATGCACTGCTGCAAATATCCCTGCCACTATAAGAGCGCATATGAAGAGGTAAAAAAGACCTGCCATATCAGCTAATGAAAGTGAAGAGTGTGCAGACTTCTGAAAGATTAATAATAATAATAATAATAACTAATAAAAAAATACATAATCACAAAAATGGCTGCTGCTGCAACTGAGTTGATTAATTTTTTCTTATAATGGAATGAGTTACATGTAACTACAGTGGGGACAAAATTAGTTTAAGAACTAAATCAAGAAGTGTACAAATAACTACAAAAACAACTATATATGTCATATAGCATTACAACATTATGGAAAGCAGAAAGTGTAAAGGGACATGAAAATAGGCATTCAAAAGTAGAATGGATCATAACTACATGACAAACAATGGTTATCATCTACATGTATGCTAAGGATTAAACACAAATTCTGGTAATTTCTTCTTTTTTAATTGAGAAGGGTTAGGATGATGGCCATAATTCTCGATTATTTTTTCAATAGTTTTTGCATTACAACCCTTTGTACTAAAGGTAGTTCTGATGATAAACAGTTCCTTGTTTACAAGAACTTCAAGAAGAAATTACTAGAATTTTTATTCCATATTATTATTATTATTATAAGACACCTCCAGGCAGTCAAAGACTCATCAAGGGAGGACACCTGCTCTACAGCTATGTCTCCACCACTCAATCTACCAACTGACTACAACTACACCAACACCATCTACTACCAACCACAAACACTAGTTTTTCCACAGACAATCACAAACATCCATGCCCACGGCGGGATTTGAACCTGCAGCTTTGGCTGGAGAGCAGATACACTAACCACTTGGCCAGCCAGGCCGGCCAAAAAATGTCAAAACTAATGAATCTAGATGCATCCTAGAGCACTACAATAGCCCTTGCAGAAAATGCCAGCTGCGAGTTCACATAATCAGCATGTGTCTGTATCGAACAGCAGCAGAACAGCTGGGAGGTGTGATTGAAGTACTCTCAACTCCCCCATCGGAAAATTCAGAGCACAGTCACGTTAGAATATGCACAAAGGGCTCCTGAATATGTTAAGGGACTTTCTGAAAAAATAGTAAGATCACTTCGTCAGATTAATGTACAAGTAGCTTTCTGCCCAGTTTGCAAATTTAATACATTCTTTATCTCACCAAAAGACAAATATCCTCAATCTTATCCTGGAGTTTATAGAATCTCCTACTCTTGTTGGCTTATGTTATTATGGACAAACTGGTTGATCTGCACAAATTTGTCTGGAAGAACACCAGGAATCCATTTCTTTTAACGAACCCAACAAATCCAGTTTAGCTTTATCTACAAAACAGAATTCAGTGGAACAAAACCAAAGTGTTACACAAAAGTTACTTTCTTCTAGAAAGACTCCACAAAGACAGTTGCGAAGTACACATTCACAACCCTAATCTGAACAAAAATGATTGCCTAAAACGTTCTCAATTTTGGGAAGTTATAAGATATAAACCAATACTCACCATTCATGTTCCATAACATTGATAATGACTATGAAACTTAGCCAAAAGGTTTACAATAAAAATATTAAATATTAAGTGTTTCTGATATTTATATTTTATAATGCATATGCACTACTATGTACAGATTTGGTCACCTGGTTTTCAATTGGATGAGAATGTAGTGGAGAGGGTAAATAGAAGGTTTACTAAGTCAGTGTTAGGTCTAAGGAATAACACATACTAGGAGAGATTGAGGAATGCAAGTTGCAGAGTTTGCAAATAGAAGAAGGAGAAGATATATTATTGAAACATATAAGTGGTGAGGGATAATTTTACTAGATTAATGTGTTCTTGTTGAGAGGCTTATACGCTGGTTATACATGATAACTAATAATTAAGGAATTGACAGCGTACACTAGAAATATAAATTAAATAAACTTTAATATATACTTTCCGATATTTCGGCAAACGTCACGTTGCCATCTTCTTGGGAACTTTTTACAAAGACAAGTGCACACAAGTACTACATAACAGCAAATGAGAACAGAAGCTAGGAAGCTAACGTTTTCCTAAAGTCCTGATGGTGCCCCCTGGTGGGCTATATTGGTAGTTCTTGGCCTTTGGGCTGAAGTTCTTCTGATAAATGTTTCCCAAATTTGGGGCAGTCTCATGCATCCAAATTTGTTGAGGTTTGGCATGTTCCTAAGGGCTGAGGCTGATTCCATGAACAGTCTTTCATATTTGAATTTGCTGCGGTGTATCACTGTGGCTTTCTTCCATCTTATTCTGTGGCGAGTATCCAGAGCATGGTCTGCAAGCCCAGAGTGGCTGTACTTGTGAAATTGGATGTAATCCTTGTGTTCTGAGATTCTGATATTTGTTGTCCTGCCTGTTTGGCCAGGACAGCAAAAGCCTTAAACTCAGCCGCACTAAAACCTACCATATGGCTTCGCTACGTTGATGATGTGTTCGCTATTTGGCCACATGGGCCGGATTCACTCCTCTCCTGCCTAACACACTTAAACAACCAACACCCTAGAATCAAGTTCACCCTGGAAAAAGAGGAAAACAATAACCTCCCCTTCTTAGACACACTAGTCACCCACCAACCTGATGGAACCTTGGTTTTCTCAGTTTATAGAAAACCCACCCATACAGGCAGATACATTCACCAACAATCCCATCACCCCCCCCCACTCACAACAATATGGAGTTATTAAGACACTATTAAAATAATCTGTTCAAATGATCAAGCCATAACCACTGAACTAAATCACATCCGTGACACTTTCTCAGCTAATGGCAACTCCCCCACCAAAAAAAAAGAATCCAAAAAATACTTAACCCAGTTATCCACAACCCACCATCCCCTCCCCTTCACAAAAAAGATTACTCTAAATCTATCACTATCCCCTACATCAGAGGCACCTCGGAAAAAATCAATAAAATCCTAAAAAAACACGACTTGACCACCTGTTACAGATCATAGAAAATTGGCATCCCTTATCCGCTCCACCAAAGCCCAACCACTTCCCCTAGACCAACCTGGTGTATATCAGGTCCCTTGCAGCTGTAAACTGTCCTACTTTGGCCAAACAGGCAGGACAGCAAATATCAGAATCTCAGAACACAAGGATTACATCCAATTTCACAAGTACAGACACTCTGGGCTTGCAGACCATGCTCTGGATACTCGCCACAGAATAAGATGGAAGAAGGCCACAGTAATACACCGCAGCAAGTTCAAATATGAAAGACTATTCATGGAATCAGCCTCAGCCCTTAGGAACATGCCAAACCTCAACAAATTTGGATGCATGAGACTGCCCCAAATTTGGGAAACATTTATCAGAAGAACTTCAGCCCAAAGGCCAAGAACTACCAATATAGCCCACCAGGGGCACCATCAGGACTTTAGGAAAACGTTAGCTTCCTAGCTTCTGTTCTCATTTGCTGTTATGTAGTACTTGTGTGCACTTGTCTTTGTAAAAAGTTCCCAAGAAGATGGCAACGTGACGTTTGCCGAAATATCGGAAAGTATATATTAAAGTTTATTTAATTTATATTTCTAGTGTACGCTGTCAATTCCTTAATTATTAGTTATCATAGATTAATGTGGGTGAAATTTTTTGTAGAGTAGAGGACGACAAGGGTAGAACTTCCAGTTCCCTGGAAGCTGTATAAGGATGGATGTGAATGAGACACAGGTTATTTGCATGAAGAGTGACTGGTGAGTAGAATGCATTGCCTGAGAGTGTGTGTGTGTGTGTGTGTGTGGTGATGAGAGAGTATGAACCTTCCATGATGAGTTCTTTGACTCCATGTAGGTCAGATGCTAATGATAATCATAATAACAATAATAATATTATTATTATAAAGGTATCCCCACAGGAGACCCATGCTAAGCATTATTCACACAATACCTATCATATCTCTTCTAAAATTTATTTACTATGAGGCACTCGCAACTACTTCTGGCAATCCATTCCATTTATTCACCACTCTCCAAGCAAAAAATGTAGTCCACACACCCTCTCCTAACCACACTTACACAACTTTCAGGGTTCTCTTGTTTCTCCATACTTGTCATGCATTGAAATGTTTCTTTTGTGTCAATCTTGAACATGTCTTTTTTAAAAAATAAATAAATAAATAATATTTATTTATTTATTTTTAATAACTAACACACACACACACGCATGCACACATACATAGTTCAGTGCATGAAGATTAGAATAAGGCTGTATCTTTTATTTCAAACTAATTCAGTATAATTTCTCAAATTTGAGAATAGAAAGTTCATTATTACACTGAAGAGTAGAATTGTGCAGCAAGGCTACTGAAAACTTTCAATAAATAAAGTTCTGAGTCTTTGTTGCTATGAAATCAATTCTTTGGTATTTGATTGAAGGGTGGATAGTATTCACTGTATGTTAAGCAATACCACATTTACATAGTTGAACAAGCCTAGCATAATCTTAGTGCTCTCTAATCCTCTTTTCTACCAGCTGACCAGTAAAGTGAAAAGAGGATAAACAGCATGAACAGGAAACTTGGTAGATACCAGGCAGAGAAAGTAGTATTGGTTTATCTTTGGGGAAAGGTAATAGTTGGCCTATTAATAGGAATAAATGTTGTCATTAAAATAAATTTTTTAAGAATAGGAGCAAAACTTTCAGAAATACCTTTAATAAACTGAATTGGAACACACATAAGAGTAGGTAGAAGGAATATGTCTGAACTTAGAAATGACATTTTTACATGAAAGTGTTTGATTTGGGATATTTCTAGTTTTAAGCAGATCTTCAGAACAACAGACATTATGTGTTGATTAGTAAATTGTGATGATATTGTACTTTTGAAAAGGATGATATGCATATATCTGTGAACATAAGTTTTCAATATGCAGAAGTATAGAGGGAACCATCTATTAATTTTATGTTGGAAGGAATCATCAAGAAAAGATAATATGTCTTCACAATTCCTTTCCAAGGAAAATGCAACTATAGGATGTGCTTAAACATAGACTTCGAGGTAATGTTTCACAGGAAGGTTTGTGTAAAGAAAGCTCCCAGTTCAGATAAGATTTTATGACAAATTCATTGAAAATAAGTGTGGTGTGTTTATGTATAAAAGTTGCAGTAGAAGCTGTGTGCTTGCAGTGTTTGCAGTGTGTGTGGGCTTGTTTGTTTATAAAATCATTAAACTTAGAGTGAAGTATAGTGACCAGTGAAGGAAAGATGATGGTGACTTTATCATTACTATTATTATTATTATTATTATTCAGGCCTCAATGGAGTCAAAAGACTCATCGTGGGAGGTCCTTCCTAAGAAACACAAAGTCTATCAACACTCGTTAAGGGGAGGTCCCCCCCCCTAAGAAACACAAAGTCTATCATACCACTCCTTGAACTCATTGACCGTTCTCGCTCTCACCACTCCATCAGGCAATGCATTCCATGGTTCAACTACCCTCCATGCAAAGAAACCACTCCTCACCCTCTTGCTCACAGTTTCCTTTCGTAACTTCCAGGGATGACCTCTTGTCATCACTTCCTCCCGCTGTTCAACCAAGCAAAGGAACTCCCCAGTGTCAACCCTGTCACCACCTCTCAACAGCTTAAAAGTCTCAATCATGTCACCTCTCCTTCTTCGATCCACCAAACTCTGCAGTCCACATTCCCTCAGCCGATCCTCATAATTATCATTGTACAGTCCTGAAACCATCTTTGTTATCTGCCTTTGTACCCTTTCCATAGTTAATTTATCCCCTTCAAATCCTGGTGACCAAATCTGAGAACAGTAGTCCAAGTGTGGTCTGATCAGGGTCTTATACAACGGAATGATAACTGTTTTATCTCTGCAGGTCAGTGTCCTTCTCATTATTGCAGCAATCCTCTGTGTTACCTTCACCACCTTTGCAATATGTCCCCTAAATTTCAGGTTTCTATCAATCATTAATCCCAGATCTCTTGTCTCCCCTACTTCCTCCAGTATAACTCCTCCCATAGAGTATGCAGTATCCCATCGATGTTTCCCAAACCTCAAGACCTTACATTTTGCTGCATTAAACCGACACCCCCATTCATTTGCTTATCTATCTAGCTTATTCAAATCTTCTTGCAGGGCTGCCGCATCTGCAAGAAGATTATTACTAATAATCCTTCCCAGCTTTGCATCATCCAAACAACTGACCACCCCGCTGCAATCCACTGAGCCCTGTGAAACCCTTTGCTTCCTTGAAACTGCCCCACCATACACAACTCTCTGATACCTATCTGAGAACCAATCCTGAATCAAGCTGACCAATCTGACATCCAGACCCATGTGCTGCAACTTAAATATCAGCTTATCATGTGGCACCCTGTCAAATGCCTTCGCTTAGTCTAAGAAAATGGCAGGATATGCCTTTCCCTCATCTAATGCTCTTGTAACTTTATCATAAAAGGCTAGCATATTGCTAAAACAAGAGCGCCAACATTTGAGAGTCAACAAATCCATGTTGACTCTCACAGATAACATTACCCTCATCTGCCCAATGCTGTATACGGTCCTTCACTACTTTCTCCAAGATCTTACTAACTACTGATGACACACAAACTGGTCTATAATTCGACACTTCCAGTCTGCTACCACCCTTATGCAATGGTGCTATCTTACCTTCCTTCCATTCCATGGCACCTTTCCAGTTGCCAGACTTTCATTGAAAAGCCAGGTTAAAGGCACTATCAGTTCCCTAGCACATTCTCTCAAAACTCGTGGTGAAATACCATCTAGTCACAGCTTTACTGACATCCAGAGTACTCAGTATTTGAAACACACTCTCCTCCTGTACCTCTAAACCTTCAACCTGCCCTATCCCTCAAGCATTAAAACCGACTCCTCCAGGATGAAATACTCCAATAAAGTGGTCATTGAACAATTCTACTATGTCCTCTGCATCAGTCACTCCATTCCCATTTTTATCCCACAATATCATTCTTCCACAGTCATTTCTCCTCCTACTGGCCACATATCTAAAAATTTCTGTAGGATTTTCTTTGGATCTTAGGGCTAATCTCCTCTCATATTCCAGTTTCATCTTCCTTACCATACTAGTCACTCTTCTGGCCTGTGTCTTATACTCTTCATGCATCTTCTCTTCTCCTGTCTTCTTATATCTCTTCCACAGCCTCTTTTTCGCATGTTCCTGTTTAATATTGTTTGTCATCCACTTTACTCCAAATTGTGTCCTCTTGTTTATTCGTGGTATACAACTTACCATTGCTGCTAACAAATAGAATTTCATAATTTCCCATGCACTAATGATATCCCGGCCTTCCAACTCCTCCCTCCATGAAACTTCCCCAAGTTGACGTCTTAGACTATTATAATCACCTGCCTGATAATTCCACATATGTTCCCGTCTCTTTGAGACTCCTGCATGTCTATTCATTTTCCAAGTCAAAACCATATGGTCACTCTCTCCAACTGGTGGGAGAGATGTCATCTCAGAAGAAGAGGTAATAAACATCATCCAAGACCTCTTTCCTCTAGACATCACACAGATGTTTAGACACTGCCTGCAATCTAATTTCTTCAAGGTTAACAACACCATATACCAACAATTAGAAGGCCTAGCAATGGGAAGCCCACTATCACCATCTTGTACAGACCTTTTCATGGAAAAACTTGAAAAAGAAATTCTCTCTGCAATCTCTCGAAGACCATCTACATGGTGGAGATATGTGGATGATATATTCATCATATGGCAAGACAGCTTAGACAACCTAAAATCATTTGTGGATAAAATCAACTCAATACATAGCAAGATAAAATTCACTCTGGAAGTAGAAAACAACAACCAACTGCATTTTTTAGATATCTTGATAAAAAAACAACCTACCAGTGTCAAATTATCCATTTACAGAAAGCCCACATATACTGGAAGATATCTTCACTATACTTCAAACCATCACAAGTCACACAAACTGAGTATTATCCACATGTTAAAACATAGAGCCAAAAAGTTTATATCAGAAGAGGAGGATACACAGAATGAACTCTCACTAATAGCCAACACATTATCACAAAATGGATATTCTCAAAACATCATCAAAAAATATCTATACAATGACAACCCCAGACAAGAAGAATCCCACCGTCAGCACATTTCTACTGTAGTGATACCTTTCATCAAGTCAATTTCTTATCAAATAGCAAGAATACTAAGAGCCCACAACATCAGAGTGGTCTTCAAACCAACCACCAACATCAGACAAGTTTTAGGATCTCCAAAAGATAAAGTTCCGTTCTACAAATATCCAGGAGTATATTACATTCCCTGCTCCTGTGGTCTTGCCTACATCGGATAAACTTCACGAAGTTTAGAAATTAGACAAAAAGAACATGTTGGTGATGTAAACCACAACAGAAGCATCTCTTCCGGCTTAGCACATCATTTCTGCACATCTAACCACACGATAGATTGGCAAAACAGCTCCATGCCATATCTCGATGACGACTACAGGCATCGTGTATTTAAGGAAGCCACAATAGTACTAATAACCAGTGGAAACTTCAACAGAAATCAGGGTGCAATTCTAAACAGTTCGTGGAAAAACTTGATCCTCTCTCTCAATCAATCTGAACTACAGCTAGCCAGTAATCACATTACAAGTCTACAACAAACACGCATGCGTGATAACGAATAAGAACAATAAGTCATCTCTGTCACGCGAAACGTGTAACCATAGATACTAGTTTGGTTTACAACGTTTTTTATGTTCCTTTTAATTTGCATTTACTAACTTTCATATCTCTGTAATGCTTTGAAAAAGCCAGACAGTTTGCTGGCAAAACTGGTAGGTTTGAATAAATGTTTTTATTGTAAAATACTGGTCTGTATTAATAAAATTGTATTTCTATTATAAAACGACCAAAAATGTATAATTTAGATGTCATCTCAGTTATTATCAACTCTTCTGATGCTGTAACCAAATCCAAACCTCTTGAACCTCTTGTTCCCGCTATTACATGCTACCTAAGACATTTGTCCCTCGAGAATTCTAGAAATTCCATTCCCTTATTGCTACATGCAATAAGGGAATGGAATTATGAATTTATGGAATAATTCGTAATGGAATTATGAATTATGAATGGAATTATGAATTACAGGAGTTTAATTTCGATTTTAGTCGTTTCGTGAAATGTGAGGTGACCTATATGTATTCGTTAGATTATGTAGATAAATTATGGATATTTAAGGAAGATGGAAGGAGGGTATGTACGAAGTGTGATCTGAATGGAGACTTGATAGATGGTGACTGAAAGTGTTAGTAGTGAAAATTCTGCGAGAAGGATGAGTGCTCATCTGATAGCAAAGAGAGACAATGTAAAAGATCATTGAAAAATTGGTAAAAAAAGTTTAAAAAAGCGAACGAGTGATCTGCTGAACTTAAATCAATCGAAGTAAGAATAATGAAAGTGATACGAATATAGTGGAAGATAAAAAAAACAGAGTGCAATTAACGGTAGGATGGTAAGCAGCATTAACGACAAACAAGTGTGTGTGACTTGTTTGTTGTTAATGACTGGCGATAAAATTGAAAGGTGAATAAGAACAAAAAAATGATGCAAGATTTGAAAGCTGAGTTGGTGAAGATGAGGCAAGAGATGAAATGGATGCTAAGTGAAATGGAAATTGTATATAAGTATGGAAGAGTGAAGAAGATGAAAACAAATTATGTCGGTATGAAAATGGTAATGAAAGACCTGTGAGTGGCATTTTATGGCAATTTGATTATTAGAAATGTGGTAAATGAGAAGATGCACAAGGTTTCTTTTCTTGGAAGTAAAACGAATAGAGTGATTGAGATGTTGGATATGAGCAGTAAGTGAGCAAAAGAGTATGCAGTGATAGGGACAAATGACTTGACTGGGAACAAGGAAAACATAAGGTTGGATATCAGGAGGTTGTTGAGAAGGACAAAAATTAATAGTGTAATAGGAAAGGCAGTCAGTGCATTGCCCAGGCATGACAGAGATGAGAAAAGCTGGAATTATGAATGATATGTTAACAGAAATATGTGAAGAGAAAGGAGTGCAGTTTGTTAATGTGTGGAATGAGTTTGAAGGAAGAATTGATGTTAGTCATTTAGAGACACTGCTGCTGGAAGGTAGAGAAATGAGTGCAGGAAATGGGGAGTCTCAGGATGGACAGAGGAATACAGTGTGAGAAAGACTGATACTCCATGAGGATATGAATGCATGCATAGACAAAAAGGGAAGGGAATAGCCTGGGATCAAGAAAGTATCTGATGTTGTTATAGAACTGGTAATGTGGATAGTAGTGACCATGAAATGTATAATCAGTTAAAGATATAAGTATTCTGCCTCCAGTTGGTGACAGTGATTATGCAGTACTCACTTGGGAAGTGACTAAGTTTATGAATGTTCCATTCAGAAAAGGTTGCATGCTTAACTACAAAGCAGGAAATTATGACAACTGAGGAGTATACTGAGTTCAGTGGAATGAGATCGACTGCTAGATGGAAAGAATAATGACAGTATATGGGAAGCATTTAAACAATACTTAAATGATGCAATATCAGAATGTGTCCTGGAGTTCTAAGAATAAATAGAGTAGGAGTCAAATGGATGTGTAATCTTATAAAGCAAAAGATTCGTAAGAAAAGGATGATGTGGAAGAAATATCATGTGCATAGGAATGGGATGATGTCCGTTGTGAACATTATAAGCAGTAGGCTAGAATAGTTAAAACTGTATGAAAAGAAACTGGCTTTGCATACTAAAGACAACCTACAAGAATTCTATCGATATGCTGCAAGTAAAAGAAAGAATGAATATGAAAGAATAACTCTTCTAATTTCCACATGGCATGAGGGTTACAAATGCAGAAGAAGTTTTTCAGTTAATGAGTGCCCATTTTGTTAAAAGCTATCAACCTGGTGTATGCAACATTGGGCTCAACATCGAGTTATCTCTTCACTAGGTGTATGAGGACGAGGTATTAGAATTCAGCAATAGGGATTGATGGGATATCATCACATGTGCTAAAAGAATGTTCAGCTGAACTGGTTATTCCTTTGACCCGGCTGTTTAATACTTCGTCCTCATACAGGACGAGGTATACAGGAGTGGTATACAGGAATGGAAGGAATGTATGGTAATTCCATTGCACAAGGGTGGTGGTGGTGCAAAGATCAATGTATCCAACTATTGACCAATCAGTATTTCAGGAGTGGTGGTAAAGATTTTGGAAAAATTGGTTAAGGCTCGCATTCAGAAATGGGTTGACAGTGAATCTCTACTTTGCAGTGAACAACATGGGTTTACTAAGGGAAGGTCATGTTTTAGCAACTTGCTCACATTCTATAACAATGTTACCATTGAACTAAACAAGAGGAATGGATACACCATAATACTTTTGGATTTTGCTAAGGCTTTTGACAGAATACAGCATGGTAGACTGTTGCATAAATTGGATAATATGGGTTTAGATTATAAAATATTAGCATGGATAAGAGGATGGCTGACTGACAGATATCAAAAAGTGGTATACAGGAGATATAAGTCTCTCTAAGATTTAAGGTAGCTAGTTGTATACCACAAGGATCAGTGCAAATGATGCAAAGATAGGGTAATCAGGAATGCTGCTGATATGCAGTACTTGCAGAATGATTTGAATAGGCTGGAACTGTGGGCATGGGAAAATGGGTATCAGTTTAATGTCAGTAATTGTAAAGTCATTCACTTTGTCGTGATTAGATATCCAATGTCGAATTATATTGGTGGGATTATGCTAGAAGAAACTGATGAGGCTAGGGATCTTGGAATGTTAGTAGATAGGAAGTTGAAGTTCAAGGGCCATGTGGCAAAGATTGTAAATACAACTCAAAAGATAATTGAATGCTGAAACGAATGAAAATGAAATAAGGATGTTATTTTGCTTTACAAGGTCTTGATAAGACCTTGGACTATTGTGCGCAGGTCTGGTCTTCTGGTTTCCATTGTGATTCTGATATACTGGAGAGAGTATAAAGGAGAGTGTTAAAAGTGGTATCAGGATTGTGGAATACCAATTATGAAGAGAGAGTGAGAATTTGTAGACTGCAGACACTAGCAAACAGGAGAAAGAGGAGTAATATGAT
Source organism: Typopeltis vanoorti (assembly GCF_054136105.1). NCBI lineage: Eukaryota > Metazoa > Arthropoda > Arachnida > Uropygi > Thelyphonidae > Typopeltis > Typopeltis vanoorti. Next base: position 84,268,130 of record NC_143555.1, on the reverse strand, counting down.
TGAGACTTACAAACTTCTGAAAGGGTCATATAGGATTTCAATTGACGGAATTTTTCAATTTATGGAGGGTGGGGAAAGGACGAAAGAGCATCCTTGGAAGCTGAGAATGAAGGCCACTAAGAAGGCGATGAGGGCTAGATTTTTCTCTCAGAGGGTGGTACATGATTGGAATGGACTGCCATTGGATGTTGTGAGTGCAGGCAGTGTGAATGAATTCAAGATTAAGTATATAGCTGGTGTCTGTGGTATGTGGCCTCCCTCGATGAGTCTCTGACTCTCTGGAGATCTCTCTTAATAAATAATAATCAAATTAGCCAAGCAAATAAGAAAAGGGTGATCATTATGGGCGATTTTAATTATGGCAATACAGATTGGGATGAGAGAGCAACTGGAAGTAAAGAAAAGTTTCTTGAATTTTTGAGGGACATGTACCTCAGAGAGTATGTACCAGAGGGCACACGAGAATTAAGGGTCTTGGATTTGATCTTCTCATCAGAGGAAGTTATTATAAATGAAGTGTCAAATTATCCTCCAGTTGATGAGAGTGACCATGTAGTGATTACCTGAGTGGTTGCCAGCAGTGTGAGAACTTCTGTGAGGAAAGGGTATATGTGGGACTTCAAGGATAACGATTATGAGAAGCTCAGGAGACAGTTGCAAGTGTAGCATGGAATGAGAAGTTGGCTGGAAAGAAGATCAATGCTGCTTGGATATTCAAGAACTGTCTAGTAGAAGCAATGTCTAGATGTATTCCAAGGATCAGAAAGTTAAATAAGGTAGGTGTGAAATGGATGAATGAAGAGCTTAAGCATGCATTACAGAGGAAAAAGGCAAAAGTGGTAATAATCAATTCCATGAGGATTACAAAGAACAGGCAAATAGGGTAGAACAAGATAAGTATGAGCAACGGTTAACTGATGAAGCCAAAAAAAAATCCTAGAGAGGTCTTTTATATGTAGCCAGGGGAAAAAAAAAAAAAGGAATGACTATCGAAGGATGACATTGTTTGGAGAACATAGTATAAGTCCACCTATATCTTGGTCTTCCTCTGGGTCTTTTTCCTGCCAACCTGGCAGAGAACACTTGTTTTGCAAATCTTTCCACTCCCATTCTGTTTAAGTGACCATACCCATCTGAGATTAGCTCTGCTACAACACTCCTGGATGCTAACAATGTCAAGTTCTTTCCTAATATCCTGGTTTTTAATATGATATTGCCATTGATGCCATCTGTTCACGCCCCTAATCTTTCTCAGGACTCTCATATCTGCGATCTCTAGTCTTTGGTCAAGTGTTTTACTTCTGACCCAGCTCGCAGATCCATAGGTTAAAATTGGTTTGAACACTATCTTGTATACAGCTAATTTAGTGTTTTGACTTATTTCTTTCTTACTCCATATAAATTTATTCAGGTGGCTTCCAACCATACCAGCTTTGTTGATTATGTAGTCTATTTCCATATTTAATTTACCATCTTCACTAAAAATCGTGCCTACGTAGCTGAAATGTTTTTCTTGTTCTATAGGTTCTCCATTCACAATGCAGTTGATATTTTCAATACTTTTGCCTATTTTCATTGTCTTTATCTTTTTATTGCTGAACTTTGTACCAAATCTATTACAACAGTTATTCATTTTAGTCAGGGAATCTTGCAGACTTGTACCAGATTTATTTAGAAGTATAAGATCATCTGCATAAAGTAAAGAGCTGAGATTAAATCTGACATCAATTGTGATGTCAGGTTTAATACACTTTCCGTCATAATCTGATCCATATAGATAATAAATAACAGCTGGGATAATGTACGTCCTTGTCTGACACCAGATTTAACATTAAACCATCTTCCTGTACTTCCTTCAATTCTAACTACTGACTTACAACTCAAATAAAGACTAAGTATTGCTTCATATAATGCTCCATTGACAGCATACAACTGTAGCATTTTGAATAGCTTCTCTCTTGGCACCTTGTCATATGCCTTTTCCAGATCTACAAAACTTAAATACAGATCCTTGTTATATTCCTGTGATTTCTCAACTATTTGTTGTAAATTGAAAATCTGATTCTGACAGCCTCTCTTTGACCTGAATTCAGCTTGTTCTTCACCAAGCTTGTCTTCCACAATCCTTCTCAACCCTTTCTCAAGTATGCTTGCATAAATCTTACCAGGAACACTCATTAGAGAAATACCTCATTCAGTTTTATTTTCCTTTTTATATATGGGTACTATGAGAGATCTACTGCAATCATCTGGAATTTGTCCCACTGTTCAGGCTTTCTGAACTATGCAGTGCAACCATTGTAAGACTTTTATACCTCCATACTTGAGCATTTCTGGTCGAATATCATATACTCCTGCTGCCTTTCCACATTTCATGCTTTTGATGACTTTTTCTACTTCAAGTAAGGACATGTATTCCTGACTGCGTGCCTGTTGAATGTTTTTTACCACTGTTTGTCACTGCTTGTTTCATTTAGCAATTTTTCAAAATAATAATTATTATTATTATTATTCCTGATACCTCCAAGGAGGTCAAAGACTCATCGCAGGAGGACACCTACAACTGTCTCAACCACTACACCAAACCTCTACTACAAATCATCTCCATCAACACCATCTACCGCCCACCTCCATCACCACAACAACAACAACTAGTATTTTTTGTCTGTAAATTGCGTGCATTCTGGGCCGATTTGTCTGTATACGGGATGAAAAACACGAGTTTCTGGGAGAAAAACCCTGCGTAATTACTCCATACTTCAAGGATATCGTTTTCTCCAGTTTTCATGTCATCTCTAACTCCTTTTATAGCACTCTTTCCTCCATTTCTAAGCTTCTTCAACAACCTCCAGAATATTTTGCCACCTTCTTGATATTTATTTTCTATTATTCTTGCCAAAGTCATCCCATGACTTTTGTTTAGCTAGTTTTACAAAGTGTTTAGCTTTCTTACATTTGTCTCTGTATTCTCTCAGAGCACAAGGTGACCTATGTGGCAGGAACTTTTGATATGCTTTCTTCTTTTTCTTCACTACCTCTTTAACTTCCTGTGTTCACCATGGAATTCTGATTTTTCTATCCTTGCAGAAAACCTCACCACATGTCTCTCTGGTTGAAACAATCAATGTTTTCTTCAAGGCTTGCCATGACTCTCCAAGGTTTGGTTCCTGCTCTCAAACTCTTTCATTTTTTCTTGAATAATGTTTGTGTATTTTAGTCTACAGTTTACATCTGAGAACTGCTCAACATTCATTCACTTTAAATCTTTTTTTACATCTTATTCTTTTCAATATGAAATACGTGATCACTACCAATTTGAAATCCTCTGTATACTCTGAAGTCCTACACCAGGGAGAAAACAACCATATCAACAATAACATACTATACTATTATACTATTATTACGGGCAACTCCAGGGAGTCATTAGACTCATCGAGGGAGGCCCCAAATCATATTCATCACAACTATCTGACATTCATACAGTATCTATCATACCTCGCCTTAAACTCATTCACTGTCACAGCATCCACTACAGACTCAGGGAGCGCATTCCACTCATTCACTACTCTAAAAGTAAAGAACCCAGCTCTAACACCTTTACTAACCACACTTTTACCCAGTTTCCATGGATGTCCCCTAGTCCTCCCACAACCAGCCCTGTTCTCAAAAATATCTTCTGAATTAATTTTATAGAAACCCTTCAGTAATTTGAATGTCTCAATCATATCTCCCCTCCTCCGCCTATCAACCAATTTTTGCAACCCACAAATCCTCAACCTGTTCTCATACGGTTCATTCCACAGACCTGCTATCATCTTGGTCACTCGCCTCTGGATCCTCTCCACCTCCTCCCCATCAAGAAGAAACCTAGGTGACCAAATCTGAGCACAGTAGTCTAGATGGGGTCTTATCAAGGCTCGATAGAGAGGAACAATAACCTGCTTGTCTCTGCTTGTCAACGTATTCTTCAGCAACCAAGTGATTTGATGAGCTGTTTTGGTCACTTTTGCAATGTGTCCCCTAAATTTCAATTCCTTATCCACCAACACTCCTAAATCTCGTGCCTCATCAATTTCCTGGAGCAGGGTTCCACCAATGCAGTAAACTGCCGCCAATCTTTTCACCCCAAAATGCATAACCTTACATTTTGCCACATTAAACTGACATCCATTCTCCTTAGCCCAGACCTCCAATCTATCCAAATCATCCTGCAAAATTTTGACGTCATCTGCATTCACTATTGCCCTACCCAACTTCGCATCATCCGCAAACAAATGAACTGTTCCTCTCAGATCATTTCCTATATCATTTATGAACAAATTAAACAGCAGTGGTCCAAGAACAGATCCTTGTGGCACACCACTAGTCAACATAATCAATGAAACTTTTCTTATTGCTTGCCTCTTCTCTCCATGTGAATTTGTGCATATTTTTATTTTGGAACATTGTGTTAATAATAACCAGTCCATGTTCTGAGCAGAAATTCAACAGGTATTTGCCATTATTATTAGCTTTGCTCTTTTCTCCAAATTTTCCCAAAATATTTTTTGTATGTCTGACAAACATTTCCTACTCTCCTATTTAGATCCCCCAACAAGGAACAAATTTTCCTTTTTTATTGTGTCAGCTGCTTTCTCTAAAGCATCAAAAATTCCTCCACTTCTACCTTAGTAGAATCTTCTTGGGACCATAGGTGCAAATAAGTCTTATTGTCCAATTCCCCTTTCTGATATTTGCCCACATCACTCTACTTGAGACTGCCTGCCATTCAAGAAGATTAGCCTCATATTTATTGTTGAATAGTATGGCTACTCCTTCTTTTCCTTGATTGTCATTGTCTGAATATAACATTTTTTTATTTATTGCTCAGGAAGATCTCACCAGTTTTTGTCTTTTTTGTTTCAGTGATCCCTATTATGTTGATCTTATTCAATTCCTCAGCTAGCTCCATTTCTTTGTCATTCAGGCTTCTTATGTTGACAATCCTAATATCGAACTCTGATGATGTTGAATTGGGAACTCAAAAAAAGAAATTTTGACTCCATGGGCAAAGAAATAATCAATAACACTAAAGATTGCCAAAAAATTCGTCATTTACTTTATCTCATAGTGGATTTGAGTGGTTATGCTACTACTGTATTACCAAATATTTATCTAATCCCTCTCTCTCTCTTCAACTTCTCTTACAGTTCTTAACAATCACATTAAAATTCCCTTATATTTGTTTCTAAAATCAGTCATCTAAACAGAGTTCTTCTTCTGAAAGTATATATAGTTTTGATATCACCTGTTTTTTTTACTAACACCAGCTTACTGCTGAACAGCAAATGCCAGAAAGAAATTAAAATTAAATAAAACATTCAGTAGAAGAAGTTAAGAATTTTATATACTTGGGAGCTAATGCAGATACTGAATATAATGCCTGCATTTAGGCATAAAGATATTTTCTCTCTTTCTGCTTAGATCAAACAGCAATTATGTTGCCAGAAGGAAGGAAGATATTGCCTGGAAAATTTCATCTCCAAATAATGATTCAACTTAGCTGTAAAGGATATTTCACTGAGTGACATTCTAATAATTTTCTTTAAAATCTTGTGACTATATTGAGAGAGAGAGAGAGAGAGAGAGATGAGGCTGACCCCAAGATGTTGTAAGACATTCTTGAAAAGGGAATGGAGTTGTAATGGTCTTTTTACGGAGGTACCTGCACTTTTTATGGAGGTACCTGCACATAAATTACCATCCTACAGAAAAGTAGTGATGTGAATGTGGGCATATATGTTACATGATACAATCTGACAGCCATTTTCCACCTAGGCAGAATCTCTACTAAAACTTCATTAATATGAGCTATACCTTCTGTAGCTATTGAAGTTTCACAGAATACAAGAATATGTTCCTCTTCAACAGTCCACTGTGCTTTTACATGTTCAGTACAAATTTCAGAATTAGCAGCAATAGGATGATTTGCACAGTGGTGCACTAATAATAGTACATTATACTAATAATAGTACCATGAATGGACTAAGGATAGATATAAATAATCTGAAATCGTGATAAAGATCAAAAATGGAACTTTCTGCACAATCTATGCACTGATTCATTTGCAAATATGGCCCTTCTCAACTTGCATCAATCACTCTGTGGCAGCAGTCCTTACCAGCACACTGAGTCTTTTTTTTTTTTTTTGCTTATTCCACAACTCTTGCAAATCTTATCACAGGTCTTATGATAGACCTGTGTTTGGAGAGCTATGAAAGCTAAATTGTTTAGTTTAGAAAAAATAGCAATATTAGTTAAAAATTTAGAATGAGTGTTTATCAGAAGTGTACCTCGCTTAAGTCCTAAGCAAATAATAAAACTCACTCCTCACTCTCTTCTACATTAATCTGGTAAAACTCTCTCATTGAATGACATGTCTTAATAAAATCACTCTTTTCTATTTGTCAGGTTCTGAAAAAATGTGATATGGTTGACATTTACCTAGTCTGTCTTCAGACTAGGGAAATACATTACAGGGACATAACACTACTTCAGTTATTCTTCTCTGAATCTTTCCAAAATCTCCTTGTCCACTCTGAAACTGGATTATTGAATATGGTATTTTTTTTATGTTTATTTCTTAAAGCTTCTTCTGAGGAGTTTTTTTTTTTTTTTTTTTGGTATGATATTTGAGATTAGCAGAGTGTGGCGCTAGTGTCATTGGAGAATGTGGCGGTTGTGTTTAGTTTGGCTAGTAAACGTATTTTAAATTTAAGTATAGTGTGGCTTTTTGTCTCGAATTCTGCTGCAGTTGTGCATTGGTTAGATACAAGTGTCCTTCAGTGGTGTTGCTGTTTGAAATTGTGTTATATATATTGTGTTTTTGCTACCGTTTCTTTCACTACTTCAATATGTAAAGATGGCGTCCAACAAGAAACGTACGTCTGCGGAACACAAGACTTCTACACGAAAGGCTGGCTCAGCATTAGATTTTTCGCAATGGATGCGATGCGGAAACTGCTACATGTATGCGCCAAAGAATGTGAAGGATCTGTGGTCGGTCTGGCTAAATGAGAAGAACAAAAATGTCGAAGTATGTGAGAAGTGTCAGGACAGGCTAGAGCGTTTAGGAATGGAAACTGACATTGGGACCATAGCGGAAGAACTTCGGCGGGACTTCATGAAAATGAAAAATGACCATCTTCTGCATGAGGAATTGGAAGTGCTCAGTAAGGCGATACTGGAAGTTAAAAATGAGTTTAATGTGTTAAACAGAGAAATTAGGACTATAGAGATTACTTTAGCTGAAGTAACTAGAACAGGATTATATATTATTATTATTATGATTATTATTACTCAGGCCTCCATGGAGTCAAAAGACTCATTGTGAGAGGTCCTTCCTAAGAAACACAAAGTCTATCATACCACTCCTTGAACTCATTGACCGTTCTCGCTCTCACCACTCCATCAGGCAATGCATTCCATGGTTCAACCACCCTCCATGCAAAGAAACCACTCCTCACCCTCTTGCTCACAGTTTCCTTTCGTAACTTCCAGGGATGGCCTCTTGTCATCACTCCTTCCCGTTGTTCAACCAAGCGAAAGAACTCCCCAGTGTCAACCCTGTAACCACCTCTCAACAGTTTAAAAGTCTCAATCATATCACCTCTCCTTCTTCTATCCACCAAACTCTGCAGTCCACATTCTCTCAGCCGATCCTCATAACTATCATTATACAGTCCTGAAACCGTCTTTGTATCTCCTTTCCACAGTTAATTTATCCCATTCAAATCCTGCAGACCAAATCTGAGAACAACAATAGTCCAGGTGTGGTCATTGTCCTTCTCATTATTGCAGCAATCCTCTGTGTTACCTTCACCATCTTTGCAATATGTCCCCTAAATTTCAGGTTTCTATCAATCATCAACCCCAGATCTCTTGTCTCCCCCTACTTCCACCAGTATAACTCCTCCCATAGAGTATGCAGTTTCCCATCGATGTCCCAAACCTCAAAACCTTACATTTTGCTGCATTAAACCGACACCCCCATTCATTTTCTCATCTATCTAGCTTATTCAAATCCTCTTGCACGGCTGCTGCATCTGCACTATTACTAATAATCCTTCCCAGCTTCGAATCATCTGCAAACAACTGATTATCCCCTTGCAATCCACTGACAATGTCAATGATATAAAGGTTAAACAACAAAGGTCCCAGTACTGAGCCCTGTGGGACCCTGCTTGTAACCCTCTGCTTCATTGAAACTGCCCCACAATTCAGGATTGGCTGTCTGATACCACCTATCAGACAGCCAATCCTGAATCCAGTTGACCAATCTGACATCGAGACCCATGTGCTGCAACTGAAATATCAGCTTATCATGTGGCACCCTGTCAAATGCCTTCGCTACGTCTAAGAAAATGTGCCTTTCCCTCATCTAATGCTCTTGTAACTTTATCATAAAAGGCTAGCATATTGCTAAAACAAGAGCGCCCCTTCATAAATCCATGTTGACTCTCACAGATAATATTACCCTCATCTGCCCAATGCTGTATACGGTCCTTCACTACTTTCTCCAAGATCTTACTAACTACTGACACACAAACTGGTCTATAATTAGACACTTCCAGTCTGCTACCGCCCTTATGCAATGGCACTATCTTACCTTCCTTCCATTCCATGGGCACCTTTCAGTAGCCAGACTTGCATTGAAAAGCCAGGTCAAAGGTACTGTCAGTTCCCTAGCACATTCTCTCAAAACTCGTGGTGAAATACCATCCAGTCCCACAGCTTTACTAACATCCAGAGTACTCAGTATTTGAAACACACTCTCCTTCTGTACCTCTAAACATTGAACCTGCCCTATCCCTCTAGCATTAAAACTGACTCCTCCAGGATGAAATACTCCAACAGAGTGTTCATTGAACAATTCCACTATGTCATCTGCATCAGTCACTCTATTCCCATTTTTATCCCACAATATCATTCTTCCAGAGTCATTTCTCCTCCTACTGGCCACATATCTGAAAAAATTCGTTAGTCTTTGCATGAGTCTTCGTATGCGTGAGTCTTTGGTGAATGATGAAGTAATAAATAGTATGGGAGTGATTGGGAGTCAACAAAATGAAACCACAAGAGGTCTAGAAGAAACAAGATGTCGTGAGAGTGGGTGGGGGGGGGTAAGTAAAAGAGCATTGAGTAATGAAACTGGGATAGTCATGCTGAAGGGGGCTGTAGTTTGTAGGTTTTAATATTTTTTGGATTTTTTTTGGGGGGGGTAGCCATTGGCTGAGAAAGTGTTGAGGATGTGATTTAGTTCAGTGTTTAGGGCCATGTCGTTAGAACAGATTAGTTTAGCCCTGTTGTATAGTGTTTTCACCACTCCATATTGTTATGAGGGGGGTGGTGGTGGTGGGATTGTTGGTGAATGTATCTGCCTGTATGGGTGGGTTTTCTATAAACTGAGAAAACCTAGTTTCCATCAGGCTGGCGGGTGACTAGTGTGTCTAGGAAAGGGAGGCTGTTGTTTTCCTCTTTTTCCAGGGTGAATTGATTCTGGAGTGTTGGTTGTTTAAGTGTGTAAGGAAGGAGAGGAGTGTTTTAGGGCCATGTGGTCAAATAGCGAACACATCATCAACGTAGCAAAGCCATATGGTTGGTTTTTGTGGGGCAGAGGCTAAGGCTTTTTCTTCAAAGGTCTCCATAAAGAAATTGGCCAAGAGTGGGGAGAGTGGTGAACCCATGGCTGTCCCCTCTATTTGTTTGTAGAATTTTCCCTGCCAAACGAAATAGCCTGAGTTCGTTGTGAACTGAAATAGGGCTGAGATATTGGGAGAAAATTTAGCTTGGATTAGCTCTAAAGTTTACTTGAGTGGGACATTTGTGAATAAGGAGGAGACGTCAAAGCTGACCATTATGTCAGTATGTTGGAGTGTAAGGTTTTCTATGCTGGCTTTGAAGTGGGCTGAGTTTTTTATGTGTGATGGTGTGTTGCCAGTATAGTGTGTGAGCTATTTGGCCAAATGTTTAGCTAATTTGTATGTAGGGGAATCAATGCCATCCACTATGGGACGTAATGGCACATTTTCTTTATGTATATTTGGGAGTCCATAAATACGGGGGGGGGGGGGGAGGTATAGAGTTAAACGGCTTTAATCTGTTGGTAACTTCTACAGGCCAAGAAGTGACTTTCTTAAGGAGCCTGTGAAGTTTTCTGATTTGTGAGTTGGAGGGATTATATTGAATAGGGAGGTAAGTAGCCCGATCCAATAGAAGAGCATTACTGGTCTTGCAGACCATGCTCTGGATACACGCCACGGAATACGGTGGAAGAAAGCTACAGTAATACACCGTAGCAAACACAAATACAAAAGACTATTTATGGAATCAGCCTCAGCCCTAAGAAACTCTCCAAACCTCAACAAATTTGGTCGTATGTGACTGCCACAAATTTGGGAGGCATACATCAGCAGATCTTCAGCCCAATGGCCAAGAACACCTACTTAGCCCGCTAGAGGGCACCATCAGGACTTCTAGGAGAAAGATAGCTTCATATCTTCATTCTCAGTTACTGTGTTGTTGTGCCTGGATGCACGTGCCTTTTTGTAAGTTCCTTTTGAAAATGGCAACGTGACATTGCCGAAATATCGGAAATATTTATTAAAGTATACTTTAATTTATATTCAGATCTATGTTGTTCAATTCCCTAAGTGATTTAGAAATGCATAACCAATGTATAACATTGTCTACGAGAATCAGCAGTGACCGTTTATTTATTGATCCTTATTCGCAGAATAAATTGCAGAAGAGAGGGAATAAAAATCAGCATGTGACTACTGAAATTAGTGATTTGTATATCAGTTCTAAAGCCGATACAAGAACTAGAAGGAATCTGCAATTTTTATATACCAATGCAAGAAGCATTTGAAATAAGAGAGCAAAAAATTTTTGGCATTAGTCAGTGCAATCTCACCAAAAGTTATAGGCATTAGTGAAACTTGGCTGTCAGCAGAAGATGTGGTCACTGGAATTGAATGTGATGGGTACAGTATTTTCAGGGAGGATAGAGAAGATAGAACATGGGGAGGAGTACTACTGATGATAGCTGATGTGTTGCAGCCAAAGAAAGTAGTATATCAAGATGATAGACATGTTAATGGGGGTTCATTTGAGGCGGTCTAGTGAAATAGTGAACAATGCAACCAAATATACAGTTAGTGCTGCTATAGGCAAGGGGGGGGATATTGAATTCATGCATCAGCAAATTAGTGCAATGAGCGCAGGTTTAGTGATTATTATGGGGGATTTTAATTACATGATATCAATTGGAAGGAGGAAATATCGCGTAGCAAAAAGGAAATGGAGTTCATACATATATGAGATAATTACTTAAAACAGCACATAACTGAAGGGACACGTGGTGTGAGAGTGTTGGACCTTGTTATTGGTTCGGAGGATATATGCATAAGTAAGGTGTCCTTGTTTCCTCCAATTGGTGAAAGCGACCATGTGGTATTGATTGGGAGGTTGCAAAATCTGTGGATTTTTCTGTTAAGAAGGGATATATAACAGGTTAGGCAATTATAACAAGCTTAGGAGTGAGCTTGTAGCCATCCCATGGCAGAACATATTGCAGGAGAAAGATGTTAGCAGTACATGGGATAAAATCAGTGGGTATCTGAGGAAAGCAATATCAGATTGTGTCCCTATGGTCAGGAAGACAAACAAGGCAGGCAATAGATGGATGAGTAGTAGTATCACGCTTGATCTGAAAAAAAAAAGAAAATGTTATGGAGAATGTACAAGGAGAAATGCAATCCGTACACGCATTAGCAGTACAAGGCTCAAGCTAGGAAGGTTACCAGCATAGTAAGAAAAGCTACATCAGATTATGAAAAGACCTTAGCCAATGAGATCAAGGGTAATCCCAAAGAGTTCTTCTGCTATGTGGCAAGTAAAAGGAAGAATAACCTCGGAAGGATAACTTTAGTTGGTGCTGATGGTATTGAGGTTACAAAAACAGATGTAATAGTCATGTGATTACTTTTCAAAAGTCTATCACCCAAATGAGAATATCTCTGTACCTGTAGCAATAACTAATGTGAGAATTGAAGTTAAGAAATCAGAGGTATTTAATATATTGCAAAATTTAAATACAAACGCTACTGTAGGTTTAGATGGAATATCAGCTCGGGTGTTGCATGAATGTGCAAAGGAATTGTCAACCCCTCTTACTTGGATATTTAACTTAAGTTTGAACTCTGGTATGGTCCCTAGGAACTGCAAGTTAGGCAAATTGGTTCCTTTGCATAAAGGTGGCTCTAAAACTGCAGTAGTTAATTACAGACTAAACACCATCTCAGGAGTAGTGGTAAAAGTATTGGAAAAGTTGGTTAAAGACAAAATTCAAGAATGGGTGGATTGGGATATGATACTCTATAGAGGCCAACATGATTTTGTTAAAGGTAGATCCTGCCTTAGCAATCTATTAACTTTTTATAATAGAATGACATCTGAGTTGGACAAAGGAACTGGCTACACAGTGGTACTTTTCGATTTTGCTAAGGCCTTTGACAATAATAAAATAATACAATAATAATAATAATAAAAGATCTCAACATTATCAGATCTTATATTTCTATATTCTAAGGCATTTTTTACTGTATCAATCCACCTATATCTTGGTCTTGCTCTGGGTCTTTTTCCTGCCGACCTGGCAAAGAACACTTGTTTTGCTAATCTTTCCTCTCCCATTCTGTTTAACATGGAACACTGTTACGAAATTGGAGCAGATGGAAATGGATATTAAATTGGTGATATGGATAGGAGAATGGCTCAGGGAGAGATACCAGAAGGTGGTGTATGAAGGAGCAGAGTCCAGGATGAGGTAGGTGACCAGTGGTGTGCCTCAGGGCTCTGTACTTGGGCCATTGTTGTTTAATTTGTACATAAATGATATAGGAAATGGCTTAAAGGGAGATATTCAGTTGTTTGCTGATGATGCAAAGTTGGATAGCGCAATAAACAATTAAGCCGATGTTGAAAGTTTGCAGGATGATTTAAATAAGCTGGTAGAATGGGCAAAAGGTAATGGAGTCAGTTCAATGTGGAAAAGTTTAAAGTTATGCATTTTGGGATTAAAAGATTACCAGCTGTGTACTACATTGATGGAACAGTACTCCAAGAGATTGATGCGGCTAGAGACTTAAGGGTGTTGGTAGATAGGGAGATGAGGTTCGGAGGACACATTCCTAACATGTCCAAGATTGCACATAGGATTACTTGGTTGTTGAGGAACCCACTAACATCCAGAGATAAAGAGGTTATTATTCCCCTTTATAAAGCATTGATACGTCCACATTTGGATTACTGTGCTCAGGTTTGGTCACCTGGATTCCTTGGAGATGAGGAGGCTGTGGAGAGCATTCAGAGAAGAGTGACCAAGTTGGTGAATGATATAAAAAATGCCCCCTACATTGATAGATTGAGAGCTTGTGGATTGCAGAGGTCGGTTGATAGGCAGAGAAGAGGGGAATGATAGAAACATTTAAATTACTGAAAGGTTTTTTATAGGATTGATGCAGGGGAAATGTTTCAGCTGTGAGATAGTGATGGAAGAACAAGTGGTCATCCCTGGAAATTAAAGAAGAGTTTGGTTAACAAGGTGTGTGAGAGCAAGGTTTTTTGCCTAGAGAGTGGTGAATGAGTGGAATTCATTGCCTGACTTAGATGTAAATTCTTCATCTCTAAATGAATTCAAGAAGACATATGACAGATATTGTTTTGCTAGCTTGGGTCTCCCGCGATGAATCTACTGACTTCATAGAGATACCCGTAATAATAATAATAATCTCAGGTGGTATGGTCACTTAAACAGAATGGTAGAGGAAAGATTAGCAAAACAAGTGTTCTTTGCCAGGTTGGCAGGAAAAAGACCCAGAGCAAGACCAAGATATAGGTGGATTGATACAGTAAAAAATGCCTTAGAATATAGAAATATAAGATCTGATAATGTTGAGATCTTTTATTATTATTATTATTATTATTATTATTATTATTATTACGGGTATCTCCATGAAGTCAGTAGACTCATCGCAGGAGACCCAAACTAGCAAACAATATCTGTCATATCTCTTCATGAATTCATTTACAGACGAAGAGCTCACAACTAAGTCAGGCAATGAATTCCACTCGTTCACCACCCTCCAGGCAAAAAACCTTGTTCTGACACCTTGTTCTCCAAGGAATCCAGGTGACTAGACCTGAACACAGTAATCCAAATGTGGAAGTATCAACGCTTTATAAAGGGGAATAATAACCTCTTTATCTCTTGATGTTAGTGTGTTCCTCAATAACCAAGTAATCCTATGTGCAGTCTTGGACACCTTAGCAATGTGTCCCCTGAACTTCATCTTCCTATCCACCAACACCCCCCAATTCCCTAGCCTCATCAATCTCTTGGAGTACCGTTCCATTGATGTTGTACACAGCTGGTAATCTTTTAATCCCAAAATGCATAACTTTACACTTTTCCACATTGAACTGGCATCTATAACCTTTTGACATTTCACCAGCTTATTTAAATCATCCTGCAAACTTTCAACATCAGCTTGATTTTTTATTGCATACCCAACTTTGCATCATTGGCAAACAACTGAATATCTCCCTTTAAGCCATTTCCTATATCATTTATATACAAATTAAACAACACTGGCCCAAGCACAGAGCCCTGAGGCACACCGCTGGTCACCTGCCTCATTCTGGACTCGGCTCCTCCATACACCACCTTATGGTATCTCTCCCTGAGCCATTCTCCTATCCATATCACCAATTTAATATCCATTTCCATCTGCTCCAATTTGCGTAACAGTGTTGCATGGGGTATCCTGTCAAAAGCCTTAGCAAAATCCAGAAGTACCACTGTGTAGCCTGTTCCTTTGTCCAATTCAGATGTTATTCTATTATGAATAGTTAATAGATTGCTAAGGCAGGATCTATCTTTAACAAAACCATGTTGGCCTCTATAGAGTATCATGTCCTGATCCACCCATTCTTGAATTTTGTCTTTAACCAACGTTTCCAATACTTTTATCACTACTCCTGAGATGGTGATTGGTCTGTAATTAACTACCACAGTTTTAGAGCCACCCTTATGCAAATGAACCACTTTGCCTAACTTCCACTCCCTAGGGACCATACCAGAGTTCAAACTTAAATTAAATCTTGACAGGTAACAGATTGATTTGGAGGAAAATGTAGATACGAAGTTAGTAATGGTGTAAGTTTTTCATGTGGTACTATCATATTTGATAGTACCAGAGGAATTTGATGATGATGATGATGATATTTGATGTTAGGTATTATCACTCATGCCTAAGTTATGCTCAATTTACTGGTGGTACGATATAATTTTGTGTTTGTTTTTTGAAGGTATGAATGATATTTTTTACTTATTTGATTGGTTGCAATTGCTGTATTGAAGAGGTCCATATACAGTCATCACCCGACTTAAGTAATACGCGACTTACGTAAATTCGCAGTTACGTAATAAATCTCGAAAATTACAACTACTAGCACATATGAACATGTTTGCGGCTTTTGCGTCTTTGGCATCCATTGCAGTATGCAACAACATAATGTTAACTAGACTCGGCATTCACAGTAAATGTTATGAATAGTAACAGGCAGTGACAGGTTACCAGTAAACACCTAGAGCACCAGAGGACAAGTGCGCACAAGCTAGAACATTCAAACTGAAACCTACCAATTAGAAATAAGGATTCGGTAAACAATTCCTCCTTTCCCCGATCCGTCAGTAGTCATGCCTCGCATGGTTATTTTAGTCACTTGTTTATCACTGTTAGTGTTCGGTGTTTATTTACCCTTAAAATGGATTCGAAAGCAAAACTGAATGAGCTGGTAATAAATCTAAAAAACAAAGGTCTGCAATTACTTTAGAAGAAAAGTTGAAAATAATTCATATGTATGAAGATGGGAAAATTATATCAACAATAGCTCAGGATATAAATCAACCTATTTCGACAGTGAAGGATCATGTTTGCATTGTTGAATTATATCTGAGTAAATACTGCTGCATGATGTTTCATTTATAAAATAATACTGCGTAAATAATTTACATATCTGTATATATACATACATATAATAATAATAAATATTGCAGTTTCTTACGAAGTTACACTTAAGCAATTTACAAATTCGACTTATTCAGTTTACTCATTCGTAAAATTCAAGTTATGTAAAGGTTTACAGAACACATTACTTACGTAACTCGGGGGATGACCGTACTTAGCAATTTAGATAATCCCACATGAATTTACTCTCTGTACACCAAAAACATTAGTGGATTATGAAAAATTTTATCACTATATCTAGAACAGGCTGGAATGCATTTTTAAAGGTACTCTATTGAAAGCTGTTCTAACTATTTCTTGCATCCAAAATAAAATCAAACTCAAGTCTTCCATTGTCACAGTCAATGCTGTGTAGACCATATTATCTACCATTTAACGTTCCATTTAACTTTAGCCTTTCAGGAAAAGTCACTTAGTTCACATAAAGCTAATTAATGCTATGATAAGTCAGTTAATATATAGTTTGATATGTTTGTCAGCAAGTGTTATTCTATGGTTATTATTATTATTACGGGCAACTCCAAGGAGTCCTTAGACTCATTGAGGGAGGCCCTAACTTCATGTCAAGAACAACTATTTGACATGGTATCTATCATACCTCGCCTTGAAATCATTCACAGATATGGCACCCACAACAGACTCTGGCAGCTTATTCCGCTCATTCACCACTCTCCAAGTAAAAAACCTAGCTCTAACACCCTTGCTAACCACACTCTTGCCCAGCTTCCATTTATGGCTCCTAGTTCTCCCAAGACCAGTCCTATTCTCAAAAATATCTTCTGAATTAATCTTATAGAAACCCTTCAGTAATTTGAATGTCTCAATCATATCACCCCTTTTCTGCTTATCAACCAATTTCTGCAACCCACAAATCTTCAACCTGTTCTCATAAGGTTCATTCCATAGACCTGTTATTATCTTGGTCACTCGTCTCTGGATCCTCTCCACCTCCTCCCCATCAAGAAGAAACCCTGGTGCCCAAATCTGGGCACAGTAGTCTAGATGGGGTCTCATCAAGGCTCAATACAGAGGAACAATAAACTGTTTGTCTCTGCTTGTCATAGTATTTTTCAGCAACCAAGTGATTTGATGAACTGTTTTAGCCACTTTTGCAATGTACCCCCCCCCAAACTTCAACTCCTTATTCACCAACACTCCCAAATCCCTGGCCTTATCAATCTCCTGGAGTGTGGTTCCACCAATGTGATATACTGCTGCTAATCTTTTGATCCCAAAATGCATAGCCTTACGCTTTGCCATATTAAATTGACATCCATTCTCCTTAGCCCAGTCCTCCAAACTATCCAAATCATCTTGCAAAATTTTGACATCCTATGCACTCACTATTGCTCTACCCAACTTTGCATCATCAGCAAACAAATGAACACTTCCTCTCAGATCCTTTCCTATATCGTTAATGAACAAATTGAAAAGTAGTGGTCCCAGAACAGAACCCTGCAGCACACCACTAGTCACAAGCCGTCTTTTGTACTCTACTCCTGAATAAACCACTCTCTGATATCTCTCCATCAACCGCCTTCCTATCCATTTCATCAACCCTATATCCATCACCATATGCTGCAGTTTACTGATTAGAATTCCGTGTGAATCCTGTCAAAGGCCTTAGCAAGGTCAAGTAGAATCACTGTAAACCCAATACCCTTATCCAGTTCAGCCGTCACTGTGTTGTAAAACATGAGCAAGTTACTGAGGCATGATCTACCCTTCACAAAACCATGTTGTCCTCCATACAGTATCCCATTTTCATCTATCCAATCCTGTATTTTTCTCTTGACTAATTTCTCCCAGACCTTGACAACGATTCCTGATATGCTAATCGGTCAGTAATTTACAACAGCAGTCTTGGAACCTCCTTTATGCAGTGGAATTATTTTCCCCTCTTTCCACCCCCTTGGGACTAACCCAGACCCGAGAATCAAATTAAACAAAATGGTCAAGGACGCTGACAATTCTTTAGCCGCTTCACGTACGACACGAGCTGGTATACTATCCAATTCCACAGATGTATTGACATTGAGGTTTTGTAATAGACTACTCACCTCCACTTCATTCACCACAATTCCCATATAATCTATTGGTTCGTTCATTCCTGCAGTGTCACCACCTGGATGATATATTCTTGCAAAGTGCTTGCTCAGTAGTTCAACTATATGAACTGATTTGGTTACCTCCCTACCATCGGCATTCTTTAAAATCATTCTGCTATATACATTTTTTCTTTTACTTGCAACATATAAAAAAACTGTTTGGGATTCTCTTTAGCCTGCATGGCTAATGTTCTTTCATAATCCGTTTTTGCTTTTCTTACCACACTCGTTACCCTTCTGGCCTGTGCCTTATACCCTTCATGTGCCTACCGGTCACCTTTCTCCTTGAATTCCCTCCATAATTGTTTATTTTTTTGCAGCTCAAGCTTAATGGTGTTATTCATCCATTTAACGCATACTTGATTTATTATTCCGACCCTAGGTATACAGTCAGCCATTGCCTCATGCAAACACTTCTTAACCGCCTCCCATGCACTATCAACATCCAGCCCTTGCAGTTTTACATGCCATGCCACTGAACCAATCAAACTCCTAAGCTTGTCATACTTACCAGCCCGATAATTCCACATCTACCCTGTCTTAATTGTAATTTCCACGCCTTTAGCCACCTCTCAAGTCAAGACCCTATGATCACTCTCACCAATTGGTGGCAACATGGTCATATTTGTTACAGCCAAATTCTCAGATGTAATTACTAGGTCAAGCACTTTCTGACCCCTAGTATTTTCCATTATATGCTGTCGCAGATAGTTATCCCTTAATAACCACATAAAATCCAATTCCTTCCTCCCATGTTCCTCTACTCCTTCCAATCAATGTTACCATAGTTGAAATCTCCCATAATAATTACCCTCCTTCCACTCATTTCTTCTATTTGCTTATGCATACTATCTCCACCATCTATTCCATCATCTGGTTTATAGCAGCACCGAACTGTATATTTTGTTCTGCTAGTTTCAATCTCACACCAAATAGCCTCAAAGGTGCTCTTTTCTCTATCCTGCAGTTCCATTTCTATTCTCCTTGGCTGTAGCTCATCAGCTATCATCAATAACACTCCTCCCCCCATTTTATTCTCCCTGTCACTCCTGAACATACCATACCCCTCACATTCAATCCCACTAGCTATATCATCTTCTATCAGCCATGTTTCACTAATACCAATAACCTGTGGCCTAGAAGTGCCATCCAAGGCCAAAAATTCTTCCTCCTTGTTCCTAATACTTCTGGCATTAGTATACATGAATTGCAGAAGCCCATTTGTCCCATCCCTATTTTGATGCCTTATACTAACTATCTCATTCTGATACTCGCTCGGGCAGCATATTACACACATTCATACACTCAACTGTCTCCCTAAAGTCTGCATTACTTCCCCCCCCCTTAATAACTCTAGTTTCCCTGATTCTGCACATCCGCCTCCACTTCATTCAACAACACCTTTTCAAGTCTCCGTACACCAAATCCATTCAAATGTAAACCATCCATCTTATATAAATTCTTTCACTCATCAAACTCACTCCACACATCCACAAATTCCACACCACTCCTCCTGCATAATCCGCGCATAAAGTCATTAGCAATTTTGGCCCTCCTTCTATACGCTCCACTGTCATACCGCAGCAACAGACTCACCATCCTAACTCTCTCACTCTTCTCTTTTGCTACCGCAAGTAATTCCTTCAAATCCTCTCTCTCATAGCCATTTTGTCTCCTTTCCAATCATTCATTCCTGCTACTACTATCAATTCTTTCACCCTCTGTTTTTGCATTCTAATTGACTCGCTTACATCCTTAACGTTGGCACCAGGTTGGTACGATTTTGTTAAACTCGCATCTATCACACCTCTTACTAAAGAATCTCCATACAACACTCGCTCTTTCATTTTGTTTACACTCATTATCATACTCTTATTTTTCTTATCATACTTTTGCCGTTTATTAGTTGGTACGCTTGATAAACATTTTTGCCAATGCTCCAGATGCCAATTTGCCCTGTGTATCCCTCTGCATAACCGTGCGATCTCACTCATTGCATCTGTCTCATAATTTTTATTATCCAGAATGAATGAATTCATTCATTCGTTCTGGTTGGTTTGTTGTTTGTTGTTTTGAGAGATAATAAACCTGAGTTTCTCGAAGGCTACTTCTGCATGAAAATAAATCACTCATTAACAGTTGAAATGCCTTTATATCATCATCATTATCATCATGTATCGAGGATTTAGGCCTAACATGGCCTGTTCCGGCCTTAGAAGTCATCGTTGAATCGTTTAAGAGGACGTCCTGGTTTTTTTTTTCCTAATGGCTTCTACTTTAAGGCTTGTTTTGGTAATCTTTCTGTTTTCATTCTTTGAACGTGTTCCATCCATTTATGTTTATATTTTTTAATTTTTTCTATTACTGGTTCTTGGTTTAATTCTTTCATAATATCTTCATTTCTTTTGTGATCAAATAGGGTATACTTTGCAGTTTTTCTCATAAACTTCATTTCTGCTGTTGTTAATCTTTGTTTGTCTTTTTGTTTTATTGTCCAGATTTCGCTTCCATACATTAAGACCGGTAGGGCTAATGTATTGTATACTTTTAGCCTGGTTTGTTTTTGAACTAGGTTTGGTTTAAATATAGAGTTAATTACACCTGTTATTTTTAAATATTTTGCAATTTTTACATTTATATCTTTTTCATTTTCATATGTGATCATACATCCTAGGTAGTTAAATGAATTCACCTGTTCTAAGATCTTGTTATCTATTACTATTTTAGTTCTTGCTGGATCTTGTCCTTTAATATTATTTGTCACCTCCTGGGAGTCCAGGGACTCATCGAGGGAGGGCATCTACTCTACACCTCTGTCTCCATTACTTCACAATCCACCAACACCATCTATCGCCAACCACCGCCACTGGTATTTCCACAGACAATCACAGATATCCATGCCCACGGCGGGATTCGAGCGCGCAGCCTTTTGGCTGGGGAGCGGATACGCTAACCACTTGGCCAGCCTGGCTAGTTTTTGATTTTTCCGTTGATATTATCATACCATAATCTTTGGATATCTCATTTAGATTTAAAATAGCTTTCTGTAAGTTATCTTCAGAATTTGTAATTATTATTTGGTCGTCTGCAAAGAGGAGAGTGTTTAAGTTACCTGTAGGTGAAAGTTTAATTCCTTGATGTAAATTTTTACTCCATTTTATTATTATTTCATTTAAGTAGATATTAAAAAGAGTTGCTGAGAGGGGACATCCCTGTCGGATCCCTTGGTTTATCTCTTTCGTATATGATAGCTCGTGATTTAATCTTATTTGTATTTGATTATTTTCATATATACTTGTGATAGCTTTTAGGATATTATTTGGTATTTGTCTTTCTTTTAATATGTTAAATAATATGTTTCTTTTAACTTTGTCAAATGCTTTTTCAAAGTCAATAAATGCAATATGTGTTTCTAAATTATATTCTCTTCTTTTCTCTATTATTAATTTTAGGCAAAAGGCTGGGTCTATACATGATCGTCCTTTTCTAAATCCATTCTGTACTTCTAAAATAAAGTTTTCGGAATATTTCATTAGTTTGCTATTTAAGATTCTGCTATATATTTTGTAACAGGAATTTAGTATACTGATACCTCTATAGTTTTTAGGGTCATCTCTATTACCTTTCTTAAAGATAGGAATCAATTGCTTTTTTCCATTCTATTGGGGGGGATACCAGTTGAGTAAATTTTATTTAAAAATAATAAGAGTCTTTCTTTGAATCTTGTTCCTGCGTATTTATATAGTTCTGAACCTAGCTTATCTTCTCCAGGTGATTTTCCGTTTCTTGTTTCTTTCAGGCTGATTTCTAATTCTTCTTCAGTTATTTCCTTTTCATTTTCGTTAATTGTTTGCCAGCTGTCTTTTTAAAAATATTTGTCTGTCCACAGTTCTGTGTAGTAATTTAGAAATTCTTCTAATTTCAATTCAGTGTTTAATTTTATGTTTTCTTTGGTATCTGCATTTAGGTGTTTCAAAATCTTATATACATTGGGTTTTATTTTATATAAATCATGTGCTAAATTAGAAACAAATTTATTCCATGATTCTCTATGTCTTTTTCTGACTTGTCTTTTAGCTATGGCTCTTATTCTTTTATATTCTATTTCATCTTCTAATCTTTTACTGATTAACCATTTGTGATAGGCTTCTTTTTTCTTTTTGATTATTTCTTTGATTGTATCATCCCAGATCTTCAGTTTTTTTCTTTTATTGAATATTTTGGTTTTTCCTAAGCTTTCATTTGCTGCTGCATTTAGTATCGTTTTTATATTAAGCCATTCTATTTCTATTTCTTCATTTTATTTTATTTTATCTAGATATTGGTTAATTCTTTGTTCATATAGCCATTGTACATTTGTGTCATTCAATAGTCTAGTTTTATAAACAAATGTTTCAATTTTTCTTTCTGTTCTTGTTACTTGTAGCCATTTAGGTGGTAATCTTAATTTTATTTTAACAAGGAAGTGGTCACTGCTTATTTCATATCCTCTGTAAACTCTAACATCGAGTGAAAATTTTTTGATGTCTTTTCATTTAATATGAAGTAATCTAATAGAAATGAGTTTATATAAAATATATTAATAAATTGATATATTAAAAATGGAATAAATAAGAATAAAATAAAAGACAATGTAAACCACTTACTGACTGTTTATGATCACATGTATTGATGTTTGTCCACCATTTATTAAATAAATGTTCTAATTCACCCGATTCTTGCAAAGATGCAATTGCTGAATTCAGTCTGTCTCTATAATTTACAAAAATAATATGTTAGAATTATAACTTCTCTCAATTCTTGTTTTTTATTATTACATTATCATTGCCAGATATACGAGGGTAGTCTGAAAAGTTCTCGGCCTAACAATGAAAAAACAAATTTATAATTTCAAAATTATTTTTATTTTTCCACATAATCTCCCTTAAGATTAATACATTTATTCCAGCGATGCTCCAGAACCATTATCCTGTCCCTGTAGTGGTTCTCATTAAGATCTGCAAAATACCTCTCTACAGCAGTAATCGCCTCTTGACTCGAAGTAAAATGCTGACTAGTGAGGAAAAGTTTTAGATTTAGGAAGAGATAGAAGTCAGAGGGAGCCAAATTTGGGGAATAGGGTGGATGTTCCAACAATTCATAGTGCAGATCCCTTAATTTTCCCATTGCCAAAACACCTTTGTGGGCAGGTGCATTGCCCTGATGAAAGATTTTTTTTTCTTCTGAAAACCGGGTCTTTTCCAGGAATTTTTTCATCTAGTCTGGTTAAAAGATCTGAATAATATTCCCCAGTTATTGTTTTATCCTTTTCAAGATAATTAATAAATAAAATGCCTTTAGCATCCCAAAACACTGATGCCATTACCTTTCCTACTGATGGAACAGACTTTGTCTTCTTTGAAGTTCAACAACCAGCTTCTCTCCACTGTTTTGACTGCTGTTTGGATTCTGGTGTAATGGTGAATCCAAGTCTCATCCATAGTAATAAATTGATGCATAAAATCATTTTTATTCTTGTTAAAATGCTCCAAGCACTGTTCAGAGATTTTCATGCGAGTGCTTTTTTGATCTGCTGTGAGCAAGCGCGGCACCCATCTTGTGCAAAGCTTTTTCATTTGCAATTCTTCATGCAAAATATATCCTGCATGTTCTTTTGAAATGCTTATAGTCTCAGCAATTTCATGCACTTTGACTCGCCGGTAATCCAATACCATATCATGCACTTGATCAATGATTTCTGGTGTTGTTACACTTTTTTTGGACACACACGCGCGCGCGCGTGCACACACACACACACACACACAGAGTTTCTCGCACCATGCTTTAACTCATTCACAATTTCTAAACTCACCACACTTTCAGGCAATGCATTCACTCACCAACTACTTTTCCCGTACACTCGTACTTGCATCCTCCTTATACAGTTTCCAGGAATGGCATCCTCTTCTATCCCTGTCTCCCATTCTATGAAAAATTTTTTTCACATTAACTCAGTAACAACCCCTTAACAACTTATATGTTTATATTACATCTCCTCCCCTCTCCTTCTATTCATGATGCTCTGCAAATGGCTTTCCCTTAATCTGTTCTTATGCCCAACATTCCACAGACCAGAAACAATCAATCTTCTCTGGATCCTTTCCGATATATATATCCTCATTCTACAGAAAATCAAGTAATCAAATCCATGCACAATAATCTGCAAGAAGCTTGCTAAGGCCTTATAAAAATGGAATCATGACTTCCTTACTTTTACATGTCGAGTTCCTCCTCATCGTTGCCATAGTTTGATGTAATGATTTCACAACTGGAACAATGTAATCCCTAAATTTTAGGTCCCTGTCCACCACTACTTCTCCTCTCAACTCTCTCAACTCATCTCCTCTTCTGCCACCTCCTTCAAACTTTCCTTACCAGTTTTATACTTTGCATCTCGTCCTTGCCTATCAAGTTTGAAAACCTTACACTTTACCACACTGAACTAGTAGCCCCACTTCTTCCACTCATTTTCCCACTTGTAGAGTTTATTCAGATCCTCCCATAGGGACACAACTGCTAGGTTCCTCATTGTTTTCCTTAACTTTGCATCATCTACAAACAGCTGTAATCTTCAGCTAAACCTTCCCAATCATTAATATGCAGATAAGCACAATGGCCTTCAAAACAAACCCCTGCAGCACACTGCTAATGATTTTCCTCTTTTGAAATACTAAGTCCTATCCACAACTGCTGATATCTATCTGAGAGAGAGTCACTTGGCCAACTCACTAATATAGTATATCTACCCGATCATTACCAATTTGTCCTGTGGCAGTTTATGAAAGGCCTTCACAAAATCTAAGTATAACACTGTGTGTTCAACACACCTGTTCAGTGCATTCATCAGTTTATTGTAGTACTTAAGTAAACTGGTGAAATATAACCTCCCTTTAACAAATCCGTGTGGTTCATCAGAAAGAGAGAGAGAGAGAACACTTCTGTTATCAATTATCAACTCAATTCTGTGTTCCCATCCAACACCTTAAGCACTATTCCAGACACAGATTGACATGTATTTTATAGCCTTGTATCATCATCATCATCACCCTCTTTCTACTCTTTTGGAGCTTTTCCTGTTGTATAACTCCATGAAAACATGCAGTGATACGTTATTAAGGCCTACTGTCTTATTTGCATCAAGCTCAGGTAATTCCTCACATACCACTTGCCTGCTGACCATCACTTGATCCTTACCCAGTACCTCTACACTTAAGCTTCTCTCTTTTGCTAAGGACAGCAAAAGAGAAGTGTGAGCAGAAATTAACTAAGAAAGCCAAAAAAAAAAAAATCCTAAAGAGTTCTTTCAATATGTGGCAATCAGAGGAAAGAACGATTATGGTAAAATTATGTTACTTGATGAAAATGGTAGATTGGTAATTGCTGCAGAGGATGTAGGTGAGGTATTCAGTGAGCAATTACCAATCTACCATTTTCATCAAGTAACATAATTTTACCATAATCGTTCTTTCTTCTGATTGCCACATATTGAAAGAACTCTTTAGGATTTTTTTTTTTTTAGTTAATTTCTGCTCACGCTTCTCTTTTGCTGGCCTTATCACCCAGACAAGTCAACTTACCTACTTACTCTTTGTTCTTTCAAGCAACTGATTATCATCAGTATTTAACATGTGCTGCTGACACAGTTCTTCCAGATTGCATATTTAATCTCATCATACACCCATCCATTTTACAATAATCTTATTAAACATTTGACCATTGGAATACATTTACATACTGGATGCTGATAAACAGCTCTTAATAGGTACTGAAGCAGCATTTATTTCCTTTCTGCTTAATTCCTCATTCCATGCAATAGCTCCAAGCTGAGTCCTAAGCTTTTCATAATCTCTGATCTTGCAATTTTACATATATACTTTCGAAGTCTTTATATGATTAGCAAGCACACAGGTGATCACTACCTTTCCTCTTAAGATCCATTCTCACACATCCTCAAGAAATTCATTTCTCTTATTTCAGAGATGCATTTCTTTATTCTAATCTATATTATCATAATTAAAATGACCAATAACGATCAACCTTCTCGTGTTCCCCAATCCAAGTTGCTTATATATTTCTCCATTACCATCCTTAGCATGCCCTGGCCTACAGCAACACCCAACTAAATATCTCTCCCAACAACCTCCAGTTCTGACTACACTGCCTTAAACCATACTGCATTTATTTCCCCCTTGTGTCCACCCTCTGTGGACATACTTTCCTGCTATCATCAACAGCCCACTTCCTCCCTTTTGTTCTTCTAATCCTTACAAAAAAATTAAAAAAAAAAATTCCCTCCATTTCTGTTCCCATTAGGAGACTATCCTCATTGAACCACATTTCACTTATTCCAACAATTTTTGGGTGAATAAATTCTTCAATCAATGCAACAATTGATTGGGTTTGAGGTTATATTGTGAGTGGTTGGTGTGATTTAGCATTTGTGTAAAATGGTAATTTTTATGTTTTATTCTGCTTTTTTTATATAAAATTAATGTTTTATAGTATATTAGAGTAGATTTTCATGTTCCTAGAGTATTTAGTGTTTTTATAACTTATTTTATTGTGATATAGTAATATTAAATACAGCTGTAAAATGGTGCCCAAAACAGTGAAGTAGTGAACAAGAAGGTTTTCTCCACTAAACACAATATTGAAAATACTAGGTTAAAGAAGATTATTAGGCAGATGACAAGGGAATTATAGAAAGTTGAGCAGTGTTTAGAAAAATATAGGAAAAATAAAAAAAGTTTAACAGCAAAATGGAAAACAACAAAGCACAGAATCAGTTAAGTTAGTGAGTAATGATAAAAATCTGGTTTATTGTCTAAAGTTTATTGTAAAAAGAAGGATGTTACTTGGTATGGTGACTCTTAAAACATGCCATTGATGAATAAGTTATAACATTAAGTTTTCCTGGAACAAAAATTAAAAGCATAATGTAGCAATTTAAAAAAGCAAAGCAAAAGAGGTTGTAATTCTGGTAGGAATCAATGACTTAACTAACGGTAAATTCGGTATGAGAGGGAGAGGATGAAAAGGTTGTTAGAAGAAACAAGAGTGAAGAATGAGAAAGTAAAAACTGTTAGTATATTACCTAGATATGATGGAAATTAATTACAAATAAAGGCTATGATGGCAAATGATTTGATGTGTAGGTATGAATGCAAGTTTTTGGATGCGTGGAGTGAGTTTGAGGGAAGATTGGATTTGTATAAGAGGGATGGCCTACACTTCAATATATTTGGCATCAGGAGTCTCGAAAAATTATTAATTGAAATGAGACCTAACAAAGAGAGTTAGGTCTCATATCAATTTTCTCATTCAGAATTCATTTTCTCCAATCAGAATTCATCTTCTCATATCAGGAAAATGAATTCTGATTGGATGAATCCTGAGAATCTGTGTGTAAGAACAACAATGTTAGGTAACTGTTGCTAATGATGGGAATGGTTATTATTATGAAATAATTATGAAAAGAGAACAATTCCGTGTTCATCAAGTTCATACCTATCAAGCATATGTAAAGATGTCTGCATAAGTAAGGAATTAGATAAGAGCCGAGATCTGTAAGTTGTTGAACTGTGTCATGCAGACCACAGACAAGAGTATACAAAAGAGCATGCAGGTAACTTATTATGTCTATACACGAATGCTAGGAGTATCAAAAAAAAAAGTAGTAGAGTTTGTTGCAGTTTAATATATTGGGACCTCATATTATAGGCATTAGTGAGACCTGGTTATCAGAAGTAGACATACTAACTGGTATCAGTATTTTTAGGAAGGATAGGAGAAGAGATGGGGGGGTGCTAGTAAAAGATTTTCACAATGAGCTTGAAGCCATATCATGTGAGGTACAGTCTAACAAGATTAAATATATAGTGGGATGTTGTCACAAACCTGGTGAATCGGTTGCTAGTGATGAAGAAATGCATCACCAAATAAATACAATGGGTGCAAAAAGAGTAATTATAATGGGGGACTTTAATTATCTGAACACTGATTGGGTTGTTGTGAAATCATATGACAAGAATGAAAAAGAAATTATTGAGCTGTTGCAAGACAACTTCCTCAAGCAGCATGTAACATAAGGAACTAGGGGTCAAAGAGTGTTAGATCTGATTATAGTGTCAGAGGAGATTTTATTTAAAGATATAACTTTTCTGCCTCCTGCTGGTGACAGTGATCATGCAGTACTCACTTAGGAAGTGGCTAAGTTTATGAATGTTCCATTCAGAAAAGGTTACAATCTGAATTACAAAGCAGGAAATAATGACCATCTGAGAACCATCATAGTATCAGTTGGTGGATGCAAAGGATTTTGGGAGTGTGTGGGAAGTGTTTAAAAAATACTTAAATAATGTGATACCTAATGTGTATCCTCTAAAGTTTGAATAATAAATAGAGTAGGAGTGAAATGGATGTGTAATTTAATTAAGCAAGAGATTTGTAAGAAAAAGATGATGTGGAAGGAATACCGTGTGCATAGAGATGATATCAGTTAAAATAATTATAAATAGCAGTCCAGAAGAGTCACAAGTGTTGTTTATTTATTTATTTGTATGAAGTTTCCTCCCTTTTTCTCCCCTGTCCCTATTGGAGCAAGTTGAGCCCCTTCATGGGGGGTTAAGTATTTATGGCTGTAGATCCGTGTGTTCACGGGGCCAGTTTGCCTGCTTAAACGCCAGATAAACTGGTGGAAAAAACCCTACTGCCCACGCCCAAGACCGGCTAACTTGGCTATGGCTGAGGAAGATCCTCAAATTCCTAATATCTTCGATGGGAATTGAACCTGGAACACTCCTTCCCCAGTCATATGGCTATGAAGCGCACAACCACTAGGCTAACCATGCAGACACAGTGTTGTAAGAAAAGCTAAGTCTGAGTATGAAAAGAAAACTGGCTATGGAAGTTAAAGATGATCCAAAAGAATTCTATCATTATTCTTCAAGTAAAAGAAAGAATGAATATGAAAGAATAACTCTACTGAATGCAGATGGTATGCAGGATGACTGATGCAGAAGTGTCTGTTCAACTAATGAGTAGCCATTTTACTAAAAGCTATCAACTTGGTGTATGCAACATTGATCTCACTGCTACCTCTTCATTATATGAGGAGGAAGTACTAGAGCTGTTGCACAAAGTGAATAAGAATTCTTGAATGGGAACTGATGGGATATCAGCACGGATGCTAAAAGAGTGTTCAACTGAACTGGCTATTCTTTTGACCAGGCTATATAATCTGAGCCTCAGAACAGGGAAGATTTCACAGGAGTGGAAAGAATGTATGGTAATCCCATTGCACAAGAGTGGTGGTGGTGCAAAGATCAGTGTATCCAACTATTGACCAATCAGTATTTCAGGAGTGGTGGTAAAAATTTTGGAAAAGTTGGTTAAGGCTCGCATTTAGAAATGGGTTGACAGTGCATCTCTACTTTGCAATGAACAGCATGGGTTTACTAAGGGACATTCACGATTTAGCAACTTGCTCACATTCTATAATAATGTTACCACTGAGTTAGACAAGAGGAATTGATACACCAGGATACTTTTGGATTTTGCTAAAGCTTTTTACAGAATACAGCATGGAAGACTGTTTCATAAATTGGAAAATATGGGATTGGATTATAAACTATTGGCTTGGATAAGAGGATGGCTGATTGACACACTGTGCAACGCATGTAGTTTGTAGCATACTGGGAAAGGCAGCATACTGAACAGTACAGCCTGTGAATGCATAATGGAAGTGAATAAAATGTGTTATTTATGCTTACATCACTTTTCTCTTTCTTACACACACACACACACAGAAATATTACATCTACATTCGGTTTACCATGCACCTCCACTGCTGGTGAATTTTGGAACTACCATTTTTTTTTCCCTCAGATATCATTTCTCCATGGCATACAATGTATTCCTGCAAAGTTCTGCAGCATTTGGATCACTGGGTGACACTCCACAAGGCCTTAAATAGGGATACTTTAATTTTGATCACTCTGTATTTAATGCAGTCGAGTAATTTTCTTTTTCACTGAATATGCATATTATTAGTTGATATTAAACTTTAAACCCAAATTATTTACTTACTTTTAATACTTTCAAAATTATGTTAAATCATTTTTAATATGAAAAGACAGAAATCTTTAATATGATTCAAAAAGTTTGGTCTCATGGTGAGTTAAATAAAATTATGGCTGAGGTCATGAGAGAAGAAACACAGAAGTTAAAAAACAACATATTTTGTTCTGTTGTAGGATTGACTAATTTTTTTTTCCCTCGGCAATTCCTGAAGCACAAAACAGAATTGTATTTAATCATCATCATACGTATCAAGGATTTAGGCCTAGTATGGCCTGTTCCGGCCTTAGAAGTCATCGTTGAATCGTTTATCGTTGAATTGTATTTAATAACTTTACAAATTCACAAATTTAAAAATACAAATTGTAAAGTTATGAATTGTTTCACCTCCTACCAAATATCCGCTGGTTGTTCAGCTTCCATTATGAAATAGCCAGATGTGAATGTAATTTGCAAGTAAAAAAAAGTTGCTAACCACTGGCATATAATATTAAATTATTAACACCTTGTCCCAATGCTTAGAACAAAAGCATGTAAAAATAAAAAGTGTTTGGATCTTATTCAACAAGTCTAGTTCTATAATCATATGCTATAATTTTTTTAAATGTAATACAGAGCACTTTTTATTTATAATGTTAATGATATAAAGAATAGCTTACCTAAGTGGAGAGCCTATAGGAACTGCTATGCCATATCCTCTTTTATTAAATGTTCCTCGAATCATCATTGTATTACAAGGGGCATGATTATTAATATATTCATTTTGAGTTGATTCTAAAAGTAAGGCAAAATGACCTTGTGAAGACCTTACTTTTTTCACACCTTCCTCTATATTATTAAGAATATTTTGGGGATTTCTGGAGATATATTTCCAAAATTTGTTGTGCAGAGGTACTTTAGAATTCTAAAGCAGAAATTAAAGATACAGATTTCATAAAACATATAGTTGAACTTATCTTTCTAAGAAAGTAAAATCATAATACTTCTCTAATAATGCACCTTATGTAATTAGTGTTTTTTAAATTATAAACCTCAGTTTTATTACTACCTACTACCTGTAGTAATCACTAAATTATCTAACCAGGAGAACAATTTGCCAGTTGGATAACTGAAGATACAGTTACATAATGCTGTTCCAGAAATCAATTGATAAAATAACTGACTTGGGAGGTTACAAAATTTGTGGATTTCTCTCTTAAGAAGGGGTATATACGGAACTACAGGTCAGGCAATTATAACAAGCTTTGGACCGAGTTTGCAGCCATACCATGGCAGAACATATTGCAGGGGAAAGATGTTAGCAGTGCATGGGATAAAATCAGCAGGTATCTGAGGAAGGCAATATCAGATTGTGTCCCCATGGTCAGGAAGACAAACAAGGTAGGCGTTAGATGGATGAGTAGTAGCAAGCTTGATCTGCAAAAAAAAAGAAAATTTTATGGAGAATTTACCAGGAGAAAGGTGATCAGTACACCCATGAGCAGTACAAAGACTCAAGCTAGGAAGGTTACCAGCATAGTACGAAAAGCTAAATCAGATTATGAGAAGATCTTAGCCAAGGAGATCTAGGGTAATCCCAAAAAGTTCTTCCACTATGTGGCAAGTAAAAGGAAGAATGACTTTGGAAGGATAACTTTAGTGGGTGCTGATGGTATTGAGGCGATAAATTCAGATGTAATAGTAGAGTTACTGAGTGATCACTTTTCAAAAATCTATCATCCAGGTGAGGATAACTCTGTACCCGTAGCAATAACTAATGTGAGAATTGAAATTAAGAAATCAGAAGTACTTAGTATATTACAAAATTTAAATGCAAACACTGCTGTAGGTTTAGATGGAATATCAGCTCGGGTGTTGCGTGAATGTGCAAACGAATTGTCAATCCCTCTTACTTGGTTATTTAACTTAAGTTTGAACTCTGGTATGGTCCCTAGGGAAGGGAAGGAAGGCAAAGCAGTTCCTCTGCATAAAGGCAGCTCTAAAACTGCGGCAGTTTACAGACCAATCACCATCTCGGGAGTGGTAATAAAAGTATTGGAAAAGTTGGTTATAGACAAAATTCAATAATGGGTGGATCAGGATATGATACTCTATAGGGGCCAACATGGTTTTGTTAAAAGTCGATCCTGCCTTAGCAATTTATTAAATTTTTATAATTGAATGACATCGGAGTTAGACAAAGGAAATGGCTACACAGTGGTACTTCTGGATTTTGCTAAGGCATTTGACAAGATACCCCATGGAATACTGTTGTGCAAATTGGAATGGATGGGGGGATGGATACTAAACTGGTGATATGGATAGGAGAATGGGTCAAGTAGAGATACCAGAAGGTAGTGTATAGAGGAGCAGAGTCCAGAATGAGGCAGGTGACCAGTGGTGTGCCTCAAGGCTCTGTACTTGGGCCATTGTTGTTTAATTTGTACATAAATGATATAGGAAATGGCTTAAAGGGAGATATTCAGTTGTTTGCCAATGATGCAAAGTTGGGTATGCAATAAAAAATCAAGCTGATGTTGAAAGTTTGCAGGATGATTTAAATAAGCTGGTGAAATGTCAAAAGGTTATAGATGCCAGTTCAATGTGGAAAAGTGTAAAGTTATGCATTTTGGGATTAAAAGATTACCAGCTGTGTACAACATCAATGGAACGGTACTCCAAGAGATTGATGAGGCTAGGGAATTGGGGGGTGTTGGTGGATAGGAAGATGAAGTTCAGGGGACACATTGCTAAGGTGTCCAAGACTGCACATAGGATTACTTGGTTATTGAGGAACACACTAACATCCAGAGATAAAGAGGTTATTATTCCCCTTTATAAAGCATTGATACTTCCACATTTGGATTACTGTGCTCAAGTCTGGTCACCTGAATTCCTTGGAGATCAAGAAGTTGTGGAGAGGGTTCAGAGGAGAGTGACTAAGTTGGTGAGTGATGTAAAAAATGCTCCCTACATTGATAGATTGAGAGCTTGTGGATTGCAGAGGTTGGTTGATAGGCGGAGAAGAGGGGATATGATAGAAACATTTAAACCACTAAAAGGTTTTTATAGGATTGATGCAGGGGAAATGTTTCAGCTGTGTGACAGTGTTGGAAGAACAAGAGGTCATTCCTGGAAATTAAGGAAAAGTGTGGTTAACAAGGGTGTGAGAACAAGGTTTTTTTGCCTGGAGGGTGGAGAATGAGTGGAATGCATTGCCTCTCTCAGTTGTGAGTTCTTCTGTCTGTAAATGAATTCAAGAAGAGATATGATAGATATTGTTGTGATAGTTTGGGTCTCCCATGATGAGTCCACTGACTCCATGGAGATATCCGTAATAATAATAATAATAATAATAATATTATTATTATATCATGGGGGGGGGGTACTGTTGATGATAGCTGATGAGTTGCAGCCAAAGAAAGCAGTATATCAAGAGGATAGACCTGTGAACGATAGTTCATTTGAGGCGGTCTGGTGTGAAATAGTGACCAAAGCAACCAAATATACAATTGGTTGCTTTGGTCACTATTTCACACCAGCTGTTATAGGCCAGGGGAGGTACAGGGGGTGATATTGAATTCATGCATCAGCAAATTAGTGCAATGAGTGCAGGATTAGTGATTATTATTGGGATTTTAATTATGGTGATAGCAATTAGAAGCAGGAAATATTATGTGGCAAAAAAAGGAAATAGAATTCATACACCTTCTAAGAGATAATTACTTGAAAGAGCACATAACTAAAGGGACTCATGGTGTGAGAGTATTAGATCTCATAGGTTCAGAGGACATATGCATAAGTAAGGTGTCCTTGTTACCTCCAATTGGTGAGAGCTATCACGTGGTATTGACTTGGGAGGTTGCAATATTTGTGGATTTCTCTCTTAAGAAGGGGTATATATAGAACTACAGGTTAGGTTATTTATAACAAGCTTTGGAGTGAGCTTACAGCCATCTCACGACAGAATATATTGCAGGGGAAAGATGTTAGCAGTGCATGGGATAAAATCAGCAGGTATCTGAGGAAGGCAATATTAGAATGTATTCCCATGGTCAGGAAAACAAACAAGGTAGGCATTAGATGGACGAGTAGTAGTATCAGGCTTGATCTGGAAAAAAAATAAAATGTTATGCAGAATTTACAAGGATAAAGGCGATCAGTACACCCATGAGCAGTACAAGGCTCAAGATAGGAAGGTTACCAGCATAGTAAGAAAAGTTAAATCAGATTATGAGCAGATCTTAGCCAAGGAGATCAAGGGTAATCCCAAAAAGTTCTTCTGATATGTGGCAAGTAAAAGGAAGAATGACTTTGGAAGGATAACCTTAGCGGATGCTGATAGTATTGAAGTGACCAATTCAGATGCAATAGTAGAGTTACTGAGCGACCACTTTTCAAAAGTCTATCACCCAAGTAAGGATATTTCAGTACCTGTAGCAATAACCAATGTGAGAACTGAAGTTAATAAATCAGAGTATTGCAGAATTTAAATGTAAACACTGTTGTAGGTTTAGATGGAATATCAGCTCGGGTGTTGCGTGAATGTGCAAAGGAATTGTCAACGCCTCTTACTTGGTTATTTAACTTATGTTTGAACTCTGGTATGGTCCCTAGGGAGGGGAAGGAAGACAAAGTGGTTCCTTTGCATAAAGGTGGCTCTAATACTGCAGTACTTAATTACAGACCAATCACCATCTTGGGAGTGGTGGTAAAAGTATTGGAAAAGTTGGTTAAAGACAAAATTCAAAAATGGGTGGATATCAGAATATGATACTCTATAGGTGCCAACATGGTTTTGTTAAAGGTCAATCCTGCCTTAACAATTTATTAACTTTTTTTTTTATAATAGAATGACATCTGAGTTGGACAAAGGAAATGATTACACAGTTGTACTTCTGGATTTTGCTAAGGCTTTTGACAGGATACTCCATGGAATACTGTTGTGCAAATTAGATCAGATGGGGGGGGGATGGATACTAAACAGGTGATATGGATAAGAGAATGGCTCAGGGAGACAGATACCAGAAAGTGGTGTATGGAGGAGCAGAGTCCAGGATGAGGCAAGTGACCAGTCGTGTGCCTCAGGGCTCTGTGCTTGATGCATTATTGTTTAATTTGTACATAAATGATATAGGAAATGGCTTAAAGGGAAATATTTAGTTGTTTGTTTGCTGATGATGCAAAGTTGGGTAGCACAATAAAAAATCAAGCTGATGTTGAAAGTTTGCGGGATGATTTAAATAAGCTAGCAAAATGGGAAAAAAGTTATGGATGTCAGTTCAATGTGGAAAAGTTATGCATTTTAGGATTAAAAGATTACCAGCTGTGTACCACCTTGATGGAACAGTACTCCAAGAGACTGACGAGAGTAGGGACTTTGGGGGTGTTGGTGGACAGGGAGATGAAGTTCAGAGGACACATTGCTAAGATGTCCAAGATTGCACATAGGATTACTTGGTTGTTGAGGAACCCACTAACATCCAAAGATAAAGAGGTTATTATTCTCCTTTATAAGGCATTGATACTTCCACTTTTGGATTACTGTGCTCAAGTCTGGTGACCTGGATTCCTTGGAGATGAGGAGGTTGTGGAGATGGTTCAGAGGAAAGTGACTAAGTTGTTTAGTGATGTAAAAAATGCTCCCTACACTGAGAGAATGAGAGTTTATGGATTGCAGAGGTTGGTTGATAGGCAGAGAAGAGGGGATATGATTGAAACATTTAAATTACTAAAAGGTTTTTATAAGATTGATGCAGGGGAAATATTTCAGCTGTGTGATAGTGATGGAAGAACAAGAGGTCATCCCTGGAAATTAAGGAAAAGTGTGGTTAACAACGGGTGTGAGAACTAGATTTTTTGCTTGAAGGGTGGTGAGTGGGTGGAATGCATTGCCTGATTCAGTTGTGAGTTCTTCATCAGTAAATGAATTCAAGAAGAATATGATAGATATTGTTTTGATAGTTTTGGTCTCTCACGATAAGTCTGCTGATTCCATGGAGATACCCGTAATAATAATAATATATGACCCTTATGAATTCAGACTTATTGTGGGAGGCCCACACATTCCACTAATCCTGGCATAATGAAATCTAAAGCAATTTAGGAGTCTCCTTTAATTCCTAGTATGAATCATACTAGTTAATGTCTCAGTAATAGCAAGCTATTTTCATTTTCTGTTCATTACACCTGTTTTTATTTATTTATTTATTTTATTTATATTTTGATTTCTTCCAATTCTTCAATCCAAGCACATAAGCCAAGCCATGAGAATTGCTTCTTGATGACTTTTTTTGTTCAATAACTGTAAACAATAAACTGAACATGCTGTTCAGTTTATTGTTTGTAATTTCTTTATTCCTGATTGGCTATCTTCACACATAATCACAATTTAATTTACATGTGGAATATCATTTTATTTTTCTCTACTTTGATATTTTTTTTACAGCACTACATCTTTGACAGACTGCACCAAATGCTAAAAATAGTGTGTGTGTGCATGTGTGTGTACTGGTATTACAGATGCCTTCTAATTTAAAAGCAAATTAGATCAAATTCTTTATCCAGACTTTAATTAAAATTAAGTAAAGTATGTTCACACCAAGATATAATAATAATAATATATAATGCCAAAGATCATAGCAGAACACACACACACACAGACACACACATACATATATATACACAGTGTAATAACTACTGAATCCTTTACACACTCTCACTTAAAAATGGCAATAATCATATTTTGGTTCAATATTTACTAGTTTCTTTTAAGAGAAACAATGGTCCTCTAATAGGCAGGAAATATGCAATATATGGCCTCTCCCTGCAACCATGTCAACCCTGTGCCTTCCCATGGGTGTGTCCTGTTTCCATAAAAGGAGCTCTGTCAAAACTAGAAAACTAGATCCACTAGGTGGTGGTGGATGACCTTTATTGTCCAGTGAGATATCACCACTAGCTTATTGGAGACCTGAAGTGGAAATGTTTGGTCTCCATAGTAGGATTTTAGTCTCCTCCCCCTCCTTCTTCTCCATGTAGTGCAAGTGATATCCTTCAAATTTACAATAAAAAACGTTCGGGAGGGGGGAAGATAGCAAGGAGAATCACCATGGATGAAGATAACAAATGCAAATGAAGAATATATCACATGGTTTGGATGAAACTGAAAAGAGCAGCTAACAATAACCATGTGTTGAGGCTTAAATGCTGTGAGGATGTTGAAGGCTTAATGGAATATATACAGCACTCCTACATCTGTGGCACATTAGAAAAAACAGCCAAGACTTTAAAAAAGTACAGCCTTCACACAGCATTTAAGCCCCACCACAAACTTGCTACCCTTATCTGTTCTACCAAAGATCAGCTCCCTCCTTTCTCAGTGTCTGGAGTTTATAAAGTACCCTGTTCCTATAAGCTGGCTTACTTTGGACAGACAGGTAGATCAGCAACCATCTGCTTAGAAGAACACAAGTCATACATCTGCAACCACAACTATGGCCAGTCAGGCCTGGCAGATCATGTTTTGGATACAACCCACAGGATCTCTTGGTAAAAAACCACCATGCTCCACCATAGTAAATTCAAAAAAGAAAGACTATTTTTAGAATCTGCAGCCGCAATCAGAAATCAACCAAATCTAAATAAATACGGTTGCATTAAACTTACGAAAATTTGGGAAACATTAATATCAGATAATACATCAGAGATCCCACCTTACATTCTAGGCTACCTACAATTTCCCATAGAGGGCACACCACCTAGATAGGACTCTAGAGTTGCCCATGTGGTTAGCTTAGTATTGTGTGGTATTTGAGTGTATGTTACATTAATTTTTTGTAATCCCTGAAGATGTCTCAGTGACTTAGACCAAATATTGGAAGTATTAAAATCTGTTTTAATCCTTTCTGAGTGCTGTATACATTCCATTACGCCTCCAACATGACAGCTAACAATAACTTCACACTTAATATTATAGCACTGTGCAGATGCACTGCTTTGTTTGGATATGCCAAATGCCAATAATATTAGAGTTTTGTGGCCTTAGTGAATTCAGTCTGCTCAAAAATTACTGGTGTTAATGAAATCTGTCAGAGGATAACATTCTAAATGAAACAGAAATTGAAGAATATTCAGTGAATTTAATGTATATGATATGGGATAGAGATTAGCTGGACAAAGTGGATGAACTCAGTTTTGGAAGATTCACAGGATGTGGGAAGAGCACAAAATATTTCCACCATATAAAAGAGGCTTCAATACAGAGGTAACAAATTATAGACTGATCATTATCTCAGCAGTGGTGGCTAAAGTATTGGTAATGTTGGTTAAGGGTAGAATTCAGGAATAGGTGTACAGGATTATGATACTGTATAGCAGGGAGAGCAGTAGCACAGCTTTGTAAATTTAGGTCTTGCCTTAATAATTTACTTACTTTCTAAAATGAGAATTAAATTGAATAAAGGAAATAGTTATACTATGAGGAGAATCAGAATCAGAAAAGTCCTATAACCATTAGGAGCATCAGAAATAAGTGGGATAAAATAATTTCATTGATCGAGTTTATCTCCCTAAAAATTGTTGGAATAAGTGAAACATGGTTGGATGAGGATGATATTCTGATGGGAACAGAAATGGAAAGTATGATGTTTTTTTTGTGAGGATAGAAAGAACAAGAAGGGAGGGGGGGATGCTGTTAATAATAGCAGGCAAATTATGTCTGCACAAAGTGGAGATGTGAATATTATATATGAATCATATATAATAGTGGCAACAGTTTTGAGTCATTATCATGTGAGGTAGTGGATGATGGGAAGAAATATTTACTTGGATGCTGCTATAGGCAGAATATGGAGGGTGGTGATGAAGAAATGTATAAGCAACTTGAGTTAGTGAAAACAAAGGACAAGTGATCATTATAGTAATATAGACAGGAATGAATAGACAGCATTTGGATATAAGGAAAATGAATTTCTTGAGTTCTTGACAGACAACTATCTTAGGCAGTATATAAGGGAAGGCATACAAAGAATGAGTCTTAGATGCTCTGCTCACAATCAGATCCTCTGATGTGACTGTGAGTGGGGGTGTCATATTTCCTCCCTATTGGTGAGGGTGACCATGAAGTGATTACCTGGGTTGTGACCAGCCATATAAAGACTTCTGTGAGAAAAGGATATATGTGGAACCACAAGGCCAGTGATTATGAAAAACACAGAAGACAGCTTGGACCTATAGCACGGAATGCTATAGATTGCCACGCCATAGAGTTAAGTGGAAAAGAGGTAAATGCTGCTGTTTTGGCAATTAAGAGCTATTTAACAGCATCAATATGGGAATGTATATCAAATGTCAGAAAGTGAATAAGGTTATTGTAAAATGGAAGAATGAAGAGATTAAACATGCAGTCTGGAAGAAGAAGACACTGTGGATGCAGTACAAATTAATACTGGTAATAATCAGTGGCATGAACAAAGAGCAGGCAAGAAAGGTGATCCAGTTGGTAAATATAGCAAAGGGAGCAGAAATTAGCAAATCACGCAAAGAAAAATCCTAGCGAGTTTATTCTTTTGATATGCAGCAAGCGGAGGAAAGAATGATTATGGTAAGATGACGTTATTGGATGAAAATGGTAGATCTGTAACTGCTGCAGAGCTATTTAGTGAGAAATTCATCAAGATATTTCATTCTCATCAGTATGACATCAAGAATAGCTGGAATGGAGAAGAAATGGGAGTGGATGGACTGCTGTGAGCAAGCAAGAGGATATGAGGTATATCGAGTAACTTGATATGAATAAAGCAATAGGACCTGATGACATATCACTGTGTGTCTTAAGGAATGTTCTGGCAAGTTAATGGCAGCCTTGGCATACCTGTTTAACAACAGTCCTACAATAGCACAAGTCCGAAAGAGATGGAAAGAAGAGTAAAATTGTTTTACTTCACAAAGGTGGTGATAATAGCAAAACTACAAATTTAGGCCAATTGCATCTGGAGTTGTGGTTAAGGTATTGGAGAGGTTGGTAAGAGCTAGGATACAGAAATGGGTTGATAACTACAGTATTTTTGGTGATGATCAGCATGGGTTTGTTAAACAGATGCCATGTTTTACCTCTTTACTTATGTACTACAACAAGGTGATAAATGCATTGGACAAGGGAGATGCATATACAATATGCAAATACTTTTGATAGCTTGCCACGTGACAAGTCGGTAACTAAATTGGAATGGATGGGATTAGATACTAGATTAGTGAGTTGGATAGGTAATTGGCTGTTAGATAGGTATCAGCAAGGTATGGAGTGAGGTATCCAGAAAGAGGAAAGTCACTAGTGGTGTGTCACAGGAGTCTATTCTGGAGCCATTAAACAGATGCCATGTTTTACCTCTTTACTTATGTACTACAACAAGGTGATAAATGCATTGGACAAGGGAGATGCATATACAATTTGCATATACAATATGCAAATACTTTTGATAGCTTGCCACGTGACAAGTCGGTAACTAAATTGGAATGGATGGGATTAGATACTAGATTAGTGAGTTGGATAGGTAATTGGCTGTTAGATAGGTATCAGCAAGGTATGGAGTGAGGTATCCAGAAAGAGGAAAGTCACTAGTGGTGTGTCACAGGAGTCTATTCTGGAGCCATTGTTTTTTAACTTGTATATTAATCTGTGCCTAATAATCCATATGAGACGTTGATCAGGGCTTATCTAGATTACTGTGCACAGATTTAGTTATTTGGTTTTCATGGGAAAGAAGATATATTAAAAAAGTGTGCAGAAAAGAATGACTAAGGCAGTATCTAATCTTCGAATGTGGAGTATGAACAGGAATAGAGCAAAGGCTATTTTCAAAACTTTGTGAACAGGGGAGGAAGAAGAGGAGGAGGAGGAACGCAGAGATATTATTGAGACACAGAAGTTAGTAAGGGGTTGTTAGTGGGTTAATGTGGAAGAAATATTTCATAGAATGGGAGACAGATAGAAACAAAAGGCCTTCCCTGGAAACTATAAAGAGAAAGTGAACAAGGGAGTGAGTAGCATGTTCTTTGCATGGAGAGTGGTTGATAAGTGAAATGCATTGCTTGAGAGTGTGGGAATGTGGGCATGTTGAATGAGTTTAAAACATGGTTTGTATGCTGCATTGTATACTTCCCACAATGAGTCTTTTGAATCCATGGAGGTCTGGTGTTAATAACAATAATAATTTATAAAGTTAATCTTCTGTAAGTAAAAAAAAAGGTATCAATTATTAAATGTTAGCTGCTTTCATCTTAAAACAGAAAAAAAAAGAACTTAGGGTCATTCTACAGGAGAGAATAAAATGAATGAATAGAGAGATTATACATGCAGTATGGAAGAAGAAGACATTATAGAGGCAGCAAAAGAAGAGTGGCAATCTATCTGTTTTAAGCCAAATACCTGCAAAAATTCAAGGGTGGCACTCCTTTTTAGCACACCAATTTCAGGTTGTCCAGTTGTTACTGCTTCCTGTGAGAAAGAAAAAAAAAATCTATTTTTAATTGACACTTCCTTATTTTAACTGCTCACTTGAGAGATTTCTACAATTCATGAAATACTAGAAACACATAAATAAACAAGCAGATATACATCCAGTAACATTTTAGTCAATTTCTATATTGATCGTATTCACGTTATTTCTACAGTAGATTGTGATAAGTATGTCATTCTAGAGTGTTCTCTTTAATTTTTTTTCAACCATATACAGCATGAATTATGCTATATATATATGGGAATTCATTTTTACTCAGTTGGAATATTATGGGAGAACTTTAAAGACTGAAACCGAGAGATAAAAAGATGACAAGATACATTTAAAAAGATACTACTAGTTTACTAGTTTCGTTGAATAGATCAACATCCTCAGGTATCATCACAATCAAAGAAGTATATAAAAAATTACAGAGACTTAAAATTGTAATAACAGAACAAGCATAAAAAGACAGTAGCATGTTTGAAAAACAAATGCGAGTATAAGTTTCAAACAAACGCATACTAATCGCTGTCGCGAGTGCGCCAGTACTGAACAGAAGCAATGTGTGCATCAGAGAGATTGTAACTCAGGCTGTTGTTGATATGAGAGGAATCTAGAGAAATTTCCCTAGATTCGACAATCTTTCTTTCGAGTTCATCGTAGCACACACGGATGTTAGAAGTTTGAGTCCAGTTTACAATGTGTTGGCAGCCTTCATCTGAGTTAGCTGAAAAGAGAACGTGGCTAGAGAGAGCGCTAGCTCTAGTCCTGTTATAGGAGATATCTCTACGGTGTTCATCCAAACGTAGAAGGATGGATTTTAGCAGTCTGGCCATAGTATAGCTTTCCACAATCACACAAAATCTTGTACACTCCTGGAAACTGAGTAGGAAGATGTTTCTGTTTATGTTTGCTAAGTAATGAATGAAGTTTTGGAAGCGTAGTGAAGCAAGTTTTGAAGTTAAATTTCTTGAGAATCTTGGCCAGTTTTGGTGAACGAAAGCTGGTGTAAGGCAAGGAGATGAAGGCTCTTGGGGAAGAGGGATCTTCAGAAGTAGTTGAGTGCCTGGGGGAAAGAAATTTGTCAATTTTCTTTGGAGAGAAACCATTATTAATAAAATTTTTTTTTAAGAAAACGGAGTTCATTTTCAATTTCTGTTTCTTCTGTAAGTAATGATTTGGCTCGGTGAGCTAAGGTGGAAATAATACCACATTTTTGTGGGGGATAGTGATGGGAGGAAGCATGAAGGTATCTGTCAGTATGAGTAGGCTTTCTAAAAATTGAGATTTTAATGCTCTCAGCACATCTAGTAAGTTTGGGGTCTAAAAAGGGAAGGCAGTCATCTGATTCCAGTTTGAAGGTGAAAGAGATTTTTTCATGGCACTTGTTTAGGTCTAAAAATAAATAAATATTATAGAGGATATCAAACTTAAAAAAAAACATATTTAATGGCCAGTTTTGATATTGTTTCTCTCTTTACAAATGTACCTGCTCAAGAAGTCCTCGATCTTCTCAAGAACAAATTATCAAAAAAAAACTCTTCGCTCTTCTCTCCCATTGCATAAAGTCAGGATACTTCAAATATGATAATAAGATCTACTTACAAAACTCAGGTCTGGCTATAGGCAGCCC
The DNA here is from genome assembly GCF_054136105.1 of Typopeltis vanoorti. NCBI lineage: Eukaryota > Metazoa > Arthropoda > Arachnida > Uropygi > Thelyphonidae > Typopeltis > Typopeltis vanoorti. Next base: position 84,224,659 of record NC_143555.1, on the reverse strand, counting down.
ACGCTCTCCTATTCTCACGGATATATTTCTCAACGATTTTGAAGAAAAAGCTATTAACTCCTTTCACTACCAAATGTCTGGTACCGCTATATTGATGATATTTTCCTCATCTGGGAAGACAGTGTCAATAACCTCTATTTATTTTTAGACCACCTAAACAAGTGCCATGAAAAAATTTCTTTCACCTTCAAACTGGAATCAGATGACTGCCTTCCCTTTTTATACCTCAAACTTACCAGATGTGCTGAGAGCATTAAAATCTCAATTTTTAGAAAGCCTACTCATACTGACAGATACCTTCCTGCTTCCTCCCATCGCTATCTTTCACCAAAACTGGCCAAGATTCTCAAGAAATTTAACTTCAAAACTTGCTTCACTATGCTTCCAAAACTTCGTTCATTACTTAGCAAACATAAACAGAAACATCTTCCTACTCAGTTGCCAGGAGTGTACAAGATTTTGTGTGATTGTGGAAAGCCATACTATGGCCAGACTGCTAAATCCATCCTTCTACGTTTGGATGAACACCGTAGAGATATCTCCTATAACAGGACTAGAGCTCTCTCTAGCCACGTTCTCTTTTCAGCTAACTCAGACGAAGGCCGCCAACACATTGTAAACTGGACTCAAACTTCTAACATCCATGTGTGCTACGATGAACTCGAAAGAAAGATTGTCGAATCTAGGGAAATTTCTCTAGATTCCTCTCATATCAACAACAGCCTGAGTTACAATCTCTCTGATGCACACGTTGCTTCTGTTCAGTACTGGCACACTCGCGACAGCGCGTAGTATACATTTGTTTGAAACTCATACTCGCATTTATTTTTTAAACATGCTACTGTCTTTTTATGCTTGTTCTGTTATTACAATTTTAAGTCTCTGTAATTTTTTATATACTTCTTTGATTGTGATGATACCTGAGGATGTTGATCTATTCAACAAAACTAGTAAACTAGTAGTATCTTTTTAAATATATCTTGTCATCTTTTTATCTCTCGGTTTCAGTCATTAAAGTTCTCCCATATATATATATATATATATATATATATATATATCCCAGTTATGAAACTAATTGACAGACAGGCATACAATATGTAAGATCTAAAAAAAAAAACTACATATTATCAAATCTCACTATAGCAAATACCATTATATTAGATCTGATCATATCATCAGAGGATGTGATAGCTGAATGGGTGTCGAATCTCTTTCTCTCTCTCTCTCTGTATATATATAGATTTGGTGAGAGTGACCACATGGTTATTATGTTGTTATATATATATTATATATATTATATATATATATCCCAGTTATGAAACTAATTGACAGACAGGCATACAATATGTAAGATCTAAAAAAAAAACTACGTATTATCAAATCTCACTATAGCAGATACCATTATATTAGATCTGATCATATCATCAGAGGATGTGATAGCTGAATGGGTGTCGAATCTCTTTCTCTCTCTCTCTCTCTGTATATATATATAGATTTGGTGAGAGTGACCACATGGTTATTATGTTGTGGAGGCCAACCATATGAAAACTACTGTGATGAAAGAATATATGTGGAACTACAGAGAACTTGATTATAAAAAAAAAGTTAGAAGGTAGCTAAGAGCTACATGAAATGAGGATTTAGATAGAAAGAGGATCAATGGTGGGTGGTAGATGGCATTGGTGTAGATGGTGGCAGTTGTGGTCCACTGCAGTTGGTGGACTATTAAGTTGTGGAGACAGAGAGTTTGTAGAGTTGGTGCCCCTCCCTTGATGGAGGTGTCAAGTAATAACGATAATGCTACTTGGGCATTGACTAAGAGTTATTTAACAACAGCAAAATCTAAATGTATATGCTGAAGGTCAGGAAGTTACATAAGATGGGAATAAAATGAATGAATAGAGAGATTATACATGCAGTATGGAAGAAGAAGAAGACATTATAGAGGCAGCAAAAGAAGAGTGGCAATTATTAGTCACATAAGAACTTAAAGAGTAGGTTAGGAAAATAATACTATTGGTAAGGTTAACCAAAGTGCAATATATATAGCAATTCACTAATCTGGTCAAAAAAAAAAAATCTTAGAGAGTACTTTGAACATATGGCAAGTACAAGAAGGAATAATTATGGGAGGGAGATTTTAGTAGATGAAAATGTTAAATTGGCAACTGTTATAGAGCATAGAGTAAAGGTATTGAAAGAGCAATTCAACACATGGACAAGGGAGGCAGCTGGCTTGTAGAGGAGAGACTAATCGTGGGTAAGCATGAGATACATGAGGAATTAAGTAAACTTGGTGTTAATAAGACATTAGGACTTGAATAAGGCAGCTGCCAAACAAAAAGGAACCTCTTTATTTGACATAATCAAAATCAACAAACATATGTCATTTCATTCTGTACAAATTATTCAAATTAAATTATTAACTATAAAATTCAGAATTGAAATTTTTAATAACAGTAATTAGAAACTCAAAGTCACTAGGATTATTATTATTATTATTATTATTATATGGGTATCTCCATAAGGTCAGAAAACTCATTGCAGGAGACCCGCACTAACCTTTCTACATGCAATACCCACCATATGTCTCCTTAAACTCATTCACTGGCAGACACTTACAACTAATTCAGCACTCTCTCCAAGCAAAAAAATCTAGTTTGCATGTCCTTGCTAATCACAAAACTTCCAGGGGTGACTCTTAGCTCTCTCTCTCTTCTCCCTCTATTCGTCATGTATTGAAAAATTTCTTTTATGTCAGTTTATCAATTACACTTTGCAACCCATACACTGTCAACCTATCTAGTGAGCATTCCATAGACCTGTCATCAGCTTGGTCACTCATCTGGAATCCAGTATGATTGTGATACACAGTATATAATACTTGTATATAGTATATATTTGTGAAGGGTAGGTCTTGCCTTAGTAATTTGCTTACTTTTTATAATGAAGTGACAATGGAGTTGAATAAGGGAAATGGCTATTCAGTGATATTACTAGACTTAGCAAAGGAATTTGGAGGGATTTCACATAAGAACTCTGTTGCATAAATTGGAGCAAATGGAGATGGATAATCTGGTGATTTGGATTAGTGGGTGGCTGATGGACAGATATCAAAGAGTGGTTTATAGAGAAGTTGAGTCCAGGAGAAGGCAGGTGGCTAAATGGTGTACCACAAGGATCAGTACTTGATCCTCTGTTCTTTAATTTGTACATCAATAATATAGGAAATGATTTGACAGGAAATATCCAGTTGTTTGCTGATTATACTAAACTTGGAAGAGCAATGTTAATGAAGATGATGCAGGGATCCTGCAGGAGGACTTACATAGACCAGCAGTTAGGGCAAAAGTAAATGGCGGCCAGCTTAATGTTGTCACCTCGTAAGGTGCACTTTGGGAAGAAGAGATCACAAGCTGTGTACTATCTTGATGGAATTAAACTGTGGGAAACTGGTGAGGCTGTGTACAGGGAGTTACAGTTTAGAGGGCATATTGCAAAGACAGCCAAAACCTTTAAGTGTGTTCTTCAACAACCACATCAGATTATGTGGTTGTTGAAGAATACACTAAAAAGCAGGGATAGAGAGGTTGTTATTCCCCTATATAAAGCTATAAGGCCTCATATGGACTACTGCTTGCAGATCTGAACGCATTGATTCTGTAGGGATGAAGAAGTGGTGGAGAGGATCCAGAGGCAAGCAACAAAGATTGTTGCAAGCAAGTCTATGGAATGCTCTCTATGAGAACAGATTAAGGGTATGTGGGCTTCAAAAATTAGCTGATAGGCAAAAAGGAGACATGATAGAAATAGATTTTTGCCCGCCTGGTTGGCCAAGTGGTTAATGTATCCACTTCTCCAACCAAAAGGCTGCGGGCTTGAATCCTGCCATGGGTATGGATTTTGTGATTGTCTGTGAAAATACTAGTGGTGGTGGTGATGGGAGGTAGATGGCATTGGTGTGGTTGCAGTTCATTGGTGGATTGAGTGGTGGAGACAGAGAGTTGTAGAGTAGGTGTACTCCCCTCGATGAGTCTTTGGACTTTCTGGAGGTGTCAGATAATAATAATAATAATAATAACATATAAGTTATTAAAAGAGTTTTATAAGATTGGCACTGAAGACATTTTTTGTACATGTCAGGAAGAGAGAGAGAGAGAGAGAGAGAATAGTGGTCACCCATGGAAATTGTGTACGATTTTGGTTAGCAAGGTTCTTAGGACTGAGTCTTCTGACTCCGTGGATATACGGAATAATAATAATTTATTTATTAAGTCAATATATTTAAATCAACACCTGCACAGAATATCTACATCATCTTTATCACTTATTACCTTCCACAAACAACTGATGCAAACAATTTAATCTCTCCCCCCCCTTTAAATCATTCCATACATCGTTAATATACAAATTTAATAGTAGTGGCCCTAATACAGAGAGCCATGAAACACTCTGCCTGTTAACCAGTGGCAGCCCGTGAAACTTTAAGTGGGGGTGCTGCCTATACAAAATAATTTAAAAAAATTCTTTTTTCCCTAATCAGTAACCAATTTATTAATAAATAAATCTGTAGATTTATTTATTAATAAATTGGTTACTGATTAGGAAAAAAAAAATTTTTTTAATTATTTTGTATAGGCAGCACCCCCACTTAAAGCTTCATGGGCCGCCACTGCTGTTAACCCTATTCCTCTGGATTCCACTCTGCCTTATACTGTTCTCTGGTGTCTACCTGTATGTCAGCCACTCCTCCCCCCCCCCATCCATGCAACTAGCTTCATAGCCATTCCCATTTGCCCCAACTTCTATTATTATTATTATTATTACCCAAAGACCTCATGGAGTCAAAGACTCATCTGGGAGATCCTTTTATCACACACACATCTCATCATACCGTGTCTTAAACACACTCAAACTCCTTGCAGACACCACACTCTCAGACAAGGCATTCCAATCTTTCACAACTCTGAACGAAAAAAAAAACTGCCTCTCACTCCCCTACTCACACCCTCTTTATACAGTTTCCAGGGATGACCTCTGGTTCTCCCCTGATCTCCCACTATTCTCTGTAGAATTTCTCCAGCATTGATCCTATAACAACCACTTACCAGCTTAGGTCTCTATCATATCTCCCCTTCTTCCTCCTGTCCACCAGACTCTGCAAATTACATCTTCTCAATCTTATCTCATACTCGACATTCCAGAGGTCAGAAATCAAAGTCCAAAGGCGACTTAGTCAGTTGCCTTTGGATCCTTTCCAACATCACTTCATCCTTCTGAAAACCCGGTGACCAAATCTGGGCACAATAGTCCATGTGTGGCCTAATCAAAGCCTTATACAACAGAACAAGAATCTCCCTACATCTACACGTCAGTGTCCTCCTCATCATTCCCAGAAGCTTTTGTGTTGTCTTCACAATTTTGGTGATGTGTCCCCTAAATTTTAGATCCTTATCCACTTTCACCCCCAGATCTCATATTTCCTATGCCTCCAACAATATATTCTCACCAAGCATAAATTCTGCATCCCATCTTTGTTTTCCAAATTTTAAAACCTTACATTTTGCAACATTGAACTCACATCCCCATTTCTGCCCAATCACGCAATTTATTCAAGTCTTCTTGAGGCCACAACATCTTCACTACTCTTTATGGTTCTTCCCAACTTTGCATCATCTGCAAACAACTGAATATCTCCATCCAAATCTTCACCAATATCATTAATATACAAGTTAAACAGTAATGGCCCTAAAACAGACCCCTGAGGCACTCCACAAGTGACTTTCCTTTTCCTGGATATCGCACCCCCATACACAACTTGTTGATACCTCCCTGGTATCAACAAGTTGTGTATGGCAGGTGTCAACTCCCTGGCACATTCCTTCTGAATATGCGGTGATATATTATCAAGTCCCACAGCCTTATTTACATCTAGTTTACTCTCCTCCCCATCATTAACAGCTCTCAATCTCTCCATGAAGTCACATTCACAAGATTGAAAGACCTTTATGAACTGCTCATTAAGTATCTCCACCATACCTTCTGCAACAGCTGTCTTTCTCCAATCAATGTCATCCTTCCATAATCATTCTTTCTTTTGCTGGCTACATATCGAAAGAACTCCCTAGGATTCTTTTTGGCTTCATTAGCTAACTGCTGTTCATACCTCTCTTTAGCTACTCTCACCAACCAAGTCACCCTCCTTGCGTGGTCTTTGTAGACCTCATGAAATTGGTTATTTCCACTTCTCTTATGCTGCCTCCACAATGCCCTTTTTCTCTGTATTGCATGCTTAATCTCTTTATTCATCCATCTCACACCTACCTTATTTAACCTTCTCACCTTTTGGAATACATTTAGACATTGCATCTACTAGATAGATTTTGAAAACCCCCAAGCTGAATTAATCTCTTTTCCAGCTAACTCCTCATTCCACACTACACCCGCAAGCTGTCTCCTGAGCTCTTCTGTAACAGTTTTCTATGCAGTATTCTGTGAAATACCTTTCAAAGTCTAGAAGTATCATTTCCTTAATCCATAGGGAGTGGAGTTCAGTGGGAGAGTGACTAAGTTGGTGAGTGATGTAAAAAATGCTCCCTACATAGATTGAGAGCTTATGGATTGCAGAGGTTGGTTGATAGGTAGAGAAGAGGGGATATGATTGAAACATTTAAATTACTAAAAGGTTCTTATAAGATTGATGCAGGGGAAATATTTCAGTTGTGTGAGTGATGGAAGAACAAAAGTTCATTCCTAAAAATTAAGGAAAAGTGTGGTTAAAAAGGGTGTGAGAACTAGATTTTTCACCTGGAGGGTGGAGAATAAGTGGAATGCATTACCTGACTCAATTGTGAGTTCTTCGTCTGTAAATGAATTCAAGAAGAGATATGATAGATATCGTTTTGATAGTTTGGGTCTCCCGCGATGAGTCTACTGACTCCATAGAGATACCCATAATAATAATAATAATAATAATAATAATAATATACATTCTGTTGTCACTCAATCATAAAATGTGAATAAATTACTAAGGCAGGACTCACCTTTTTACAAACCATAGTGCCAACTATAGAGCATCATTTCCTATCCAACCATTTTTGGATTTTTATCTTTAACCAACTTTTCCAATACTTTAACCACCATTCCTGATATATTAACTGTTCTGAAATTTGTTATTTCTGTCTTGGAGCCACCTTTATGTAATGGAACTATTTTACCCTCTTTCCACTCCTTTGGAACCTAATCAGAGCTGAGACTTAGATTAAACTTTGTCAGAGGCTATCAATTCTCTTGCACATTCGGATATAATATATTTTTTTAAATACTTACATGTCATGCTTTCATTGAAAACAAAGTTCTTTATGACAGTTTCAATACATACTTGCTCCATTATCTGTCTAGATTTGAGAGTCTTTCTTTTGATATTGTAGACCTTCAAACAGTTTTTAATAAATATTAAGTTTGAGAAGCTACATTCTCCACTGGCGTCCAATATGGATAAAGTTAAATATATTGTGAGAGCTATAAAAGTATTCATTATTGTAACTAGTAAATTATTGCTGCAGAATTGTGCCATACCTCTCAAAAGTTTAAGTCTCAATCATATCACTTCTCTTGCTTCCATCCATCAAATTCTGCAGTCTATGTTCCCTCATGATATCTTCCTAATGATATCTTACCCCTCCATGGAACTGCTCCAAGTTATTAATTAATTAAAATCATCAACAATTTCTGAAAGAGCATTGCATACTTCTTATTGAGTTATTTTTTTATTGGCATGATGTCAAATATGTGATTAAGTGAAGTGAAGTTGATAGTTTCAAATTTATGTTTGGTAAATGTGTTTTGAATAAACTACAACATTTCCTTGAAATCAAAAAGCAGATGTATAGTTCTTGGATAATATAAAAAAAAATTCAAAAATTATGGTGCATTGCTCACTAACAACATAAATTGAAGATGGCAAGTGACGTTGCCGAAATACTGGAAATATTTATTAAAGTGTAATTTAATTTATATTCGTATCTATGTTGTCAATTCCTTAAGTGATTTAGTAATGCTCACTAACAAGTTTACAGAATGAGCAGTATGAGGTCTGTAAAATGTGCAGAACAAGGATTTTTTCCACAGATCTTTTGTTGAAATTTATTAGATTTCCAATGCATATTTGCAACATCATCATTATCAACGATGCTGCTGCAAATTACTTGCTATATACCCTCAAGGAATGTTCAGGCTACTATGACAGCACTATATGATTGGGTTACATTATTACTAATCTCTTATCCAGTGGCGGCTTATACATAAGCACTGCAATACTCCCAGGGAAAAAATGAAAAAATTAAATTTTGTTTGTGGTTATAAATAATAACAATGCTTACAACATTATATAAATGCAATACAACATGTTAAAGGTTACAACTTATGTTTCGACACTGATTGAATAGTTAATAATTGGATATGTTCGATTAATGCTTTAGATTACAAAACAAATGCAAGGCGATATAACGCAGTGTCGGAATTATTGCATTTGGCCAATTGCAGCTAGACGCGCCGATATTTGTTTGCACTTGTCACTGTACGTAATAAGTGAATCCGACATTGCTCAGTGTCGCTACAAATAAATTGTATGCTTGCACACATTATATCTGTGAGATACGAGACTTTTATTATTGGTGTGTTCATGGTGAGGGTGAAATATTTTTAATAAAGCAATTTTTTAATATGTAAATTTATTTATTAATAAATTGGTTACTGATTAGGAAAGAGAGAATTTTTTTTTTTTTCATTTTGTATGTATATGCAGCACCCCCTCCCCACCACACTTAAATTTTTCACTGGCTGCCACTGCTCTTATCGATAATTTTCTTCCAAATTAGTCAGTATTCCAATATTGTCATATCTAACATTTCATTCTTATAATGCACTTCTGACCGAATCAATTCACCTTGATCTTGGTCTTCCTGCAGGTCTTTTTTTCTTACAATCTTAGCATGAAACACTTGCTTTGCAAACTTCTCTACTCCCATTCTGTTTAAGTGGGTACTCAATATAAATCACTTCTTTCATGAACAGAAATTAGGTGGCTGTCTAGAGGTAAAGTACTTGTATGACTTTTGAGCTTTGTATTGAACTACTGGAATTCTTCAAATCCAATAATTCAGGATGGAAATGAATGACTGCTTAACAAATAACTCATAGCTAATGAGACTGGTATAACTTGTAAGTATATTTTATAAATTAAATGAAGATAATCTATTATTACAAGATTTTGCCAGAAAGGATAAAATTTTGTCATCAAAACAGAAATTGGAATGCAGGACATCTTGTGTAGAAGAAAATATCTTTGACTGCTTTCCTACTTTTAATGAATTTCAATGGAAAGAAATGATAAAGTTTACAAGGAAGTTAGCAACACTCTTTCAGAATACCTTTGTCACATTCCATTCTATTGGAACATTTTCCTATGAGTATTAATAATAATGATTGAGTTTGAAATCCATTTGTAGTTAGAACTTAGTCAGCACAAGTCTTAACTGACTTGTTTTCTAAGTAATGAAAACCTTCAAGAACTTTTTTCTAATAATTTTTGAAGTAGCATAATTACAGACTACTTGAATATGGCTTATTGTGAGATTAGATTTTCATATTATATTGCAACAAAGACAAAACATAAGAACAGACAGATGCCAGATCTGAAATGAAAATTCACACATTTCAAGTATAGTTTGTGATTTCAAAATGTAGAAACGTGCAGAATCCAATAATTATAAAAAAAAATCAGTGTGAGGAGAGGGGAGTACAATTTGTTAATGTGTGGAATGAGTTTGAAGGACGAAGTGAAATGTATGGGAGTGATGGACTGCATTTGAGTGGTTATGTCGCTTGGAGCGACTGCTGCTGGAAGGTAGAGAAGTAATAATAAGTACAGAGAATGAATCAGATCAAGTGGGAAGTGATGTAGAAGAGCAGGAGAGTACGACATGAGAGAGATTGAATAGGTGATTATGAATGAGGGAGTGGGTGGCATGAATATGGAAAATGAGAAAATGGGTGTGCAAGATGAACAGGGAAACGGGGAGGCTCAGGGTACACAGGAGTACACAGCATAAGAAAGGTGGATGCTCCAAGAGGATGTGAGAGCATGTGTAGACAGAAAAGGAATGAGATGACCTGAGATCAAGAGGAAACAGTTGGAATTGAAGAGGGTTCTAAAATGAATAAGCAGAAAGGGAAATGTCTCCAGTCGAGCATGGAGGGATCACATTGAATGAGTGGTATCAGTGGAACTTGCTGCAGATCCAGGAATGAGATGTTGTGTTTGTATACAAATGCTAGAAGTGTAAGAAACAAGGCAGATGAAATGATTGCACTAATTGAGTCTGTTCGCCCAAAAATTGTTGGAATAAGTGAGACATGGTTAGATGAGGACGACATCCTGACAGGAATAGAGATGGAAGGGTATGATGTGTTTCGTGAGGATACAAGGGGTAAAAAGGGAGTGGGGAGTGCTATTGATGATAGAGAAAGAGTTATGTCCATACAAAGTAGAGATGCAAGACAGAAATAGTGCCAGTGGTTTTGAGGCAGTATGGTGTGAGATAGAGGTGAATGGAATGAAATACTTGGTTGGATGTTGTTATAGACCAGGAAATGTGGATGGCAGTGACTATGATATGTATAATCAAATTAGCCAAGCAAATAAGAAAAGAGTGATCATTATGGGCGATCTTAATTATGGCAATATAGATTGGAATGATGAGATAGCAACTGGAAATAAAGAAAATGAGTTTCTTGAGTTTTTGAGGGATAACTACCTCAGACAGTATGTAACAGAGGGCACACGAGGATTGAGAGTCTTGGAATTGTTCATTTCATCAGAGGATGTAATTATAAATGAAGTGTCAAATCACCCACCAATTGATGAGAGTGACCACGAGGTGATTACCTAGGTGGTTGCCAGCAGTGTGAGGACCTCTGTAAGAAAAGGGTGTATGTGGAACTACAAGGGGTGTGTGGGGGGGTAATTATGAAGAGCTCAATATACAGCTTACAAGTGTAGCATGGATTTAGGAGTTACTGGAAAATAGATCAATGCAGCTGGGGGGGGGGGGAGCGGGATTTTCAAACACTATCTAGTAGATGCAATGTCTAAATGTATTCCAAGGGTAAGTAGGTTAAATATGATAGGTGTGAAATGGATGAACAAAGAGATTAAGCATGCGATACAGAGAAAAAGGGCATTATGAAGGCAGCATCAGAGGAGTAGAAATAACTATTTTCATGACTAGGCAAGGCAGGTGACTTGGTTGGTGAGGGTAGCTAAAGAGAGGTATGAACAGCAGTTAGCTAATTAAGCCAAAAAGCATCCTAAGGAATTCTTTCGATATGAAGCCAGCAAAAGAAAGAATAATTATGGAACAGATGACATCGATTGAAGAAAATGGTATAAAGACAGCTGTTACAGAAGGTGTGGTGGAGATACTTATTAAGCAGTTCATAAAGGTCTTTCAATTTTTTTGAGTGTATGGGGAGTTGAGCAAACTAAATGTAAATAAGGCTGTTGGCCTTGATAATATATCACTACGTATTCTGGAGGAATGTGCCAGGGAGTTGATGCCGGCCTTGACAAATTTTTTTAATACGAGTTCTGCACTGGGTCAAGTTCCTAAGGAGTGGAAGGGGCAAGATTGTGCCACTTCATAAAGGAGGTGATAGAACTCAAGCATCAAACTATAGGCTTATCTGTGTGTCAGGTGTTGTGGTTAAGTTGTTGGAGAAGCTTGTGAGAACTAGGATCCAGAATTGGGTTGACAACAATGGCATTATCTTTGATGGAGAGCATGGATTTGCTAAAGGGAGGTCATGTTTTAGTAATCTACTTATTTATTACAATAAGGTGACTGCTTCCATGGACAGAGGAGAAGGATACACAGTAATATACTTAGATTTCGCAAAGGCTTTTGATAGATTACTGCATGATAAGTTGATAGTCAAACTTGAGCAGATGGGGTTGGATATTAGATTGGTGCATTGGATTGGAGACTGGCTATCTGATTGGTATCAACAAGTTGTGTATGGGGGAGATATATCCAGGAAAAGGAAAGTTACTAGTGGTATGCCTCAGGGATCTGTTTTAGGGCCATTGCTGTTTAACTTGTATATTAATGATATTGGAGAAGATTTGGATGGAGTTATTCAGTTATTCAGATAATGCAAAGTTGTGACGAACCATGAAGAGTTGAGAAGATGTTGTGGCCTTACAAGAAGACTTGAATAAATTGAGTGATTGGGCACGGAAATGGGAGTGTGAGTTCAATGTTGCAAAATGTAAGATTTTAAAATTTGGAAAACAAAAATGGGATGCAGAGTTTATGCTTGGTGAGGATATATTGTCAGATGTGTAGGAAATATGAGATCTGGGGGGTGATAGTGGATAACGATCTGGGGACACATAGCCAAAACTGTGTTGACAACACGAAGGCTTCTGGGAATATTGCGGAGGACACTGACTTGTAGAAATAGGGAGATTCTTGTTCTTGTTATAACGCTTTGATTAGGCCATACATGGACTATTGTGACCATATTTGGTCACCTGGTTTTTAGAAGGACGAAGAAATGTTGGAAAGGGTCCAGAGGCAACTGACCAAGGTAGTTTCTAACCTCTGGAATGTCGAGTATGAGGAAAGATTGAGAAGATGCAACTTGCAGAGTGTGGTGGACAGGAGGAAGAGGGGAGATATGATAGAGACCTACAAGTTAGTAAGGGGTTGTAATAGGATCAATGCCAGAGAGGTCCTACAGAAAATAGTGGGAGATCAGGGGAGAACCAGAGGTCATCCCTGGAAACTGTATAAAAATGGTGTGAATAGTGGAGTGAGAAGCAGTTTTTTTTTTTTTTTTCATGCAGAGTCGTGAATGATTGGAATGCCCTTCCTGAGAGTGTGTAGTCTGCAGTGAATTTGAGTGTGTTTAACCCTCCAACCATCCAGGATGTATATATATACGTCCAGCTAAATCTGGATAGGATTCAATACACCTGTTGAAAGAACATGGTAAGAACTGCATTTTAATTTGGCTGTTCTCTCCTTTAGAAGGTGAGATAATCCTCCACACTGTAGAGAACACTTAAACAGATTATCTCGCTAAGCTGAGTCTCAGTTCTCTATAACAAGAAACGCAGTTCCTTGTTTTATGCTGGGCAACTTGACTGTTAGTTATATTAGAAAGACTAAAAATATAGAAATTATTTTTATTTTTCTCTTTTTATTGTGCAGTTTATAATTCCAGGACAAAATATAAATCCTTGCATACTTTCTTCACTTAAATATTGCATTACCTTGGAGAACCAATGTTTAATGTTTTTGTGCTAATTTTGTCATATCATATCACCAAGTTTTTTCAAAATATAGTAATCTACCATTCTTTGCCCTTTGATCTTTTTGGTTTCCCGGTATAATCGGTCTTTAGAAAATGAAATAAAGGATTATTATTTAAATTGATATGTACATTATATATTTTCTGCTACTTTATATTTTTCTCCAATTTGAAAGTACTTTCTTAAGCGATACTTTTGCGTATATTCTCTGATACAAAATATGTATATGTGCATGCATCAAATGTGAAATTTCATATTTTCACATTAGAATTGAACTTTATTTTGACTTTGATAGTTTTACAACCCCCTCCCCTCCCGCTGCAACACTACCACACACCTGAAAACTCTTATGAAACATAGGTACAGTTTTTTATTTTAATTCATGATTTTTCCATAATAATTGTTCCACATAACGTTTAATTTTTCGACACAGAAAGTAAGTTTTGATTATTATAAATTAGCAAATTATAAATAAGAAAATATACATATTATTTCCTCATTATTATAAATCAGGAAGTTATGTGACATTGGGTAATAGGGGAAATTAATATTTAAAAACACTGTCATCCTACAAATGCAATATCAGAATAATATGTTTCGAATGTCTGCTAATCAATCAGAAAAATGGAAAAACAAAACAAGGAATTTCTGCTTGTAAAATATTCAGTTATTGCACGAGGCACTTTAGTGTGCTGCCTGCTGGGCATGTTCTTTTGATCTGATTTCCAGTGTGTGTGTGTGGGGGGGGTTAGTAATCTCCATTAGTCTACAACTTGTTAGTGGACAGAAAGGAATATTTGAAAGTACCCAATATACAATTCATTTGTGAGATGCAAGCAAAGCAGCAGCAGCAATAGCAGTAATTTTTTTCAAGATAATTGAATCAAATAATTTAGAATTTTTCGATAATAAAAGTGAAACTGATCACTATAAATAAAGAAATCATTTTTGACATAAATACTGCATCAGCCTGTAAAAGAAATGTCAGTTTTTCTGTGTTAGCATCTGAACAACTGAAAACGAAACAAGACGTTCTTGTTTCGTTTTCAGTTGCACTAAATTGCGTCAAACAATTTAGTGCAACTTCACGGAAACTTTCTGTCTTGCGTTTCTCAAAGAGTAATCTAAGACTTTTAGCTTTTCCTCCAAGTAAGAGGATTATTGTTCAGCATTTCTAAGACGTATTTCAGAAATAGCAACCAGCAGCAATAGAAGTAGTAATGTTTAGATTTTTTTTAAAAAAAAAAAAAAAAGAAGCAAAAATAACACAACTGAACTTTCTTTGTGTGGTATACAGTTTTACATATTGAAAATAAAGCATAGTATTTCTAAATCTTAGAATAATTTCAGCAGACCGTTGAAGCTGATTTCAGATGCAAAGAAAGAGTACAGAATTAGAAGCTTCGAATATACAACAACAATATTATTGCTTTATTTCTTTTGTCAAAACAGTAAACTGAAATAAGAGATTTTGAATACTCTCTGAAAGCTTTCAAAGCTGTAGAAATTTAAAGTAGTTATGCAACTCAGTTCCAGGACAAGAGAGGGGTTGCAATAAAAAATCCTAAAAATGAGGATAAATTTTGAATCATTCCATACAAGATATCCTTCCTATTATATTTTCAACATATCTACATTGATTAAGCACTGGATATTATAGTAATGTGCATCCTATAAAAAAAAAAAAAAATCTTGCGATTTTAAGCAAAATAAGAAGGCGAAGGGTCTCTGATAAAATACCATTAGGTATAAATTTTTGATACTAAAAAGACACAATATTGGAAACCGAGTAATGAAATTTATAATCATTTGTTGTTCATAAAAAATAAAAAAAAAATAATAAATCATTCCTAAAATTGAAATGTGACAATCCATATAAAGGTATTTTGCAAAGAAAAAGCAAAATTGTCATATTTATATCACTAAATGTTATTTAAAAATATAAATATCTGACAAAATATTTTATATGTAAACAAACATTTGAAAATTCATGAAATAAATCTATATTGTCAGTAAAGTGAAGGAAATTTACTATTACTAAAATATATTCATTGCAAAGGCTGATCTGTGGTCATTTCAGGATTGATTATTTATTTTGACAGATGTGAAACTTCTATTTTTGAAAGGGACACAATAAATAAATTGTGAAAAAAAAAAAAAAAACCCACGATCAAATATCCTAGTACAATGAAGAAAATTCCAAGTAACACAGTACATATAAAGACAAGTGACTCAAAAGTCGCTCGACCACAGTTAATCCTCTAATGGCTCTAAAATCACCATTAAAGGATTAACAGCAGAGAAGGGTAAATACTTGATAAAAGATAGAATGCCAATGAAGTTTTGATCCATGAAAAATTCTGGGGTGATCTTGCTATTTCATTGGCCAGTAGGAGGGTTAAAGCACATATGGTGAGCTGTGTGTGTGTATAATAAAAGGACCTCCTAGATGAGTCTTTGACTGCATGGGGTTTTGGGTAATAATAATAATAATAAATAAATAGTATTTTGACCATGAAATAATGTTTCTTAATGGATAAAAATGTCTTTCTAATGTGTTTTAACCTGATAAATTTTTGCTTGCTTTTGTGAAATAAATCCCTTAATGTTATGACTATTCCATGTTTTTCGTGAAATGAAAAGTGTTCTATGGTCAAAAAAAGTTTGTAAATGCTTCCAATTATATATTTGGTTTAATCCTTTATCCAAGTGTAAGCAAACAAAGTTGTGCCTGAAGTATTTTCAGGACAGGGGCAACTCGTGGCAAAAGGTGGTATAAGTTCTCATCACTTGCCTTAGTATCCCACAATGCTGTGCACACATATCCTTGTGGACATGTATAATGCTATTCATTAAGGGAAAGGTTGCTACCCAAACTGGTTTCAATCTTTATTGAGGTCTCATCAGTTGGAGCCAGGCCCAGAGGTGGTGATACTAAGGTGGGAGTAATGGAGAAGTCATATTTCCATATGCCAGTTGCTAAAATGTGTCACATCTTATTAAAATTCTCTGGATTAGAGATGAGTTGATAGAAGTTTTTCACTTGGCTATGCTACCAAGGTCGAAACCGGGCTGGGTAGTAACCTTTCCCGTAATGCATAGCATTATATTATACATGTCTGCAAGGATATGTGCTTTGCATTGTCGAATACTAAGGCAAGTGATGAGAACTTATACCACCTTTGCCAAAAGTTGCCTCATCCTGAAAATACTTCAGGCACAAACTTTGTTTGTTTACACTTGGATAAAGGATTAAACCACATATATAATTGGTAGCATAGCCAAGTGAAAAAACTTCCATCAATTTGTAAATTTGATGGAAGTTTTTGAAATAAAAACTACTAACATAAAATATAAACTTCAAAGATTATTAAGAACATCTGATTAATGTAACAATGTGTATTTATTATTATGTAACTGCAAATTTACAAGAGTTATTTAAAATAAATTCATATTTTAAGAAAACTTATAAATTTTAGTACTATTAATTATACAAAAATTGAAACTAATACCTGAATAACAGATGCAACAGTCCTTGAAGCAAGAGAATTATAATGCATTCTGAAGACTGATTCAAAATTAGATATCACTATTAAAGATGTCATATTTGCAATATAAAGTGATATTACTAATAGTGTGAAGAACCACCATGATGCACTCAAAATTCGAGATGAAACTGACCTATGCATGAAACAAAAAAAACGGAAAAGTTAATTTTTGTGTGTGTGTGTGTGTGTGTGTGTTATAAATTTACTAATTTTTAATGAAATTTAAATTAATTATAGGTATTATTTCTGGGAAAATCCCCATGTTACTCCTCTAAGTAACTATTATTTTTATGGCTATATAGCCTACTTTCGTTTAGGAGTGCCCCCTTTTTACAATGTCATTGGCTTTTTTACTTAAAATCTTAGGGCATTACTGACGTGTTATAAAAATCGATATATGAAGAATAATATGGGAGAAAAATTCGGACATACCTTTTTGGATTTTGTTGGCTGTCTCCTTAACCCGGCGATATGCATTCATCTGCTGTTAAGCTGTTAAAGGAAGGGGGTTTGAGAAAAGTGGATTAAAGGAAGGATTGATGGGAAAAGGTCAGGGGGGTGGGAGTAACAGGGTGTGAGCCGTTTGGATAGTGCATTGTCTTTGGAACTTGTGGGGGAAGTGGAGGCTATAATGTGGTGTGAGCCGTTTCGACAGTGCATCATCTTCGGAACTCATGGGGGGGGGAAGTGGAGGCTATGTCTCGTAGCCTCCACTTTCCCCACGAGTTCCGAAGACGACGCACTGTCAAAACGGCTCACGCCCCGTTACTCCCATCCCTGACCTTTTCCCATCAATCCTTCCTCTTCCCCAAAAAATAGTTTCTATTTCAGATCCTTCTCTCACCCACCCTCCCAAAGCGCTCTTTTCCCACCCTACCCTTAATAATAATAATATTATATATATAAAAAACCCAGGTTTCTTCAAATAATTCTCCCACATTGCTTTACCCCCCCCTCCCCCCACTCTTCCCAAACTCCCTTCCTTTAACAGCTTAACAGCAGATGAATGCATAAGGAGACAGCCAGCAACATCCAAAAAGGTATGTCCGAATTTTCCTCCTATATTTTTCTTCATATATTGGATTTTATAACACATCAGTAATGCCCTAAGTTTTTGAGTAAAAAAAGCCTATGGCATTGTGAAAAAGGAGCACTCCTAAACGAAAGTAGGCTATATAGCTTTTTCATAATTAAATTAATTATGCTAATTAAATTGATGAATACAAAAGGATGTGTGTTTATTATCAAAGAAATATATGCACAAATTCGGTGGAATCTTGGTTGAATAAAGTATTAACAAATGGCAGATTTCTTGCTCAAAATGGGCACCTTGTCTTTCAAGACAGGTTTCGAAGTTCATGCAGAAGTTTCTGTCATCTTGGAAAACAAAGGTTGGGACATCTGCTGGACATATCATGTAATTTTATCCTTCAGTTCTTCAAGGCTTGAAAGCAGGGTCATGGTGGAAAACCCATTCCTTCAAAATACTCCAAAAAAAAGGCATCAATGACACCTATGCAAATCCCGGGTGAATAGAACCAACACATTCTCGATGTAGCATTTGCTATTCAAAGTCATGGTTACACCACCCTCTTCAATGAAATAGGGCCCAATTATGCCATGGCTGGAAATCACAGACACACACCATGAGGCGACCCCACTGCGAAGAAGTTTCTCTTGGTCAAATTCAGGTCTCAAGAAACTGAGAAACCTATAGGTTCATCTGTTTACATGACTGCTTAGATGGAAATACACTTTCTGAGAACCAGATGTTATGGAGGAAAAACAGATCTTCATAGACATTGGCCAGCATGCATGCATAGTATTTCTCACTATGAAGCATAATCTGTTACTGTTAAACACTGATCCACCTGAAGGACATGCAAAAAGGCACCCAGCTCCTTAAGGATTCTCTTTAATGACTGCCTTGGTATCCAAAGTTTTACTGCTGTTTAGCACTGACTGTATTTTGGAGACTGTAACACTTGCTCCAGCACACACACTCGTGATTCTCATTTGTGTTAACAGTTCATGGTCTCTCTGAATACCCTTTGCACCGAGGCAGAACACTCCCAGTATGTCAGAAACTCATAATTAAGGCAATGATTACACTATTGCTTGGGGCACAATTACGGAAATAATGAACTAACTGCTCATAAACATATAAGCTTGTACCATTTGCTCTACCAATTCTGTATGAATGAAAATAATGCTCAACAATAAATGTCTTTTTTCCAATCTCAACACACTAATGCTAGACCCTAGACCAGCGTTTCTCAACGTGGAGCATATGCCCCACATGGAGGCAATTTGAATATGTGGGGACAATTAGAAAGTGATGTTGCATTCGTCACCTCATCACTGATATACTCAAAACGCTCACCATTGTTGGCAAGGGGGGGAGGACATCAAAATCTTTGAGGAGTTGAGGTGAGGCATGATCCAAAATACGTTAGGAAATACTGTCCTAGATTCTACACGTGCTCTTCTATTAATGTACATGCAGATGAATGGCATATCTCACAGTGTATGTATTGAAGGGGATGTCAAAATTTGGTACTGTTTTTTTTTTTTTCTTGCGCCATACCATATTTAATATTATTTTTTAACAGTTTTCTGAAACTTTTGGAAAATAGACCAAATAAGCAAATCGTGGGAGGGGCACTCAACTCTACTGTACAACACAGATCTCACATCTTCCCTATTTGACTCTCAAATTACACACAGTGACACTAAATTGCATGTGTTCTCATAGATGATTTGCCTGTATATTGTAAAATTTTATTATCCTTTTGTGTCTATTTCTATTGTCTTGTCCTTTTTCTATGTCGCCATTGTAAAATTTAATTTCACCTTTATTTATCTTACGTATTATTCTCTTTAAATCTTAATTACACTTATATTGCACTTGTATCTATGCCCTAGTAAAATCCTTCTCTAGTAAGACTTTATTCTCTTAACTTCTATATTTCTCTTGGCCGATCTTGACATATAAGACCGATGCTGGTGGTTTGGGGGATAAAGGGAATTCTAATGACCAATACCAATTCCTTTGTCTCAACACTGGTTCTAATTCCTTCTTCAGATTCAGGGAAAATTTATTTTTTCCACTGTGCCACCCTGAATCCTAGATTATCAAAGAGTGTAGAATCAAGGAACCAGAACTCAGTTTAGGATGCAATCTTACTTCACTATAAATTACTATTGCAGTCGTAGCCTCTCTATAAATTAATCTCCCGCTGTGGTCCGTATTTTATGAGCAAGTGCAACAGAGAAGAAAATCAGGCAAGTCATCAGTTAAACTTAAAAAAGCAAAGCATTTAATTCAATTGAAACATCTTACACATTATGGTTCTACACAGAATTAAGTAATCTGTTATTTTTAAGGAATGAGTATTAATTATTCAATTCTCTATCTCTATCATAGTATGCCTAACAAAGAACTTCATACATAGTTAAAAAATTCTACTTGATAGATCCAACTCATTCTCCGATACTAAGGACATTTGTTAATTGAATAACTAAGATAACTCCACGTGCTCTCACACTATTTCATTTACAAAATTCTCAAGATTTCTTTATCATTAAAAGAAACAATCTCTAGGCTCCACGTGCTCTCGCACTAATTCATTCACAAAGTTCTCATAATTACTCTACCATTAAAAGAAACAATCTCTAGAGTCCTTCCTAAAGTTACAGACATTCTTCTTATTACACATTTACAAAAAAAACAACATAGACTGTACATTACCAACTGCTGGGGAATTGTTTGGCCACATCACATATCTTGTCTGGACAATAACTTTCGACTCCAAGTTCATTCTGCTATTTTTTTGAGGCATTCTTCAAGATTTCGAGCTGTACTTATCTCTGCCGCCTAAATTAGGTAGATGTTGTTCTCTGGTGAACTGGTTTAACATTGCAATGATATTTCCGTAAGCATCGGTGACTATCTTCTGCTGAGCTGATTATTGACCAGTAAACTTTCGGGAATTTCACGGCACAGTTCCTCAGTCATTGTCTCGAATCCGCATCAAAAACAGAGAACTAAAAGTTGCCACGAGGAGATTCCACACACAACAGCATAACTGCAGGAAGGCATGAGATCCCGAGTGAAAAGAGAGCGTTTCTGGGCGCTACACAACTTTTTAAATTGCGTGCCACACATTCACCTCTATGTCACCCATAACTCAGTGCCGCACACGGAATTCTAGCATGATCTACGGAATGTATGAGTGTGTGTGTGGGGGGGAGACAGCATGCTTACCAAAAGGGTGCACGTGTACTACTTGCTGCACGTGTTTTAGATTCCGGTCACTTTTACTAAATCGGATTATCCGTTCTCCCAGCAATTTATAAGTACTTACACACGAGCAGTAAGGGTTAAGCATTTAAGCACTTTACAACAATTTAGCATATCTGATATATCAATAATTGATTCAAAAATGCAAGCCCATGTTAAGTCTGTAGGAAACGTGAAATAATTTAATTTTAGTCTCATTCAGAACTTAACAATATGATTGTCAGTTTGTAAAACTTGTTTTAGTTTAAAAACGTTGCACAGGTATTCTTCACTGAATCTTTATTCCTATTAAACTCTCAATGAAAATACAGCAAAATATCCAGAATACAACTGATATACACATGTTGATATATTATATATATATATATGCACAGGTATTCTTCACTGAATCTTTATTCCTATTAAACTCTCAATGAAAATACAGCAAAATATCCAGAATACAACTGATATACACATGTTGATATATTATATATATATATAAAATATATTAGGGTGAAAAAAAAAAAAATATATATATATATATATATATACGTATACAGGGTGTTTCAAAAGGGCGTATACAACTGTGCAGGAAAACAGAGAATAACTCAGAAGATGTACAAAAACTGAGTGAGTGTTATAATGTAGTGAAACACATCAATTTTTGGTCACATAACTTTATTACCAAATAACAACACTAGATGGTGTGATACATCATACTGTTGGAAAATGGCAACTTTCAATGGTGCAGAGTGAGCACATTGTGTTTTGGTTTGAGAAAATGAAGTCTGTAATGATACATTCAGAGGAATTTCCACATTCAATATGGCAAAGAACCTCTTAGAAGGCACACGATTAAAACATAGCACAAGAATTTTGTGAAAACAGGTTGTTCTGTGTCATACAAGGTCAATGGGAAGGCCTCGTGCTGCCGATGCTGTTGTGAAAGAAGTTTGGGAAAATTTCCAGAGAAGTCCTGAAAAATTAACCAGATGGGCATCTCGTCAAATTGGAATTCCACATGTGACTGCGTGGCATGTTTTATGACATTGTCTACATTTAAGGAAATGTAGACGATTTCTGTAAGGAAATGATCAGCAGGATACAACAAAATGAGGACTGTTTGGACATGACTGTTTTCAGTGACGAGTGCACTTTTTGCATAAGTGGGCAAGTAAACACTCACAACTGCTGAATTTGGGGAAGCAAAAATTCACACGCTATCACAGAAGATGTTCATGGCCACAGAGGCTAATGTTTTTTGTGCCATAAGCAAGATGAAAGTGTATGGACTCTTCTTTTTTTCAGAATCTGCCATTACTGGTGGTGTGTATCTGGACATGCTACAAGGGTACCTAATACCACAAATAGATGATGATGATGATCATGACGGACGCTTACATTTCCAGCAAGAGGGAGCATCTCCTCATTACCTGATAGATGTAAGGTCATACCTAGACACCTCTTTTCCAAGAAGAAGGATTGGTAGAGGAGGCACCTGTAGCATGGCCATTGTGTTCCCCCGACCTCACACTGTTAGATTTTTTCTTGTGGAGCTTTGTGAAAGATCAAGTGCTTGTACCACCACTACCAGCCAATTTGGATGAACTGCATTCCAGAATTACTGCCAAGAAAATGATTACAGATGGGACATCTGCGGAATTACTGAAGGCAGTCATATTGAACTTTAACTGTGTGTTGAAACTTCAAGTGTTATGCTACATTTGCACAGTAATAAAAATTGTTCATCTATCGCTATTTACTTTCTATTGTCATTCAAATTTGTATAACCCCTTTTGAAACACCTTGTATTTTTTTTTTGTATATCAGCCTAACTCATAAGAAGCTGCAAAACCTATAGTACATCAGCGCTATGTGGAAGCAAGTGGTCAAGAAGAAAGAAGGAACGTGATATGTTTAATGAGCATATTAACAACAACTTTCAAGTTAGTATTAATGTTAGTACTAACATACAGACCCCGTGTGGTGACCAGGGTTAAAGAATAGTCCCATTGTAGCCCATGCATGTCGTAAAAGGCGACTAAAATGGGTACCCAGTACCCCGGGGGTATAGCCGGGTTCCTTCTTGTAAGGTTGGGCGCAGGGCTAACAACCCTGTCCTGTAAAAACTCATTTGTTAAGAAAGTCAAAAGGAAAATTAGCCAGACGTACTTCGCGGAACAACTTGGACAACAGAAAAAGGATTATGAATATTGGTTTGGAAGCTGGAATGTCTTGAGCCTGAACAGACCAGGAACATTGAAGAGAGTGTGTGAGGAACTACAGAGATATAGAGTGCAGATAACAGCATTGCAGGAGGTGAGATGGAAAGGAAGTGGCATATTTGATACCAGAACACATACTATTTTTTACAGTGGAGGAGATCAAAAAGCCTTTGGCACCGCATTTTCGGTTAATAAAAAATGGAAACACTTGGTTCTTGATTTTAGACCAGTTAATGAACGACTTTGTGTACTGAGAATAAAGTTTAAGATATTCAATATTTCACTTATATGTGCACACGCACCAACTGAGGACTCTTGTGAAGAAGACAGGATGAATTTCTATGAATTATTGGAGAAGATACATGATCAGGCACCGAAACATGATGTAAAAATGGTTCTAGGAGACATGAATGCCAAAATAGGAAAGGAAGAGACCTTCCGACCAACAATTGGAAGAGATAGCGCACACGAAGAAAGTAATGAAAATGGCATGAGACTAATTGATTTTGCAAGTAGCAAAAATATGATCATATGTACAACCTGTTTTCCACATAAAAAAGTACATAAAGTTACCTGGAGATCGGCAGATGGAAAAACGGAAAATCAGATAGATCATGTGATGATTGATAGACGACATGCGACAGATATCATTGATGTAAGAAGTTTTAGAGGAGCGGATTGTGATACGGATCATTACTTGTTAAGAATTAAATATAAACAAAGGATAAAAATTAATAAAGTAGGTAGAGGAAAGAGAACACCAAGATATGACATCCAAAAATTAAAAGATGGAAAAATCAGACAAAAATATATTGACAGATTGGGAGAAGAAATAAATGAGGATGAACATATAAATAATATGACTATAGATAAAAAATGGGAATGGACCAAGAATAAAATTTCTAAAGTGGCCGAAGAAGTCCTGGGATTCAGAAACAAAGATAAAAGAAATGAATGGTATGATTTGGAATGTAGAAAATGTGTTGAAGACAGAAATACAGCTCGTCTAAAGATGCTTGGACGAAAAACTCGAGCAAATGAGAATGAATATAGAGAAAAACGAAAACAAGCCAAAAAGATTTGTAGAAGAAAGAAACGTGAGTGGGAAAAGTCAAGGCTAAATGAAATTGAGATTTTGAAGAATACAGGACAAATTAAGAAAATGCATAATAAGATAAAGGAAATTAAAGGCAGATTTCAACCCAGAACAACTTTCTGCAGAGACCATGAGGGAAACTTGCTCAGTGAAAAGGAGGACATTTTGAGAAGGTGGGCAGAATATATTGAAGATCTCCTTCAGGACAAAACAAGCTTGGAAAATGACGTTCCAGAAGAATACGAGTTTAACGAACCCCTGGCAAGTATGGGAAAAGCTGAGACAGAGGAAGCACCAGAATTAAACGAGGTGGAATTAGCCCTAAAGAGAATGAAAAATAATAAAGCACCTGGTGAAGATGGAATACCAGTTGAGCTATTAAAATATGGTGGGCAGTCACTATTAATCAAAATACATAAGTGCTTGTCAGAGGTATGGGAAACTGAATCTATGCCTACTGAATGGTACACTGCTATTATCGTTCCTATACATAAGAAAAATGACAAGTCTCTGTGCCAAAATTATAGAGGAATATCACTGTTAGCAGTAATTTACAAAATATTTGCAAGGGTACTGGCAACTAGATTGGAACCATTTATAGAAAAAACGCTGGGCGACTACCAATGTGGTTTTAGGTATGATAGATCAACAACAGACCAGATTTTTACAGTACGAACTATAATGGAGAAATGCTACGAGTTCAATATCAATCTGCACCATTTGTTTGTGGACTTTAAACAAGCCTATGATAACATCGATAGAGATAAGCTATTTAAAGTCATGAAGGAATTCCAAATTCCACCTAAACTGATAAGATTAGTTAAAATGACACTCAGAAATACCATGGGTAGAGTGCAAATACAGGGCGAACTCACACCTGAGTTCAGGATTACCAAAGGATTACGACAAGGAGATCAACTATCAACAATGCTTTTCAACCTATGTCTTGAAAGGGTAATACGAAATGTAATTATAAACAGAGGTGGAACTATTATGAATAGAAGTCTACAGCTTTTGGCTTTTGCGGAAGATGTAGACTGTATTGCAAGGACTGAGAGAAGCCTTAGAGAAGGTTATAGACAAATGAGAGAGGAGGCAAGGAAAATGGGACTACAAACAAACGAAACTAAAACAAAATACTTAATTGTTGCCAGAAATAAACAAAAATTGGGAAACAGCCAAAGTTTCACAGTAGACGAAGAAACCTTTGAACAAGTCCAGCATTTCAAATATTTGGGTTCAGTAATAACAGAAAGTAATGATATGTCAATTGAAATTACCTATAGAATAGCTGCTGCAAATAGAACTTATTATAGTATTCAACCACTATTAAAATCGAATTTGATTTCGATAAAAAGTAAAATCCAGCTATATAAAGTAATCCTCAAACCTGTGCTTTTGTACTGCTGCGAAACATGGACAATGATCCAGAGAGATCAAAACCAATTACAAATATGGGAACGAAAAGTATTAAGAAAGATCTTTGGCCCAATTAATGAGAATGGACTTTGGAGAGTGAGGAATAACAAAGAAATAATGGAGAAATTCAATGAAGTGGATATTATTACTGAAATAAAGGTGAGAAGACTGAGATGGCTAGGACATGTTCAGCGAATGGGAGATAATAGAGCCGTAAAAAAGGTCTTCATGTCTGGACCAGGTGGATCTAGGTCCAGAGGACGACCGAAAAGGAGATGGCTTGACGATGTGGAGGATGATTTAAAGAAAATGAGAGTAAAGAACTGGAGGAGCAAGACACAGAATCGTGAAGAATGGAAAGCTATCCTGAGACAGGCCCAGGTCCTAAATGGACTGTAATGCCAAGGAGTAGTAGTACTAACATACAGGTTCTATTTGTCAACACTAGTTGGCCGAGTGGTTAGCGTATCGGCTCTCCAGCCAAAAGGCTGCAGGTTCAAATCCTGCCATGGGTATGGATGTTTGTGATTGTTTCTTAAAATACTAGTGGTGGTGGGCAGTAGATGGCGTTAGTGTAGATGATGATGATGATGGCAGTTGCAATTCATTGTTGGTGGAATGAGTGGTGGAGACAGAGAGTTGTAGAGTAGGCCCTCGATGATCTTTCGGCTCCCTGGAGATGTCATGTAATAATAATAATAATAAGTAATTTTAATAATAATAATAAAAATTATTATTATTATTCCAATCCTCCATGAATTCAGAAGACTCATCATGGGAGGTCCAAATAAATAACACAAAATCTATCATACACTCATTAAACTTGTTTACTGTCTCCTGCAAATCCATGCTTCTACCACTCTCCATGTAAAAATCTTACTTCTTATCTTCTTATTCGCTACATCTTTTTTGCAACTTCCCGGGGATGACCTCTTGTCCTTGTTCCTTCCTCTCATTCTACTATATGAAAAAACTCTCCAGGTGTCCTTCCAGTAAATACTTCTCAACAGCTTAAATGTCTCAATCATATTACTTCTTTGTCTCCTTTCCACCAGACTTTGCTGATTACATGCCATCAGTCTATCCTCATAACCAATGTTTTACAGTCTCGATATAATTTTTGTTATTCACTCTGATTTATCGCTACCCCTCCAAATCCTTGTGACCAAATCTGAGCAGAGTAAACCAGATGTGGCCTGATTAAAACTTTATACAATGGTACTATACTACCACTCTCTTATCTCTGATAGTTAGTTTTCTTCAATGTTGCAGCAATTCTCTTTGCTGCAACTTTTGCAACTTTGCAACATGGCTTCTGAACTTCAACCATCTTATTTAAATTCTCCTGAAGAGCAATAACATCAGTACTATAAGTAACGCCTTATCTGTAAACAATTGAATATCTCCCTATCCAGATAATATCGTCAACATCAAGATTGAAAAGCAATGGTTCCTAGTTGGAACCATTGCTTTTCAATCTTTATGTTGACGATATTATCTGGATACTGCTCACCAATTTATAACTCTCTGATATCTTTCAAAAAATCACTTTCCAATCTAACCTACTAACCAGCTATCTAAACCCATATGCTTTAATTTAAATAGTAACTTTTCATGCAGAACCTTATCAAATGCTTTTGCAAAAACTGACAGTGTATGCTTTTTCTTTATCCACTACTCTTCCAACTTTATTATAAAAGGCCACCAGATTACTAAAACAAGAATGTCCCTTAGCAATTAAAACATGTGGTGAAATCCCATTTAATCCTACTGCCTTACTGATATCTACAGTGCTCAGTATTTGGAACACATTCTCTTTATTCACTATTAGGCCTTGAATCCTATTCCTCTGGGAATAAAATCAGCTTTACAAGGATGAAACACCATAATAAAATTAATATCAAACAACTGCACTACATCATTTACATTGGTCACTCAACTATCATCTCCATCCAGCAGGGTCATTTGTCCACAATCACTTCTCCACCTACTGGTCACATAGAAGATCTCTTTGGGATTTTCCTTGGATCATAATGCTAGTTTCCTTTTGCATAATTTTTCTCTCAACACTATACACTACTCACCATTCTAGCTTGAGCCTTATATTACTCGTGCAATTGAATTGTTCTCCACCTCTCTATCTTTATATGCCTTTCATAACTTTTTTTTTTTTAAACTGCAATTCCTGTTTGATTTCCCTAGGCATCCATTTTACTTCAAATCACTTTCATCTTTTTCACTCAAGGGATACAATTTGCTGATGCTGCTAACAGATGTTTCTCACAAGTCAGAGAGCACTGCACTACTGACTTCTCTATCTTTAGGAAATTGAACATAGGAAAATAAATTATTTAATATGAAAAACATATATATTCCAAGATAAGTATCTCATCCTGTCTTCCTAATAAAAACATAACAATTAGAGTGTTACATGAAGTGACAAAGGAATGAAAGCAAATATTACAAAATGCATTCTTTTTTTTGCTACTCTGTGGCTAACATTTAATGGTATTAGAAATTAAGGAACAATTTAAATCTATTCTATATATATAAAAAGATAAGTTGAAATATGAAACGTTTTTATATCATGTTTTTTGTCTCTTCATTGTTTTGAAACGCCCAACAATGTGTTTGCCTTCATGAGACAAACACATTCTTGTCACATTGTTGTCTCATGTCTCGAGTCATCAGAATTGAAGGAGAACCGGCTTACCAGCCCTGAACTCGGGGGGGGGGGGTGCCAAGACACCAGGGGGGAAGAGCCCCCCCAGTATAGCCATAAAGCAATGAGGTGCAAAGGTTCTGTAAGGAAAGAAAAATCATATTACATCAAAGACATTCTGCTTTGAAGAATGTCTTAATATTATCACTCCTTGTAACTACTTATGGTTATACTATGTTGATGATGTTTTTTTTCTTTTATGATTTTTTTTATTTGGCCATACTCTATCGAGGAATTAAATTTTTTTAAAATTAAAGTTACCTGCCTTTTCCTAGGATAAAATGTATGTTAACAAAAGAAAATAACGAATTCATTAAATTTCCTTGACACACTTATAAAATATGAAGTTGACAGCTCTCTTAGCTTTTCTGCTTACAGGATACCTACATTCACTGGTTGATATATTCTCTATGATTCAATACAACTATCTGAAAAAGCTAAAGTTATCAGGACCTTTACACACAGAGCTATTTGATCTACTCTTCTGAGGATTCCCTACAACAAGGATTACAGTGCATTAAAGTGAAAGTATATATGACAAAGCAAAAGAAGAGAGTAAGAATAAAGGTTTTATGGTGATTCTATGATAAGACAAGCATTTCAAAGAGTGTGAAACCTAAATCTTAAGTGTGAAACCCCTGGTGCAAAAATTAATGATATTAGTGAGGCTATAAGGATGCAAAGAGATAACGTGAAAGAGTTGACTAAACAGTCCACTCTTTCACTTTACCTCGAAAGGTGAAAAGTGCAGTATGAGTGAAGATAGATATGAAAGCATATCTATCTGTCTGTGGATGTTTATACACTATAGACTGAATTTGATGAATGGAGTGACTTACACGAGGATAACAGATTTCACTAAATTTTTTTTTATGCTACTCCCACCAATGAAAGGTTATTTGCAAATCTAAAGTAACATCTTAATTCATCTACTACTGTAGATGAATTAAGGTTTTTTTTTTTTTCATTTTTATCAGTTTTATATATATTTTTTATTTATTTAATTGTTTATTATTTATTTTTTGCTTATTTTTGCATAATCCAAAAATCCTTCTCTAGAAACCAAACATGGAACTTTCTCAAACCACTTTAGGCCTCCAATAAGTGGAGTAGTAGTCTTACACCGAGCAATGAAATACATATCCCACCTAAGGACAATCACAAACATTCGTGTCCATGTCAGGATTCGAACCTGCAGCCTATTGGTAAGAAAGCAGATACTCTAAATCCATTTGGCCAACCAGGCTAGCACCTCATAACACCTTACTCCAAATGGATTTAGAGTAAGGTGTCATGAGGATTCTAAAGGAAAAATTAATTTCTGGATGACTTACAAGTCAGTAAACAAGATTGCCTTTACTGATCTTCCTTCCATGAAAGATAAGATTCTTCTCTTAGAACATTCCATAATTTATCAGAATTTAGCTTTCCTATTTTGGTCAGACCTGTCATACAGTAAACATCTGACAATCTGTACATACACTGTCTGATAAAAATACCTGGATGCCTGCTCCATCCCAACTCTCACTCTAATACGAAAGGCATTAATATGCAGTTGGTCCACCCTTGCCGCTATAATAGCCTTCTAGGAAGGCTTCTCACTAGATTTTCTGTAGTAATTCTCTATCATTCCAAGAAGAGCATTAGTGAGGTCAGTCACTGATGTCAGGTGATTTGGCCTGGCTCACAAACAGTTTTCCAATTCATGCCACAGGTGATTGATTAAGATCAGGACTCTGTCAGGCCAGTCAAGTTCTTTAATGCCCATCTTATCAGACATTTCTGCACAAACCTCGCTTTGTGGACAAGGGCATGTCATGTTGATGCAGAAGGGTCTTCAATGAACTTGATGCTATAAAGTTGTTAAATGCAGAATTATCTAGTGTTACGCCTTTGGTTCATCCCTTTTGGGTTATTTTATTTTCTACTGTTTCTATTATCTGTCACTTTAGGACATCAGCTATTCCGTTGCCGACAAATTTATAATTGTTTAAAATGACTGCGCCAGCTGAATTCTGATATACAATTAAACAACTCTAAAATATTAAAGGGATTATGTGATTTGCAGTCGTGGTCCCCCTTTTTCTTATGGCAATGGATTCTCCTTTTACTTATGCAGGTCCGAAGTTTTAATAAGTGGTAATTCAAATCTCAGAAAACGACAGACTCATGAGCTTTGGGTTAAAGAAATACATTTATTTTAAACACTTGCATATATACAATTTATGTAGTAAATCCAATACTAAAGAGTCTGGACTCCCCCCCCCCCTTTGAAGTTAAGATATCCAAAATTTCTAATCCTAAATTTAATCTAACAGTCCCACACTCTCTTTTGTGTTACTATGTTCAGACTCAGTTAATCCACACAGAATTACTCAATTTCCACATATAAAATAACACATGCACATAGTTATATACAATCCTTGTGTAGAGGCATATTAGACGTGTTCCGTCTTGTGATTTAACATGGGATATTATTCTTATTTATGCTCAGGCTTTATCCTCCCCCAATTTAGTTAATATTCAAGCTAATTTCTAACATAATATCATAAGTGTTTCTTCCAAACAAACAGTTCGAAGGTTTGGTTCCTTTCTCAGCTTAAGCTTAGAGTGGCATTAACTTGCTTGACATAGACAGATTAGTCCAAAAACAGTCCTTTAGGCATTATATGAAAGTTAAATGTGTGGAGCTCTTTAATTCCCTGGTTCCTATTCCTTCCTTGGTTACTATTCAAAATGAGTATGAAAACTTGTACCTTACCATTCTTGTCTTTCACGGAGTTGCCGAGGCTTCCTTGATTACACTTCCGCGTTCTCTCACCACATATTCTTATGGCATCAGCGACTTACTTCTATCATCTTCAAAAGGTTCCCCTTTTGCTGACTACACGTTGGCATAACTAACCAACGGCTCTTCACTGGAATTCCGACCTCATTCCTTTGGTGACTATACTTGGCACGGCACGTACAGCAACCGATAGATTTGTTGCTGGGTACCAGCGGTAAGCTTCTGCAGCTATCCAGGACTTGGATCAGGAACGCAGGAACAGAAAACGAGAGAGAAGAGAGTGATTGAATCTCCCGCCAGACCTTATATTGTAAAATGCAAGCACCCTCTCTCGATGGCTACGTCATGCTCATATCGGCGGCCAATTGGTCACCGCAACTCTGAACTGTTTTTGACATGGTTCTAATACATATATCATCTTATATACCTCTAATAATAACATTTCAGTACTGATACATAATTTTCCCTTGTTAATTTTTACACAGACATTATCAACTTTGATTATGGACTTCTCAAAATCACTTAATATTTACAACCTCAGATGGTTAGATACTTCTGAGTGAGCATATGTACACTATCTTTTTAGCTCTTCTTCTGGAGGCATAAGTATGTCCTTATCTTTAGATCTAATCATTACCATATGTTGGGGCGGAAACAGGATGACTCACCAAAAGTGAATCAGCACCTTTTCCGACACAACACTAGCATGTTATTATAGGTCATAGCATTAAAATTCCCTGTCGCTGAAACTGTGTGTGTGTGTGGGGGGGTCCTAACCATGAAAAACAATCACAGAGCATGATGCATCCTCCACCAAACTTCACAGCTAGCATAACACATTTGCGCAGGCAACATTCTCCTGGAATTCACCAAAAAAAGACATGGGATACTAAGACAAGTGATGTGAAGTCATACCACCTTTACCACGAGTTGCCCCAGTCCTGAAAATACTTCAGGTGCAAACTTTGTTTGCTTACACTTGGATGAAGGATTAAACCAAGTATATAATTTCTTGGTACCTTTAATTTATAATATAACCAAGAGAAAAACTTTCAACAACTATCTATCTTTAATCCAGAGTATTATAATAATAAGGTGTGACATCTTTTGGCAACTCGTATGTGAAAATATGACTTCTGCATTACTTCAACCTTGATATCGCCTCTGGGTCTGGTTCCCACTGATGTGCCTTTGTGCATAAGTGGTTGTGGCAATGCTGTAGCCAATGAAGTCTTCTGAGGCTTGGCTATTGCTGTTTCCAGGTATGGCTCTCATGGATGTGTATAATAAATTTAGTTTAATTCTTTATCCAAGTGTAAGCAAACAAAGTTTGCACCTGAAGTATCTTCAGGACTGAGGCAACTCGTAGTAAAGCTCTCATCACTCTTTGTCTCAGTATCATCCATGATGCAAAGCACATCTCCTTGTAGACATGTATAATGCTATGCATTAAGGGAAAGGCCACTACCCAGACTGGTTTCGACCTTTACTGAGGTCTCGTCAGTGGGAGCCAGACCCATAAGTGGTGATACTAAGGCAGAAGCAAAGGAGAGGTCATATTTACTTATACGAATTGCCAAAAGGTGTACCACCTTATTCTTAAATTACTCTGGATTTAGAGAAAGATGTTGGAAGTTTATTTTCCACTTGGTTAGACTATAATAAATTTAGTTTAATCCTTTATCCAAGTGTAAGCAAACAAAGTTTGTGCCTGAAGTAATGAGTTGCCTCAGTCCTGAAGATGCTTCAGGTGAAAACTTTGTTTGCTTACACTTGAATAAAGGATTAAACTAAATTTATTATAGTCTAACCAAGTGGAAAGTAAACTTCCAACACCTTACGGATGTGCTTTTGTGCAGAAGGGGCAGTTCTTTCCCTGAGATATGAGCGGCTCTGCTTGGGAATAAGGTTTGCCTGTCTCTAAGTGAGGCCACCGGTGAGATTATGGCTCTGCTCAGTGGTGGTGGGGGAGCCAATGCTTAGTTAAATGATCACTTGGGTTGCTCACTGTTGGATGATCTGAGTGATCACATGAGTTTTTGGAGAGGTAACCCTGCACTTAAACAGGGAAACTGGTCTGGGTAGTGACCCTTCCCATAATGCACAGCATTATATGTCTGCAAGGAGATGTGCTTTGCATTATGGGATACTAAGGCAAGTGATGTGAAGTCATACCACCTTTACCATGAGTTTCCCCAGTCATGAAGATAATTCAGGTGCAAACTTTGTTTGCTTACACTTGGATAAAGGATTAAACCAACTATATAATTTTGGTATCTTTAATTTAAACCAAGACTTGTCTGTTGGATTTTGCCAGATATTTTTGCTCCACATGCTGTGATCCCATGGCTGTGATGCATACAGTCATATCCACTGCTGTGAAGAGACATCCAGATATTTTTGATCAGACAATATATGAATTACATTTCTTTTCATTATTAGCATGTGGAGCAAAAATATTGCTGGTCCCTCTCTGTGATTTCATGTGGCCTGTAGGTTGTAACTGTGCTGTTGTTGGTTCTAGGCATTTCTACTTCATAATAATATCACAGCCAATCAGAGTAGTACAACAGGAGAAATTTCTTGAACATCCTATGATAATGCCACATTGAAAGTCATTGAGCTCTTCAGTACAGCTCATTTTGCTGTTAATGTTTATCTGTGAAGATTATAAGACCACGTGCTTTCTGTTATACCTAGATAAGCCATGGCTATGATGTATATAGCCATATCCACTGCTACGAAGAGGCATCCAGATATTTTTGATCAGATAGTATATGAATTACATTTCTTTTCATTATCTTAGAAGTAGCATGATCTTTTAGAACATGAAGGCTCTGCTAGCCACAAAATCATTTGAAAGGAAACAAAAGTTATGCATATCAACTCTGAGAAATTTAATTGACTTTCAAGGAATGTTATGAAACTTATCATAATCAATCTAATTTGAACTGCAACAAAGGTTAAAATATCTCAAATTTTTGAGAACTGATGACTTTAAACTGCTATTAATAATCTAAAGTTTTTTGTTAAAATGTATACATAGATATGCAGTTAGATAATGAGGCCAAAAAATCCTAGAGAGTTCTTTCAGTATGTGGCCAGCAAAAAAAAAAAAAGGAATGATTATAGTAGGATGGCATTGATTGGAGAAAATGGCATAAGGACAACTGCTGCAGAGAATATAGTTAAGATATTTAATGAGCAGTTCATAAAAAAGTCTTTCATCCTTGTGAATGTGAATGTCAAACATCATGTAGAGTTTGAGAGTAGTGGATGATGAGGAGAGACTGAGTGAGGAAGAAGTGTATGGGGAATTAAGCAAACTTGATATTAATAAGGCTGTGCGATTTGATAATACAGGGTGAGTCAAAATGACGTAAGCGATTTCTGCCTATTTTTATGAAGAAACGATTAGCAACAGCAAAATGCAACATGTAGTAATTGAAAAAGAAACTAGGAGTTTCAGGTTATGCATGTGCAAGAATGAGTTTCGATAGCTACCACTAGAGCATTCGATCATTGTAGAAAAAGACAAGATGGAAAGTGGACCCTTTTTGGAGCCTCATAGCCCTAAGTCTGTTATTACAGCAGTACTGCAGATGTTGTGGCCATACAAGAAAGAAGACTTGAATAGACTGAATGAATGAATGGGCATGAACGTGTGAATGCCAGTTCAATGTTGTGAAATGTAGGTTTTAAAATTCGGGATGTAGAATTTACTCTTGGTGGGGATATATTGTTGGAGGCAGAGGAAATAAGAGATGTTGGGGTGATGGTGGATAAGGAACTAAAATTTAGAGGGCACATTGCCAAAATTGTGAGGAGAACACAACAAATTCTGGCAATGATGCAGAGGACACTGACTGTGTGTGTGTGTGCGTGCGTGCATGCATGTGTGTGCGCTTGCTTCAGATGATAACCTTAATATGAAAGTCGAAACGTTGGGAAATTAAAGTAATTATTCCTAACATGGTTGTAGTCTCCATAATTTTACTGAAATGAATGCTGATCACTGTGTAACACTAAAGGAAAAGAAATCATTTCCATATTCACAATCACATTCTCTGAACTCATATTCTCTCTCACTCACTCTTCTCGTCGATACCATTCTCAATATGATGCCTGTCAATGCCTTCTACCTGTCCTCTAATATTCTTCACTTTTCATTCTCAACTTTCATTCAAATCACTGCAATCTATTAAAGTATCACACAGTATGCATATAACATTACTTTTAGAGTCTCTAGAGTCAGTATAGAGAGTTTTTATCACTATAAAAAGCTGCCTTATATAGAAATTTAACAAATTTTTAAGTTAAAAAAAATCTCCAATTCAGTTCAATTTTGGATATTGTGAAGACCATTCATTATGTACATTATCTTGGTCTAAATAATGGTGAGATTTTGACTTTCAGTATTATTATAAAATAGTTTTGACCTCACAGACCCCTAAAAGGGGGCTTGAGGATCCCAGTGGTCTATGGACTACACTTTGAGAAATGTGGTCCACAGACCACTGGGATCCTCAAGCCCCTTTCAGGGGTCTGCAAGATCAAAACTATTTTATGATTATGTTATTTCCCTAAAAAATGATCCTAATATATTTTCAAAAAATGCTTTAGTATTATTATAAAATAGTTTTGATCTTGCAGACCCCCTGAAAGGGGGGGGGGGGAGGGTTGAGGATTCCAGTGGTCTGTGGACCACATTTCTCAAAGTGTGGTCCACAAGCCCCGTTTAGGGGTCTGTGAGGTCAAAATTATTTTATAATAATACTAAAGCGTTTTTTGAAAATATAGTTATTTGTCATAAAAAATAAGTTATTTATGTTAACATGCAATGGATTTATTACTTCTATTTTTAAATTTAATAAATAAATATTTAAAAAATTTCTCAGTTTTAATGTATAATTGGTAAAAATCAATAGTATGACTCACGTAAACAAATGCTCCTTGGGGTTCTCAATTGTTTTTAAGAGTGTAAAGGAGTCCTGAGACCAAAAAATTTGGAAACAGCTGCATTACATCATCAATCAAGTGTTATTTCTTAGTCCCACCCACCCATAAAAAGTAGTAAACTTAATATACATTAGTATTAGTTCTGCAGATTTGTTAAGGCATGGAGGCTTAGACAATGTGGGAACCCTACTCTGGAGACCTCACTTGGAACCTTTTCAAACCACTTCAGGTATTCAGTAAGTAGAGTGCTTGTAAGGAAAGTCATCTACCACCATTCACAAATTCTCTGCCACAGTGGGATTCAAACCCACAACTTATTGGTTTAAGAGCAGAAACATTATCCACTCAGATTATCAATCATCCTCTATTATATAGCTAACAAACTTTGCTTTGAATACAATAAAACTAACTCTAGTGAAATGTATAAGAACATTCAGTTATTATTAACATCATTAAAAAAAAGGACAAATACTTTTCCAAATAAATTTAAACTTTTGAGCTCACCTTGGATAAATAGCAGTACCTTGAAATAATGATGTTCCAAGTGAAAACCAGAAACTTCCCAATAATGAGAATTTATTTCCCCACTGAGAAGTAGCTGACTGAATGTTATCAGGAGGGCCTGTTAAATGGCTAAAGCCATATATTAAAAGACTAATAGCTACATACGCTGCTAAAACAACAACCCATACATACTGGGAAAATGCATGCATAAAAAAATATGGCGAACCATCAAATCCAAATTTTAATGGTTTTTTCACCATCAAGCTAATTCCTACATTTTGAAATGGCTGAGTAAAATCTACCACCTTCAGACGATTGTTAGTAATAGTCAGTGGAGCCAGGGCCATATCTGCCTTCTGTAGAGGAAAAAAATACAATTAGAATATTTGAAGAAATTAAAAAAGGTATATTTGAGAGAAAAAAGCTGAACAAATCAGTATTTAGTTTCTTTCATCAAGAATTTAATAAATTTATTTTAATTATAACTGGTAACATAATGATAAAGTAGCATAAGTTATTTGCATGAGATAAGAGGTTCCAAGCCCGTGCTAACAGGGGCTTCTATATATAAGAAGAAAAAAAACATTTTTAAGCTGAAGAAATACTGAAAAAGTTGCTCATTCACAAAAAGCATTTCAAAAATTCACATTTGTTCACATTCAAAAAAACTTTTGAATTCAAAATTCTTCAAACTCACAAAAAGTAATCAAGATATTAAGAATCACATATATAATTTAATTTTTTTGCTTTACTATTTACAAAATAATTATTGTGCACTTCAATATCAATAACATCCTCAATAAGACATGACTCAAATTCCATAATGTGTAGTTTAATTTCTTCATTGACTAACTTAATCTCTGTGGAGTCTGGGTCTGCTTCAAATACCACAAAGGTCTATCATGTCACTCCTTAAAGCCTATTCACTCACTGCACTCTCACTATCTTCTGAGGAAATGCATTTGATTCACTTACCACTCTCCGTGCAAATAAACTGTCTCCTTTCTTACTCACTCCATGTGAACTTCTAGAGATGCCTTCTTGCCCTTGTTTTGTACTTTAATATTCATCTATTAATTACCTCTCAACAGCTTAAATATCTCAATCCTCCTTTTATGTAACAAATGCTACCAATTATGAGTACATGCTCAATCTGTCTTCATAGCCAATGTTCCACAGTCTTGACATAATTTTTGATACCTGCTTTAAATTTCTTCAATCTCCATCAAATTACAGCTGGTATAATGAGAACCCTACCATACCTTATCTCTACTGGTCAGCAATCTTCTCATTGCAATCCTCTTGGTTGTCTTTATCACCTTGCAATTCAACAGTTTGAATGTCTTAATCATATAATAACCCCTTTGTTTTCATCCACCAAGCTCTGCAGTTTGCATTATCCTTCAGTCAATCGTCATTGTACAGTCCTGATATCATTTTTGTTATCTACCTCTGTACCCCTCTCCAACATTAATTTATCCTCTTCAAGTTCTGGGTGAGGCATAATAATTCAGATACAGTCTGATCAGAGTTTTATGCAATGGAACCAATGGAACCACTACTCTTTTATATGATGGCCAGCATCCTTCTCTATGTCAGAGTTAAACAAGAATATAATTTCTTGGCAAGTTTAATTTCAATCCTTCTTTGTACTGCAGCAATATTCTGGGTTATCTTCACAACTTGTCTCCTAAAGTTCAAATTTCTATAAACTATCACTACAAAATCCCTTGCTTTGTCACTTCCTCTAGTATAGTTCCACCAATAGAGTAAACAACTTTCAATGATGCAACCCAAATTTCTAGACTACATTTCTTTGCATTAAAATGACATCCCATTCAGTGAGAATATCATTGACATAAAAGTTAAATAGCAGAAGTCCGAATACCGAGTCCTATGGAACCCACTTGCGCCTTTCTTCTTCTTCCTTCATTCCTCTCCCCTGTACATAACTCTGATATCTATCAGACAGCTAACTTCCAATCCAATTTGCCAGCCTGATATCTAAACTGATACACTGCAACTTAAAGATCAGCTTACCATGTGGTATCCTGTGAAATGTCTTTGTAAAATCAAAAAAAAAAAAAAAAGGCATTATATACCTTTCCCTCACCAACTGCTTCTACTACTTTATTATAAAAGCCAGATTACTGAAACAAGAATGCCCCTTAACATTATCCTCATCTGTCTAATTTTGTATATGATCTGTTGCTAATTTCTCCAAAATCTTTACTACAGAAGAAATCAAACCAGTCTATAGTTTGTCATCACCATCCTATCTACAACTTATGCATTGTTGCTATCTTACCCTCATACCCAACTTTTCAACAGCCTTAAGCTGATTTTTAAGACTATTATAATCACCTACAAATTCTCAATTCTGAGAGGACAAATCACTTATCATAAGTCTTCACTAACCCATTTATTCTACCTATTCTGTTAGTCTATATCCTTCTACTTCTATTCCTGTTAGGACATACTCTTTTGTCAATCACATTTCATGATTCCAACAGTCTTTGCTAAGGCTATTGATGCTACTAATTCATTTATTCCTTTATTCCTGATACTCTTAGCATTTGTATAGAGAAGCATCAGTATATAACCAGTATTCCTATATCTGATATTATTTCTCACTCCCCAGAATCTATTTGACTCCATGATATATCATACATTCTCTCTCACATCCCTGCTGCCGTCTACTCTAGTTTCTCTTTTCTAACATTCTCACTTACTCAGAGAAGAACAATCTCTTCAGATGCCTGAATCCTTTCATGTTCAAATGCTGCCCATCACTTGCATACAGCTTTCTTCCATCCTAAAAAGCATCCCAGACTTCTCTTTCAGCACATTCTCTATCATATCATTCATTACTGCTGTCCTCAACTTTGAATTATCATATCTGGGCAATATGCTCACTATCTTCCCTCTGACATTTTTCTGCCTTTTACCACCTGAGAAGTCATGCTACTTCTCAGGTCATTCATCACTAATCATCTCATCCATATCAGCTCAATGAATCACCATGTCACACCTCTTACAGATCTGTTCATTCCTTGCTCACTTGCACCCCCCCTCTCTCTTTTTCTCTCTTTCTATTCTGGCATGCTTCCTCCTTGTTCTTTCACTTGCCTGCTTTCTTCTCATCTCTCTCTCTCTCTCTCTCTCTCTCTCTCTCTCTCTCTCTCTCTCTCTCTATAATGCTCCTGTACTTTCTTACTTCCTCCCATTTCCTCTCTTTCCCTGGTTCTCCTATTCTCCCCCCCCCCCTTCTATCATTTCTCATAACTCTCCCTCACTCTTACTCTTGTTTACTTCATATCAGTTAATCTTTCAATGCTTCTAATCTCTCTCTCTCTCTCTTTCTCTCTCTCTCTACATGCTTTTCAACTCATATTTCATGCCTTCTACTTCTCTCAGTAACCCACCCCACCAAAGCATTTCAATTCATTTTTCATGCCTTCTACTTCTTCTCTCAGTAACCCACTCCACCAAAGCATTCTACCTTGCTTGACATTCACCTACCCAATCAACACCATCTTCCCATCTTCCAAATCTGCTAAATCTCCAGTCACATATCCTAATGTTTTATCCATCTCTATGTCATATTCACCTTCCTTACCCTTGATCATGCTACTCTCTTCTGGCACTCACTCATTTCTGACTGGATGCTACTACCACTACTAAAAATAGAGATACTGATATCAATATATCCCAGCCTCTTCAAATTTCAACACTTTATGCAGACATGTACTCCTCATCTCTTATCTACCACATCTTTAGTTGCCATCATGCATACATGCTGCAAGCAGAGTGTGCTACAAAAATCTCATAGGAGACTACAAAATCTCATAGGAGACTACAAAATGCAGAATAAACCCATCATCTAATTGTATGTGGTGACCAGGACTAGACCAAGAAACTGCACAATCAAGAATTGTGCTGGATGCATAGAAGCAGAAGAAATCCACCTGCCATGAAACCATTCCAACAGAATATTACACTGAGACCATGGTCTTGTTTACATATAGATTTTGCAGGCTGACTGAGGGACAATCTGCAAAATTATATTCATTAAGAGAAATATTTGGCATGCATGGAACCTTGGATTTACTGGTGTCGAACAATGACACAACTTTTACACCCAGAGAAATTTCAGGAATTTCTACAGAAAAATTGAATAAGTTTTTATTACACACTGACCTTTCATTCTGTCATAAATGGATTAGCATAACGAATGGTCTACAGTGAAAATGCACTTAAAAATTTTCAAGACACACACACATACAGCTGGTGAGTTGAACTAACCAATATCCTACTGGCATTAAGAACACTGTGTGGCACAATAAATAAATCACCAGCAGAAACACTAATGGGCAGAAGAGTTAGAACATTTCTAGACAAACTGCACCCTACTACAGCTTTTGCAAGACAACTAAAAATGGGGAAAAAATAATGCAAACAGTCAACCAAGAGCACTATTCACCATCATTCTCCTAGACTCCACCCCATCATATACTACTCTCTGTTATTTGTCCATCAGCCTCCCCCTATCGCTGGTTTCAAACAGTAGATAAGGTCTACACACAAAATTATGGAAAGGTAAAAAAGGAGATCTAGGACACATTATAGAAGTAGAAGGAGCTTCATGTATAAGATAAAAACAGACACTAAGGATGTGATCAGAAAACCTGTGTACCAATTGCTGGTGGACAGGTATGAAGATGTGTCAGACTGGGAACCAGAGAACATTCAGCAACTCAGTAAAACAGAAGGGATAACTGAGGAAGGTGGCATGCTCAGAGATGATGTAACAACAGGCTGTGGAAGGCCTTCCCACATCACATGAGGGGAGCAGAACCAGGTCAGTGCTTCAGCACCAATGCACTTAAGAGTCACCAACTCAATTTAATTAACATTAAATTGGCAATCATTATCCTTTGCTCACAATTCAATTTACTTAAATCATTCTGCAGGATATCTACATCACCTTTATCAACTATTGCTCTCCCCAGCTTTGTATCATCAGCAAACAACTGAATATCTCCCTCTTAAATCTTTCCATATGTCACTGATATACAAATTACAGAGTAGTGGTCCCAGTACTGAACCCTGAGGTACTCCACTATTCACCATCATTCTCCTAGACTCCACCCCATCATATACTACTCTCTGTTATTTGTCCATCAGCCTCCCCCTATCCATGATACTAGCCTCATATATTCCAATCCTTTCCAGTTTTATGTAATAGTTTTCCATGTGATATTCTGTCAAATGCCTTGGCAAAGTCAAGCAGTATCATGGTGTAGCCATTACCTTTATACAATTCTGCTGTCACTTTATTATAAAATGTGAATAAATAACTAAGACAGGACTACCTACCCTTTACAAAGCCATGCTGCCCACTATAGAGTATCACATCCCTATCCACTGTTACATTTTACCTTTCACCAACTTTTCCAATACTTTAACAACCACTCCTGATATATTAATTGGTCTGTAGTTTGCTACTTCTGTTTTGTGGTCACCATTATGCAATGGTACTATCTTACCTTTTTTCCCACTCTCTTGGAACCCTGTCAGAGATGAGACTTAGATTGAACAATTTCTTCAGAGGAAATGGTAATTCTCTTACACATTAATGTAGTACATGGGCTGATATGCCATCCATCCCACTGCTTGTTCACATTCATATTTTTTAATATGCTGAACACCTGTAAATCTACCTCAATTTTGATATGTATCTCAGTAACATCAGCAACTGTAAAATCTCCACCTGGATGATGCATCTTTACAAAATGATCACTCAGCAACTCAACTATTTCTTTTGGCTCAGTCGCCTTCCTACCTTGAGCATTGTTTGAAGTCATTCTACCA
The DNA here is from genome assembly GCF_054136105.1 of Typopeltis vanoorti. Classification (NCBI taxonomy): domain Eukaryota; kingdom Metazoa; phylum Arthropoda; class Arachnida; order Uropygi; family Thelyphonidae; genus Typopeltis; species Typopeltis vanoorti. The sequence continues at coordinate 84,181,864 of NC_143555.1, read as the reverse complement.
TAGTCATTTTTCCTCTTACTGAGTACATAATCCTTTACATAATCATAAACGAAAAAAACTCTTTTGGCCTGTTTGGCTAATTCTCTCTCATAGTCTGATTTGGCCTTCCTTACTATACTAATCACCTTTCTTGCTTGCACTTTGTGCTGCTGATGAGTATCCTGATCACTATTTTCTTTATATTTTCTCCACAATGTTTTCTTTTTTTGCAGCTGTTTTACAATATATCCCTACTCATCCACTTAATTCCAACTTGGTTTATCCTCCTGATCCTTGGTATGCAGTTTGATACTGCTACCCTCAAGCAATCTCTGACCACCTGTCATGCACATTCTTTACTTGTAGCTTCTCAAGCCATGGCACTGTTCCAAGATGATTCCTGAGTCTCTCATAATCACCAGCTTTATAGTTGAACCTGAATCCCTTCTTGGAGGAACTCTCCCCAATTGGAGGCAGAGTGTCTACCTTGGTTATGGATACATCTTCTGATGCTATTATCAGATCTAACACCCTCGAACCCCTTGCTCCCCCCCCTCTATAACATGTTTCATGTAATTATCCCATAGCAAATGTATAAATCCCACTTCCATCTTGCTGCATAATTAACTGCCATCCTCTCTAAGTAATATACCTCGTTCATTATGATTAGTCACAGAACAACAAAGCGACAACCTATTATATACTTCAGCTAATAAAATGAAAACAGTGATTAGCTACTATTTGAGAATGGAGTTTTATAAGCAGAAAGATTAAAATCAGTATTCTAACTGAAAAATCCTTATGTTATCAATGATAACATAGAATCTGAATTTTTAGACATCAACAGTCACATTAAGGTTTATGATAATATAGAACACTCTATGCTGAGAGAAATCATTATTAGCCATTAACAATTTTCTTAGGTTTGATTTTATTGCTAGAGGTCAGCTGTACTGAATTAATACCTCTGTTTTGATATTTTGAAAATAATAGAAAACCATCTCCTAAACTGTGAAAGTTTAGGAGATGGTTTTGTTCGAGAGAGTGAATTTTGATTAAGAGTGACTGACCTGCAGAAGGAGATAGAGGAGCTGAAAGAGGAGGTGGAATGTCTTGGGAGAAGTATGAAAGATGAGATCAGGAGAATGGAAGAGATAAATGCAAGGCAAATCGGAGTAGGGTAGAGAGAGAATTTTGGGAATAATAGGAGAGGAGAGAATGGAATTGGATGTGAAAATGGAAATGGAGAGAATGGAAATAGTAAGAGAGAGGGAATGAGAGAGAGAGAGAGAGAGAGAGGTATAGGAGTACTAGAAGAGGAGAGAATGAAAACAGTAGGAGAGAAGGAATGAGAGAGAGAGAGGTATGGGAGTACTAGAAGAGGAGAGGAGAGAATGGAAACAGTAGGAGAGATGGAATCAGAGAGAGAGAGGTATGGGAGTGCTAGAAGAGGAGAGAATGGAAGTAGGAGAGAAGGAATGAGAGAGAGAGAGGTATGGGAGTACTAGAAGAGGAGAGGAGAGAATGGAAACAGTAGGAGAGATGGAATCAGAGAGAGAGAGGTATGGGAGTGCTAGAAGAGGAGAGAATGGAAGTAGGAGAGAGGGAATGGTAAGAGGTATAATGTATGGGGACTCAATGATCTGTGGAATTCAAGATAGGATGCGTGAGGAGTGTCTGCCAGGAGGAACGATAGAAAGTGTGGCTTTGGCAGTTAAGAGAGGTGAAAGGGTGGATGAGATGATTGTGATGGTGGGAAAGTTTCCACTCTTAGAGGACTCAAGTCCTCTAAGAGTGGAAACTTTGGAAGGCAGTGGCACTAATGATTTTGAAAGCATATGGTGTGAGGTAGAAGTGGGCAAGACAGGATATTTAGTGGGGTGTTGCTACAGAGCGGAGCACAGAGGGTGGGGACCAGGAAATGTTTAGACAGTTGAGTTTGGCAAGTGCAAGAAGAATGATTGTTATGGGAGATTTTAACAACAGTAGTATAAATTGGGGAGAGGAAGATGCAAGTAGCAATAAGGGAATGGAATTTCTAGAATTCTTGAGGAACAAATGTCTTAGGCAACATGTAACAGAGGGAACAAGAGGTCCAAGAGTTTTGGATTTGGTTATAGCATCAGAAGAGTTGATAATAACTGAGATGGCATCTCTCCCACCTGTTGGAGAGAGTGACCATATGGTTTCATCATCTTCCTTATACCCTCTTTTACCTTGCGGTGTCGAGGGTCTATTGATCATCGGACCTCACTCCGTTTACAGGATAAGGTGGTCAGCCTTATGCCCCGGTGTATCCTATGGCCTGTAGTGTTGAGTTCTCAAGGCCAGTTTGCCTGCTTTGCGGGATGAAAAACCCCAGAATAAACTGGGGGAAAAACCCTGCTGTCCACGCCCAAGACCGGCTAACTTGACTATGGCTGAGGAAGATCCTTCAGCTCCTCACGTCACCGACGGGAATCGAACCTAGGACACTCCTTCCCCAGGCATATGGTTGCGAAGCGCATAGCCACTAGGCTAACCCGCGCGGACTACCATACGGTTTTGATTTAGAAAATGAATAGACATGCAGGAGTATCAAAGAGACGGGAACGTATGTGGAATTATAGGGCAGGTGATTATAGTAGTCTAAGATGTCGACTTGGGGAAGTTTCATGGAGGGAGGAATTGGAAGGCCGGGATATCATTAGTGTGAAGAAAATTATGAAAGATTATTTGTTAGCAGCAATGGTAAGTTGTATACCACGAGTGAACAAGAGGACACAATTTGGAGTAAAGTGGATGACAAACAATATTAAACAGGAATTGCATAGCGAAAAAGCTATGGAAGAGATATAAGGAGACAAGTGAAGAAAAGACGTATGAAGAGTATAAGGCACAGGCCAGAAGAGTGACTAGTATGGTAAGGAAGGCAAATTACTGTGGAAGTTAAGGAGAAATTACTGTGGAAGAATGATATTGTGGGGTAAAAATGGGAATAGAGTGACTGATGCAGAGGACATAGTGGAATTGTTCAATGAACACTTTATTGGAGTATTTCATCCTGGAGGAGTCAGTTTTAATGCTAGAAGGATTGGGCAAGTTTGAGGTTTAGAGGCACAGGAGGAGAGTGTGTTTCAAATACCGAGTACTCTGGATGTCAGTAAAGCTGTGGGACTGGATGGTATTTCACCACGAGTTTTGAGAGAATGTGCTAGGGAACTGACAGTGCCTTTGACCTGGCTTCTCAATGCAAGCCTGGCTACGTCAAAGGTGCCCATGGAATGGAAGGAAGATAAGATAGTTCCATTGCATAAGGGTGGTAGCAGACTGGAAGTGTCTAATTATAGGCCTGTTTGTGCATCATCAGTAGTTAGTAAGATCTTGGAGAAGGTAGTGAAGGACTGTATACAGCATTGGGCAGAGGAGGGTAATGCTATCTGTGAGAGTCAACATGGATTTGTGAAGGGGTGCTCTTGTTTTAGCAATATGCTAGCCTTTTATGATAAAGTTTCAAGAACATTAGATGAGGGAAAGGCATATACTGCAATTTTCTTAGACTTAGCGAAGGCATTTGACAGGATGCCACATGATAAGCTGATATTCAAGTTGTAGCACATGGGTGTGGATGTCAGATTGGTCAACTGGATTCAGGATTGGCTGTCCAATAGGTATCAGAGAGTTGTGTATGGTGGGGGCAGTTTCAAAGAAGCAGAGGGTTACTAGTGGGGTCCCAGAGGGCTCAGTACTGGGACCTATATTGTTTAACCCTTATATCAATGACATTGTCAATGGATTGCAAGGGGATATTCAGTTGTTTGCAGATGATGCAAAGCTGGGAAGTTTTAAACTGTTGAAAGGTGGTTACAGGTTTAACACTGCGGAGTTCTTTAGCTTGGTTGAATAGCAGGAAGGAGTGATGACAAGAGGCCATCCTTGGAAGTTACGAAAGGAAACAATGCTCTCACCACTCCATCACGAATGCATTGCCTGATGGAGTGGTGAGAGCGAGAACGGTCAATGAGTTTAAGGAGTGGTATGATAGACTTTGTGTTTCTTAGGGGGGGGGGCTCCCCTCGATGAGTCTTGATAGACTTTGTGTTTCTTAGAAAGGACCTCCCACAATGTGTCTTTTGACTCCATGGAGGCCTGAATAATAATAATAATACAAAGATAGACACTCCTCACTAATACAATTGCCAGCCTGGTTGGCTGAGTGATTAGTGTATCCACTCTCCAGCCAAAAAGGCTGCAGGTTCAAATCCTGATGTGGGCGTGAATGTTTGTGATTATGAAAATACTAGTAATGGTGGTGGTGGGTAGCAGATGGTGTTGGTGTAGATGATGTGGTTCACTGTGATTGGTGGATAGAGTGTTGCAGAGAGTGGGGGGAGGAGTTGTGGAGTGGGTGCCCTCCCTCGATGAGTCCTTGGACTCCTTGGAGGTGCCATGTAATAATAATAAGTGTCAAAACATTAAAGTTGTTAATAGCTAATAAATAAGTTATATTTTTCAAAATTAAAGGTATTGTGGATTAGCATAAAACTCAAGGTAAATTTAATTTGTAATGAATTTTGCTGATAACTTACCCCACGAAGTAATTTTCCAATCATCCCAGTCCATTCTCCTGCACTATCATTAAACCATCCATGCATTCCATCTTCTACGACATTAATTTTATATTTAATCTGAAGTTTTTTAGCCAAAATTTTGATTAGATCTTTACAAAATCCTTCATATGTATCATTTGCATTTAGTTTATTCCCACTACTGGATTCTTTTATCATCAGATAGGGAGGAATCTAGAATTATGCAAAACAGCATTACTGAGTAATGTCAAATTAAGATAGCAAATAAGTATGACTTATTTTCTATCTTTTAAAAACATTAACTAGCACTATATTGTATTTATATATTATATAAATACAGCACTGTATATTATAGAACAAAAAAAAAAAAAGTGCTGAATAATTATAATGATATGTGTGTTATGGAATAAATGGGTTTATTAACAAAGAAATATATGTTTACACATGATGATATGTTCATCACAACTATCAGTGGAACCTTGGTCGAATAAAGCATCAATGATGGTAGATTATGTGTTCAAAATGTGTTCCTTGTCTTTCGAGGTTTCATAGCACATGCAAAGGTTCTCTGTCATCTTGGAGAACAAGGGTTGGGACATCTGCTGGACATATCATGTAATTTTATTTATCCCTTAGTTCATCAAGGTTTGAGGGTAGGTCATGGTGGAATACCCATTCCTTCAAAATACCCGCAAATGAAGGCATCAAGTGATGTGAAATCAGAACATGAAGGGTATGGGAATTCTGTGAACCTCGAAATGAGCCTCCTTGGGGAAGTGTTCTGATAAATAGGTTCAAAAGCACATGATGTGTTGACAGGTTGCTCCATCCTGTTGGAATACCTGTGCCCAAAATGGAATGTTTTTTTCGACACATCCTATGCAAATGCTGGGTAAACAGAACCAATGCATTCTTGATGGTATCTTGGTACACTATTGTGTTCACTGTTCAAGGTCACAGTTACACCACCCTCTTCAATGAAATAGAGCCCAATTATACCATGATCAGAACTGCACACCATGTGGCAACCCTCTCTCTTGTGAAGAGGTTTCTCTTGGAGAAATTCAGGCCTCAAGAAATATGTAGGTTCATCTGTTTACATGACTGCTTAGATGGTTATGTGCTTCATCCAAGAACCAGACATTATATAGGAAGGACGAATCTTCATAGACCTTGGCCAGCGTGCATGCATGCACAGTATTCTCACCATGCAGTGTAATTCATTGCTGTTAAACACTGACCTACCTGAATGACATATGAAAAGTCACCCCACTCCTTAAGGATTCTCTGTAATGACCACCTTGATATCTAAAGTTTTACCACTGTTTGGCATTGACATTGTTTGGTGAAGTTTTGGAGATTGTGATGCTTGCTCCAGCACATCAAGTAAGTGTCACAATTAACAATGATTCTCACTGTTAACAGTTCATGGTCTCCTCAGATGCCATTTGCATTATGGTAGAACAATCCTGATACATTGGAACCTCTTGATTAAAGCAATGATGACACACTATTGCTTGGAACACACTTACAGAAATGATGAACAAATTGCTCACAAACATGTCATAGGCATGTACCATTTGCTCTACCATATGAATGAAAATAATGCACAACAATAAATGTCTTTTCTTCCAATGTCAACACCATTGCTACAGCTAAATGTAATGCCGTAGACTCTACATGTGCTCTTCTATTAATGTGCATGCAGTTGAATGGCATCTCTCTTCTTCTTCTTTTTTTTTTTTTTTTTTTGCATATTTTTGGCAAGGAGAGGCAGTCATTCTGATTTAAATTAGGACAATTTGCCACTCTCTTTGAATAAATGTTCAATCCATACTCTGCTAGACCAGATGTTTCATATTTATTAGTAGTGATATAAGATTGTGTTCTTGTAATCTTTTTACCAACAAGTGTCCACTTTGCCTAAGGTAGAAGAGTTGGCAACCACAGGGAAGAAAATTTGCAGATCCAAACTCTCATCTGTTGTCTTTAGGGCTCATTGACCTAATCCCTAATTTATTTTTGCCCCTTACATTATCAAAAATATATCACTGGTTGCTGCTATAAGCAAAGAGTGCAATAAGTGCAGGGCATGCAATTACTATAGAATATTTCAACTAGTAAGATATAGACTGGGCAGAGAAATGGTCACAGGGAAGAAAAAAAATTCAATTTATACAAGTGCAGAAATAATTACATGAGACAGTATGTGACAGAAGGGAATGAGGATTGGAGAGTGTTGGATCTAGTCATAGCATCAGAGAATGTGGCAGTAACCAAGATAACTCCAAGACTTGGGGGGGGGGGGAGGTGATCATGCAGACAAAATAGTTAAAAAATAATTGAGAAGGAGCATTATATAAAATATGAAGCAGCTAATCATAGCAAACCAAGGAGCCAACTTGAAGTAGCACAAATTCTTATGCTATGGCATAAGAATTTGGAGAGGAACAATGTTAGCAGTGCTTTATATTTTCTTCAACTATCAAAGAAGCATGGAGGCCTTGGGGTTTGGCATTAAAATCCTGCTATTTAAGCAATGCAGCTTCAAAAAAAATTCCATGTAATATCTCAACTGCCTTTGCAAAGTTCAGTAGTATCAGTTTGTATTTTATAATAAAGTAAAACCAGATTGGGTTTTACTTTATTATAAAAATTAAACAAATTTCTAAATCGTGACTTAACATTCACAAAAGCATGCTGCTCATACAGAGTATCACATTCCTGTCCATCTATTCTTTAATATTCTGCCTTTTTTACCAGCTTCTTCAATAACCTTAACCATCACTCCTGAGATACTCTCTGTATGAGCAGCATGCTTTTGTGAATATTAAGTCATGCCTTAAAAATTTGTTCAATTTTTATAATAAAGTAAAACTTAAGCTGGATGAAGGAAATAGCTACAAACTGATACTACTGAATTTTGCAAAGGCAGTTGAGATACTACATGGAATTTTTTTGAAGCTGTATTGCTTAAATAGCAGGATTTTAATGCCAAACCCCAAGGCCTCCATGCTTCTTTGATAGTTGAAGAAATTCCTTTTCAATTTCTTGGTATCGGGTAGACCAACAAATTGCACGTTTACTACATAATTGTTTTTTTTTCAGCTTCTGTAATATTTATTATGTACAGCTGAGCAGTGAAGATTATGATTATGGCTTTAGAAGAAAATGAAAGTAGCCGAAATTTCCAGTCTTCCAAAGTTTCAATGTTTTTGTAAGTTCTTGAATCAATAATAGTGGGTAGTAAGAGAAGGGAATTCTAAGTATAGTGAGAAGTTCTCTCTTAGGGTTTGAGCCAAAGGGAATGCCTCCGAGATCCCACTTTCCAAAACTTTTAAGTTTGTCTTGTCAGCAATGGTAGTTAATCCACTGATTTTGCTAAATTTTTCCAAAATGTCTAAAAAGATGTATATGGAATCATTATCCATCAAAGTGCCTACTACATCATCGACATATTATTATTATTATTATTATTATTACCCAAGACCCCATGGAGTCAAAGACTCATCTAGGAGGTCCTTTTATCATACACACAGCTTATCATACTGTACTTTAAACACATTCAAATTCTCTGCAGACACCAAAGGGAAGGCATTCCAATCATTCACAACTCTGCATGCAAAGAATCTGCTTTTCACTCCCCTGCTCACATCCTCTTTATGCAGTTTCCAGGTATGACCTCTGGTTCTCCCCTGATCTCCCACTATTTTCTGTAGAACCTCTCCAACATTGATCCTATAACAACCTCTTACTAACATATGTTAATAGTTTATTTTCCTTCATAGTTAAGGGAACTGTTATTATTGACATTTCTAAGGAGATCAAGGTCTCGTTACAGGAGGGTGCTCCACACAACTATCTCCATTAAGTAATCTTCCGTCTATACACAATGGTACTATCCACCATCTACTGCCTACCAACAGTATTTTTTATCTGTAAATTATGTCTTCTGGCCAATTTGCCTGTATGTAGGAAGAAAAAATGAGTTTCCATGAGGAAAAAAACTTAAATATTTTGTATATGAAATTAGTTAACTTATTGCCAATTGAAAAAAGCCAATCTTAAGATTCCTTTAATCACAATGACAATCGAACTCAAGTTTTTTCCAATCAGAGGATTAATACCCTATCATTCTTTTAATTGCACTATTGAGGCATTTATGTTAATCATTCATACTAATTAATATATTTTATTTTTAGCTGTGTGCTGTTATCTCAATCAGACAGCAGCCTCAGGTATAAGAACACACTGATTGCATTGCTTCCATAGACCATCATTTCATCTCATCATAATAAAAAATTTTCACCGTCATCAGTTTCCTAATATGTACCTTCAAGAGGTGGTCAGACCATTATACCAGCACTACATGATTAAGTTTACATTATTATTAATCTCCTATTAACGATTTCCCTCCAAAATAGTCTATTACTTATCAGCACTTCAATATTGTTTCTCATACAGCATGCAGATTTTTTTGCAGGAAGTTTTTTTGCTCTTTTTTTTTTGTTTTGAAGATTTTTTTGCTCTTTGTATGAGTTCAAGAACTAATACAAAGAGCAATGGACTAAGAGAGCAACCTCACTTGTTTCCTTTTTGAATTCTCACCAAGTCTAACAAGAAAACATATTAACTATGAGTCTGTAGTTGTATTGGCAGAGATTCCTTTAATGATAGATAACAACCTTTTGCCCACACCAATTTGCTGCAGAATTATTATTATTATTATTACAGGCAACTCCAAGGAGTCAACAGACTCATCGAGGGAGGACTTAACATCATGTCAAGAACAACTATTTGACATTCACACAGTATCTATATACCTTGCCTTGAACTCATTCACAGTCATGGCACCCACAACAGACTCTGGCATTTATTCCACTCATTTACCACTCTCCAAGTAAAAAACCTAGCTCTAACACCCTTGCTAACCACACTCTTGTCCAGCTTCCATGTATGGCCCTAGTCCTCCCACCACCAGTCCTATTCTCAAAAATATCTTCTGAATTAATCTTATAGAAACCCTTCAGTAATTTGAATGTCTCAATCATATCACCTATTTTCTGCATATCAACCAATTTCTGCAACCCACAAATCTTCAACCTGTTCTCATAAGGTTCATTCCATAGATCTGCTATCATCTTGGTCACTCGTCTCTGGATCCTCTCTACCTCCTTCCCATCAAGAAGAAACCCTGGCACCCATATCTGGGCACAGTAGTCTAGATGGGGTCTTATCAAGGCTCAATACAGAGGAACAATTGTTGCTTGTTAGAGTATTTTTCAGCAACCAAGGGATTTGATGAGCTGATTTAGCCACTTCTGCAATGTGCCCCCCCTCCCCAAACTTCAACTCCCTATCCACCAACACTCTCAAATCCCTGGCCTCATCAATTTCCTGGCGTATGGTTCCACCAATGTGATATACTGCTGCTAATCTTTTCACCCCAAAATGCATAACCTTACACTTTGCCACATTAAATTGACACCCATTCTCCTTATCCCAGTCCTCCAAACTATCCAAATCATCTTCCTAATTTTGACATCCTGTGCACTCACTATTGCTCTACCCAACTTTGCATCATCAGCAAACAAATGAACACTTTCTCTCAGATCTTTTCCTATATCATTAATGAACAAATTGAAAAGTAGTGGTCCAAGAACAGAATCCTGCGGCATATAACTAGTTACAAGCAATGTGTAACGTAAAGAGATGCTTGAGTAAGGCTGCTGAGAGTACTGTCATTGGCTTCTTTTTCACACTAATTAGGTGGAGTAGATAGCATAGCAGATACAGATTAAATTCTACTGCTCAGCCTGGAACTCCACACACCTGTGTGCTTTTTTGATTATGTATCTCATTCCTACTTTGAGCCTGTTATTGATAATATGGAAAAATCTCTTGTAGTCAGTATTAGATAGAGAAATAAGCCTTTGGCTGTTGATTAAGGTGTCGATCGCTATTAGGTTTTGGAATAAAGATGGTATGACTTACTACAAATTTACTTGGTATGTGACCTCTAGAGAGAAAAGAATTAAAGAGTATAACTAGAATGGCAAGAATAAAATCTAATGCCTTGCAGTAAAGTTCCATTCCTAGACAATCAGGTCACAGGAATTTTCTTGTCAGGAATTCTTTATAGGCTGTGGTAACTTCATCTATTGTAATGGGTCTGTCAAGCTCATCTTGGATGTGAACAGGAAAGGCATTAATGTTCCAAGAGTTATGATTTCCCACAGTACTATTGTCTTCAAACAGATTTTTATGATGTTTTTGAAGGGCGTCAATGACATCATGTGTATGTGTGTGTGTGTGGTAGACATGTCTTCACCATCTCCAAAGATTTGGATAATAGTCCTTTCTTTTCTGAATTTGGAGAACTGTCTATTGAAGAATGCAGCTGAAGAGCTATCTGCTAAGTGCTGCTGTATTCTTATTTTAAAGTTTCTTTCTTCTACTAGTTTCTGCCTTTCCAGTTCCATCTCTATGTTGACATTTCTAATGATGTTACTGCATTCTATACCATTACGTTCACTTGCTATGAACCAGCTCTTCTCTTTATACAGGTTTTCAACTTTATTTTGTTTTGAGGAAAGTCTGTTCCTTTCCCCATTTAATCATATTCTGTTTTACTGCTTGTTTGAATTTTGACCATGTATCCCAGTTCCATGAAACATTATTCCAGTGCAGAGGGACTGGATTAGAGAGACTGAAGTTTGATTGAAAAGATCAATATAGGAAATGTGGTGGATGTCTTCATGGACCAGAACTGATCTTTACTTTATTATTATTATTATTATTATTCGTGACACCTCAAGTCAGAGATAGTTCTATAAAGTTTTAATGCTAGCTCATAAAGTATATTATACTTATTGGGGAATATAATATAATTTTATTAAATTTTTATAATATCTTGCCAATTATAGTATATTTATAACTTAATGGTAAAATCTTTTAGAAATATCTCTGACGTGGGTATTTTTTTTTTATGCAGCTCCCACCCATGAAAAAGTTTCTTTATAAACTTACAGTACATTCATACTGTGGATGAGCCAAGGATTTTTTCTATTTTTTTTCAATTTTATATATTTTTTAAATTTATTTTTTACATAGTCCAGAAACCCTGCTCTAGAGACCAAACAGAGAACTGTTTCAAATCACTTCAGGCCTCCAATAAGCAGGATGGTGGTGGTCTCACACTGGGCAATGAAATTCATCTCCCACCTAAGACAATCACAAACATCCATGTCCACAGCAGGATTTGAACCTGCAGCCTTTTGGTTGGAGAGCAGATACACTAGCCACTTGAATAACCAGGCCAGCTAATTTAATAATATGGTGATATATAATTTTTCTATGTGTATGTAGAATGTATGACTTATACATTAATTTAACCTTGGTATCTTCCCAGGTCTGGCTCTCACTGATGAGATCACAATAAAAGTTGAAACTAATCTCAAGAGTGGCCCTTTGTATAATTTTTTATATTATAGGATATTGAATCAACTGATGTGAAGTCAACAGCCTCTATATACCAATCTCAATAGCTTCTCATAAAAATATTTTGCACATACAGACTTTGTTTGTTCATGCATAGGTAAAGGATTACAAGAAGAAAATTTCTTGTATAAATATATGACTTATGCTGTTTTGACCTTGATATCTTCCTAGGTCTGGCTCTTATTTAACCGAGACCAGTTTGAAATGGATATTTGAAAAAATCCTGTGACCAAACACTCAGCATAACTAAGCTAAAAATTATTACCTTCATAGAATAAGAAACTAACATCATTCAACCAAGGTAATGCATTTGTACACAAAGAGGACTATATCAGAGTACTTACAACAATCAAGGCAGTTTAGAATACAAAATTACTCTAAAGCCAATATAGATACTATCAATCCAAAATTATGAACATAAAAATGGAATCATGAAAGAATTCTGGATATTTTGACTGCTTAGCCAACATGAAAAAAAATTGTCAACCATTAAAAAATCAGACTGTCTTATACTAAAAATTTAACAGAAACTGCAGTTATGACAAATAAGTTTAAATTATATTTGCCAATAAATTATATTCTTGTTTAATCCTTTATCTAATTATAACCAAACAAAGTTTGTGCACACAGTATTTTCATGACTAGGTCACTTGTATGTAGAAGCTGATAACTGCACATCAATTTATGCACAGTCATGGGAAAGGAAACACTGCCTTTCAGATATGTATACTATAGGCATTAAGGGAAGATCACTACCCAGACCAGTTTCAACTGGGGTCACACACATACACAATATTTTGTGTGTGTGTGTGTGTGTGTGTGTGTGTGTGTGTGTGTGTGTGTGTGTGTGTGTGTGTGTGTGTGTGTGTGTGTGTGTGTGTGTGTGTGTGTGTGTGTGTGTGTGAGAGAGAGAGAGAGAGAGAGAGAAAGTGACTTACCAAGACACTTGTTATGAGAAAAACTCTTTTAGTATCTACTCTAGGAGAAGCATTTGGAATTATATATGAAGGATTTTGTGTATATATTAATCCTCCATTATCAAACCATGTTGCAATCTGGAAAACCAAATTAATTTTCATCAATAATATTGAAACATGACTACAAATATTTATAAACTGCCAATTATGAATGAAAGAACATTATAGTACTTAGTAAATAACGAATTAGAAAATTAAAGATGGAAAGTTAAACTTACGTTACGTTACGTTACGAAAGTTAAACTGAAATAAATTTGTTAGCTGTAAAAGTTTTTCCAAGTATCATAGTCATCCTCAGTACAATAACAACAAAGGAATGCAAAATGAATTACAATAAAAGAATCAATTTCAAAAAATGGCACTACAGCATCAACAGGACAACAGTCAGTCCGTAAATTCCCAATTATATAATATGGGAATTATACAATTCCCAATTATGCAAATTCCTGATTATATAATAATCAGGAATTTGCATAATAATGATATAGTAATATCTCCCATAAAGGGGATAAATGAAGGCCATCAGATCTGCTTAAGTTCAGTCGGTGTAGAAAGGCTTCACAGCTCTCCTTATATAAACGCTCTATAAAGAATCTACTTTTATGTAAAAGTTTAGTTTTCTTCCAAAAGAATGTTGTAATTTTTTTTAAATAACTGGGCATTTATTGATTGTATGTTGTTTTATTGATGCAGTAGGGTTGTTTTTTGAAATTTATTATTTTATTGTAATTTTATTTTGTCTTCCATTATTGCTATTGTACTGAGAATGCCTATGATACGTATGAGAAAATTTTAACTATTATTATTTGACACCTCCAGGGAGTCCAAAGACTCATCGAGGGAGGGCACCTGCTCTACCACTCTGTCTCCACCACTCATTCACCCACTGACTGCAACTACCCCAATGACATCTATCACCGACCACCAACACTAGTTTTTCCACAGACAATCACAAACATCAATGCCCATGGTGGGATTCAAACCTGAAGCCTTTTGGCTGGAGAGCAGATACCCTAACCACTCGGCCAGCCAGGCCGGCAAGTAAGTTTAAGTTTCTGTCTAATTTTTTTAGTATGTCAGCTTATGCCTGTATGAAATAATTAAATTCTGTAATATTTAAACATGTTAATGGTGCCTAGCAATAATGATAAACAAAAACAAATAAAAAAATGAATAAAATAAAAAGTTTTAAATATATGTATATTAAAACATTGAAAAATTACTTAGCTCATTAATGTATATATAGATTTACAACCTTTTATGTGTGGTCATATAGAAAAAGCACATAAAAAAAGGAAAAGTATAAAAAAAAAGTCAGACCATCCTCATTACCATAAGCCGCTATTAGTCATCAGGTATCCCAGATCTCTTTTACAGTGAAAGAGACTGCTATGTCATCACAGAGTGAACACTGTGATGACATGTAACTACACAGTGACAAAAAATTATTTTTAAAGATACTTAAAGGCTTAAGCAAATTTTGTAGCCACTGTGATTATGTAAATTATACTACACAAGAAATCATATTCTTGTTTTAAGCATATACAAACAAAGTTTGCACATAAACTATCATCAGAACTAGTCTACTTAGTATATATATATGGACTCTGTCGACTTCCCATCAACTGCCTCAGTACCCATAATGCAGAGCACAATCCATTTCAGATGTGTATACGAGGTGTGGCAATTAAATAACAAGACTGGTTGCAAAAATGTGGTTTATTATTACAATTTTACAACTTAATTGTTATCCCCCTCAACATACTCCCCTCCTCTATCTATACACTGCTGCATACAAATTTTCCATTGTTGGAAGCAGTGCTGCAAGTCATCAGGTGTTATCTGCTTCAATAGCGCTGCTGTTTTCTCCTTTACCTCATCCACTGACTGAAAATGGGTGCCTTTCAATGCGGATTTGCAGGAGAAGATCATCACATGATGAGATGTGGATTTTCCACATCTCATCATCTAGTATGATCCAGAAACAAAGAGATAATCGATGCACTGGAAAACTCCCATGTCACCGAGAATGAAAAAAGCAAGAATGAGCAATTCAAAACTGAAGGCAATGCTGATTGTTTTTTTTTTATATCTGGCATGGTAATGGTTGAATGGGTACCAAAGGGTCAGACAGTTAACCAACATTATTACCTTGAGGTTCTGGCCAAGCTGAGAGAATGAATGAGGAAGAAGAGACCCGATCTGTGGAAGAACAACGCTTGGATTCTCCATCAAGACACCGCTCCATCCCACAGTGCACTGTCTATAAAGCAATATCTGGCTGATAAGAATGTTCCAGTGTTGGACCATCCACCTTACTTGCCGAACTTAGCTCCCTGCGACTTGTAACTTTTTCCAAAGTTGAAATCAGCATTGAAGGCCACCTATTTTCAGTCAGTGGATGAAGTAAAGGAGAAAATGGCAGCACTACTGAAGCAGATAACACCTGATGACTTGCAGCACGGCTTCCAACAATGGAAAATTTGTATGCAA
The DNA here is from genome assembly GCF_054136105.1 of Typopeltis vanoorti. NCBI lineage: Eukaryota > Metazoa > Arthropoda > Arachnida > Uropygi > Thelyphonidae > Typopeltis > Typopeltis vanoorti. Next base: position 84,166,347 of record NC_143555.1, on the reverse strand, counting down.
CAGTGTATAGATAGAGGAGGAGAATATGTTGTTGTTATTATTATTATTATTACGGGTATCTCCATGGAGTCAGTAGACTCATTACGAAGACCCAAACTAGCAAAACAATATGTCTCTTCTTGAATTCATTTACAGACAAAGAGCTCACAACTAAGTCAGGCAATGAATTCCACTCATTCACCACCCTTCAGGAAAAAACCTTGTTTTCACACCCTTGTTAACCACACTCTTCTTTAATTTCCAGGGATGACCTCTTGTTCTTCCATCACTATCACATAGCTGAAACATTTCCCCTGCATCAGTCCTATAAAAACCTTTCAGTAATTTAAATGTTTCTATCATATCCCCTCTTCTCTGCCTATCAACCAACCTCTGCAATCCATAAGCTCTCAATCTATCAATGTAGGGAGTATATTTTTTACATCACTCACCAACTTAGTCACTCTTCTCTGAACCCCCTCCACAGCCTCCTCATCTCCAAGGAATCCAGGTGATCAGACCTGAGCACAGTAATCCAAATGTGGAAGTATCAACGCTTTATAAAGGGGAATAATAATCTCTTTACCTCTATGTTGAAGGGGATAACAATTAGCCTGCATGATTGTAATAGTAAACCACATTTTTGCAACCAGTCTCATTATTTAATAGCCACACCTTGTATTTTTATACATTATGGGCAGTTTTTTTTTTTTTTTTTTTTTTTTTTTTTAAATAACGAAACCTGTGGTGCATTCATAATTAGAAGAAACACACATATAAACCACAGTGAAAATTATTTAATTGTAAATATTTCATCCTAAGTATCTTAGGACATCATCAGTACAGTATTTAAACAAAAATTAGGAATAACATACAGTTAGGGCGCATGATTACAATAGAATCTCATGAAAATGTGCATAACGTGCTAAAGTAGTACAACAACAACAAAAAAAAAAACACGTTAATTATTTAACACAGTTTTGTATGATAATTTCCCATACTTAAGGAATAGTAAGAACGTCGTTGCGGTTTAGGTTTGGTCTGTGTAGTAGGGCTTCAGAACTTTCTTTGTATAAACGTTCATGTTTAAATAAAGATCTATGTAAAAGTTTAGCCTTTTCCCAATGGATTCTATGGTTTGGATTTTCAATTCTGTGTTGAGAGAGGCCAGATTTCTGCGGTTTAAGAAGACGAATGTGGTCTTGATGTTCCGAGATGCGTTTCTGAACAGACCCACCTGTCTGTCCAAAGTAAGATAATTTGCATGGGCATGGAATCTCATAAACACCAGGTAACATCAAGGGTGAGAATTTGTCCTTAGGAGAAGGTAATAAGTTGTAAATAAGTTGTTAAATAATTAACGTTTTTTTTTTTTTTTTTTTTTTGTTGTTGTACTACTTTAGCACGTTATGCATGTTTTCATGAGATTCTATTGTAATCATGCGCCCTAACTGTTGTTATTCCTAATTTTTGTTTAAATACTGTACTGATGATGTCCAATATATACTGATGAAAACCAGTATAGGTAGTGTTCCTTCTCATAATGCATAGCAATATACATGTACAAAAGAAAATTAGCCTTTGCTATTGCTGAAGCACTAATGTGAAGTCAGTAATTTCTATATACAAAGAAGCTAGTTATGAAGATACTTCATGTGCAAACATTGCTTATGCTTAGATAAAGGATTAGACAAGAATATAATTTCTTGCTACAGTTATTTAGTTTATAACAAGAGAAAATCTTTCTATACTGCGATATGTGGATTCACTTGATGTCTGTACTACAAGTTCCTTTGAAATTAGACACAAAGACTCATCAGAGTCCTCACATTTAAATACAATGCCTGTTGTACAACAGGCTTGACTGATTTTGACCTTTATTGAAATCTCATCAGTGGGGGCTAGACCAAGGAAGATACCAAGGTTAGATGAATGAAGAAGTCACATGTTTTCCATATCCAAGTAGCCTGTCAAATGGTCTATCATTGCCTATCATGTATAGAAATATACACATCTGAAATTAAATGTGCTCTGCATTATGGGATACTGAGGCAACTGATGGAAAGTCAACAGCTTCCATATACACTAAGTAGTCTAATTGTGATAATAGTTTATGTGCAATTCATTGACATTTAATGTCAATGTGTTTAAAGCACAAGCAAAAAAATGAAAAAAATAATCCTCACTCTTACTTCATGATACCCTTATACAATTTTCATCTTATACAAGGATCATCTTTTGTACTCCCATCACATACTACTCTCTGCAATATACTGCCTATATATATATCTGATGGGTTCTTCTCACTAGCTTTTGTCTCAATCATATCACATATTTGCCTTTTATCTGCCAAGCTCCGACTATGATTCATCATATGATATATCATATTACCCTAATGTATGTTTGTAATCATACATTAGGGTATGATTTTCCAGTTCCAAGACAATCTTACTCATCCCTCATCGTTGTACCTTCTTTAATGTTTCCTCATCTCTCAGATATAGAGGCAACCAGATCGATCTATGCACAGTAATCCACTGTGCCAGATTTGGTGGACTGATTAATGCCTTATACAATGGCACGATTATCTCCTTATTCCCTGTTCATTAAATGTCCTTTTAATTATGGCAGAAATATCTCTGAGTGACTTGCAGATATTTATCTGCTAAACTTCAACTCGCCATCAGCTATCATCCCTAAATCTCTTGCCTCTCCAGAGTGCAGTTCTACTAGTATAATACACTCCAATCCATCCTCTATAGCCAAAGTGTACTGTCTACACTTGGCATCATTGAACTTGCACCCACTTGTGCCTGCTCCTGTGAAACATTCTTCCACATGCCATTTGCTGGCATCTATCAGTTAACCTACCTATTCATATCAATGGTTTATCCATCCCTGTTCTCTTGAACTTCAATAATAATTTATCATGTAACATTCTATAAAATGCCTCTGCAAACTAGAAAAATTATCAAAAATATTATTATTATTACACTCTGCATGGAGTCAGCAGACTCACCATAGGAGGTTCATATTTATATACTGACTGAGATCCGAGAATTAGAACAAACAATTAAATTTATTAAATACGCAACATGTTTCATCGGAGTGGCCGACTTCTTCAGAGTTGAGAGAACATAGAAAGCAAATAAAAACACTATAAAGAAGCATTAAGTCACTATAAAACTATAAATTACAAAACTATAAATTCAACTATAAAACACAGTTAACTTTGAACTGGAGCTACAGTCCATGTTAAAGTTCTATTGTTAGACACCTATGTGCATGTGGCTTCACGAGTGCGCCAATATCTGACAGCAGAGCTGAATGAGTCTGATAAATTGTAGCAGAGGTTACTGTTTATATGAAGAGGGCCCATGACAATTTCTCTAGACTCGACTATGCGGCATTCTACCTCATCATGGCATATGTGAAGGTTTGAAGTTGTTGTCCAGGTTATCTCATGTTGGCAGCCTTCATTATTCATGTTTACTGAAAACAGGACATTGCTTGGGAGGGCACTAGCTCTGGTTCTTTTGTAAACAATGTCTCTTTGGTGTTCTTCGAGACGTAGCAGGATGGATTTTTTCCGTTTGGCCATAGTATGGTTTTCCGCAGTCACATGTGATTTTGTACACACCTGGGAATTGTAGATGGTTGTGAGCTTGTTTGTATTTGCTTAAACTAGATCTTAGTTTGGGAAGAGTAGAGAAGCACGTTTTTATGATAAAGTTTCCCAAAATTCTTCTTAGTTTCTTGGAGAGTATGATAATGTATGGCAAGGAGATATAACCTTTGGGATCGTCCTGTGTTTCTACATTGTTTCGTTGATGGCAGTATAGCTGTTTATTGATAGTCTTTGAAGAGTAGCCATTGTTTTTTGAAGGTCCTCTTAAGATGTAGTTCATTTTTTAGTTCTTCTTCATCTGACAGTACAGATCTGGCATGATACGCTCAAGTTGAGATGATACCCATCTTCTGTGCTGGATAGTGATGTGAGGACGCATGTAGGTGTTTGTCTGTGTGCGTAGGTTTTCTAAAGATGGAGATTTTTATGGAGTCAGATGTCTTAGTAAATTTTACGTCCAGAAAAGGTAGAGATCCATTTTCTTCAATTTCCATGGTTAATTTGATGTCTTGGTGGAAGTTGTTTAAGTGATTTAAAAAAGTATGAAGATGGGCAATACCATGTTCCCAGATATGGAATATGTCATCAACATATCTAAGCAAAATTTTTGGCTTAAATGTAGCAGAGGAGATTGCCTTTTGTTCGAAGTCCTCGAAAAAGATGTTGGCTAGTATTGGAGAGAGGGGGCTACCCATTGCTAATCCTTTATTCTGTTTGTAAATTTTTTCTTCAAATTTAAAGTAGCCAGAGTTAACACAATGAGATAGCAGAGAAAACATCTTCTTTGAAATCTTGTTGCTTAAAATATTGAGAACTTCTTGAGTCTGAATGTTTGTGAAGAGAGCTACTACATCAAACTCACCACGATGTCAGAAAACTCTTGAGTTTTATATTCTTAAACCTTTTAAACCTGTATGTATATATATATATATTGTGATTATTCATTTTTACTCAGTAGAAAATATTATAAATTAGTTTAAATGACTGATACTTAACGCGAATTCAATATGAGTGATAATCAGTTATCTATATACAGGGTGTTCGGGATAAATTTGACATATTTATAATTAATTATATTTTTCCGTAAGTTACATGTATTAACACACACTTCTCTTCATTTAAAAGTTTGGACCCTTCTTCATTCATATACAAGATGTCAGAAAGGATGGATAGCTGGAACCCACCTGAATCATGGAAGAGAATAACTTGTATCCTGATGATTCGTGCCCGCCATCAAAATAAGGATATTACGACTGCTGCCCAATGCTCCCTGAATACAGTAAAAACAATCAGGCATGAACTAGAGACTTGCAATGGTGACTACGAGGATGTAGCAAGAAGAAAGATCCCTAGCAGACGATCTGATTGCGTTCGTACAGCAGAATTCCTCGCAAATCTGCAGGAACAGGTGTTGAAGAACCCTGGCATTGGAATTCGGGCTTTGTTCGTGGAGTTGCTAACTGTAGTCAAGCCCTGGATAACAAGGGTAGCCAATGGTAGGCCGTATGTATGGCAGCAGGATTCGGCCCCTTGCCACACCTCTGGGAAAAGTCAAAAATGGTTGTCTGAAAATTTCTATGACTTCACCAGTCCAAATGTTTGGCCTCCAAACTCCCCAGACCTTAACCCCATGGATTATTTTGTATGGGGCGCAGTTGAAAAAGACACCAATCGCACTTCCAGTAATACAAAAGCCCAGTTAATGGATAAAATTAAAACAGTTTTTGCGGCCCTTCCCAGGGAGACTGTAGCATCAGCTTGTTCGAGGTTCCGAAGCAGAATTGAAGCTGTGATCGATGCTAATGGTGGTTATTTTGAGTAAATCTTGTTGATAGTATTGTAATTAACTCTGCCTGTAATGTTTTTTTGTCAATTCATTAAATTTAATAGATACAAAGAAGATTTTCTTTTTCCTTACGAAACTGTCAAATTTATCCCGAACACCCTGTATATAAACAGGAAAAATCTCGCTTAACGCGAATTCGATATGCGCGATAATCAGTTAGCAGGATTGAGTGAAATGATACTATTTCCCACTTTAATCGAGTGATTAATCAATTAATGCGATTTTTGTACATTCGTTATGTGAAATTTTACATTATGCAAAATTTTATCGCCAATCTGCAGCGAGTGGTGGCACTTGTCAATGTAGCAGCCAGCAGGCAGTGCCAGTGCTGCAGGTGGTGGCCGGCAACACTCAGCAGTTGACTTAAAGCTATCACTGCACGTGCAAAGTCTGTTCTCTTGCTCAATCACTTTTACTTCCATTTTGCTTTAATTTTGATACCTATAAGGCTTTGGTGATCCAGCTTATCCTTGGTCTGTCCCTTGTTGGTTTGGTGGTTTTCCGTCCCTGTAGGGCAATGTAAAGTAATTTCTGTTGATTCAATCTGTTCACCAATATTAAGAAAGCTGCTAAGATCAACAGCCTTCAAGATCTTTCAAGAAAAACTTCATTAAGAGAAGAGTGGAGAAGATGGACTCATGGATTGACTTGACGGAAATGAATTAGTCATAAGGCTTTATTATATTCACCCCCTGATATGGAAAAGAGAAAGACTGATAAAGAAAGTGGCAGTAATAAAAAAGAGAAGAAAGTAATTACGTTAGAGGAAAAGCAGGAAGTCAGTAGGAGTAATACAATGATGGTGCGAGAACTGGGATACAGCGAGTCTACAGTTTGGACTATAAAATATATTAATTTAGAGCAAAGAATACAAAGAACAAGGAAAAGTTGCTGCTGCTGCTTCTTTAAGCATGCAGATCCCCAAAATAGAAGCCATTTAATGATCGAGATGAAACGTCTTCTGGATTGAGGATTTGTAACCAAAAAAGAATACCTCTTAGTATCCAGTTCATTAAATCAAGTTCTTTTCTTATTGTGCTCAAAATTCAAGATCTAACATTATTAAAGAAATCAGCACAATTGGAAAATAACTTGCATTTAATGAACCGAATAATGAAGATGTGAGAAACTTGCTCAATTCCATTCAGAACAATTAAGCAAGAATGATCTTCAACTTGAAGAACAGTGTGCACATGAAGAAGATAAAGAGTGCGAACAAGAAGAGAATGTCAGGACTAAGAAGCTAATTGCAAAAGAACTTGTGCTAGTTTTCAGTCACATTAAGTATGCTAAGGAATTTTTGTTTGATGCTGATCCTGATATGGAATGAAACTTTGAAGTCTGCCGAAAGCTTGATAAAGCGATCGCCAGCTATCGCAAATTGTACAACAAGATGAAAAAGTCTAGCACGATTCAAACATCTTTACTTAATTTTTTTTTGTAAAAAAAAAAGTAGATTAATCAAATGTTTAAACATTAAGTAAAAATTTAAGCAATTGATTTTTATTAACTTTGATGATTTTATCTTCTAATATAGTTGCATACTCTATTTTTTTTTTCAAATATACATTAACTGATGGATGAATTATAATTATTCCTATTGTTTAATGTATTGGCTTAATGAGATTTCTATTAATGGGCATTAATTGATGGATTAATTAATCGCGTTAACCGAGGTCTTCCTGTACACAACATATTTATCATGCTGAATCTTAAAATCCTTAATGCTCCTAGCATTAGCAACATATTCTGGTAATGTGTTCCATTTACCCACAATTCTCCATGTAAAATATCTACTCCTCACACCCTTTTCACCACACTCTCCACACACTTCAGAGATGACCTGTAGTTCTTCCTCTCTTGCCTTCTACTCTTTTCATAATCTCTTCTAGATTAATCCAATAAAATCTCTTCACTAATTTAAATGTATCTATCATGTTATCTTTTTTTCTCCTATCCACCAAATTCTGCAATCCACATTCCATTAACCTCTCTCCATAGCCAACATTCCAAAGCCCTGCTATTGTCTTAGTCTCTTGCCTCTGGATCCTCTCCAGTGTTTCCACATCATAGTGAAAACCTGGCTATATTGGCTATATTCTTATACATGAATCTCTTCTTTCCAACAATTGTCACTATTATAAAATATAACCAGATTAATCAACAAGACTACTCTTAACCCAATCCATACTGTCCCCTGGAAAGATTCCTATTTCAATCAGTCCAGTTTTATATTCTTTTGCTAAATAATCTCTTCAATAATCTTCAAATCTCTTCAATATCTTTGATGGACAGCACAGATTTGCTAAAGGGGGTCATGTTTTAGTAATCTACTTACTTATTACAATAAGGTGACTGCTTCCATGTACAGAGAAGAAGGATATACAGTAATATACTTAGATTTTGCAAAGGCTTTTGATAGATTATCGCATGAAAGTTGATAGTCAAACTGGAGTGGATGTGGTTGGATATTAGATTGGTGCATTGGATTGGAGACTGGCTATCTGATAGGTATCAACAAGTTGTGTATGGGGGGAGCGATATCCAGGAAAAGGAAAGTTACTAGTGGTGTGCCTCAGGGGTCTGTTTTAGGACTATTGCTGTTTAACTTGTATATTAATGATATGGTGAAGATTTGGATGGAGATATTCAGTTGCTTGCAGATGATGTAAAGTTGGGATGAACCATGAAGAGTAAAGAAGATGTTGTGGCCTTAAGAAGACTTGAATAAATTGAGTGATTGGGCACAGGAATGGGGGATGTAAGTTCAATGTTGCAAAATGTAACGTTTTAAAATTTGGAAAACGAAAATGGGATGCAGAATTTATGCTTGGTGAGGGTATATTGTTGGAGGTGGAGGAAATAAGAGATCTGGTGGGGGTAGTGGATAAGGATCTGAATAGGGGACACATAGCCAAAATTGTGAAGACAACACAAAGGCTTCTGGGAATGATGCAGAGGACACTGGCTTGTAGAAGTAAGGAGATTCTTATTCCATTGTATAAGGCTTTGATTAGGCCACACATGGACTATTGTGCCCAAATTTGGTCACCTGGTTTTCAGAAGGATGAAAAGATGTTGGAGAGGGTTCAGAGGCGACTGATTAAGGTAGTTTCTAACCACTGGAATGTTGAGTATGAGGAAAGATTGAGAAGATGCAACTTGCAGAGTCTGGTGGACAGGAGGAAGAGGGGGAAGATATGATAGAGACCTACAAGTTATTAAGGGGTTGTTATAGGATCAATTCTGGAGAGGTTCTACAGAAAATAGTGGGAGATCAGGGGAGAACCAGAGGTCATCCCTGGAAGCTGTATAAGGAGGGTGTGAGTAGGGGAGTGAGAAGCAGGTTTTTTTCATGCAGAGTTGTGAATGATTGGAATGCCTTGCCTGAGAGTGTGGTGTCTGCAGAGAATTTAAGCATGTTTAAAGCACGGTATGATGAGCTGTGGTTTGAATAAAGGACCTTCTAGATGAGTCTTTGACTCCAAGGGGTCTTGGGTAATAATTATAATAATAATATACTGTCACCACAACCATATGTAAAACACTAAATAATTCTTCATTCAATATAGTTATATTAATAAGTAATATTAATTAACTGTATACGGTATTGATTTTTTCTGATTACCGTATATGTTGGCATATAGGATGACCGGCGTATAAGAGAAGGCCTAAATTTTAGGCTATTTTTAGATTTTAAGCTTATGTTGGTTGTATAAGACGATCCTCCAATTTCTTCTTTCTTGTATTAATGCAATGTTAGGTATTGTTGTTATATCCGTTATTTTTATATCTATGCATATCCGTTATTTTTTTGCATAGCATAAATTTAGTATTTATGTGAATTACCCTAATTAAGTTCCAATTTTAATTAATTATTAATTTTGCTCTTTTTTTTTAAATTTAGGATTATTAAAATTGTTATAATTGAAAATCAAGGAACCAACAACAAAAAGAAGAAAGTATGAAGCTCAATTTAAAATAAGGGTAATTGAAATGGCAAGGCAAACTTATAATTTTGCTGCTTCAAGAAAGTTTGACATAAATGAGAAGATGGTAAGAGAATGGAGGAAGAAAGAAGATATTTTGAAAATATTGCCAAAGAAAAAATGTGCGATGAGAACGTGGATCACCCATTGGCCCCAACTGGAAAATCATGTTGCAGAATGGGTATTTGAACAAAGGCAGATGGTTATCTTTTCTACAAGAAATATGATTAGAGCATATGCACTAAAATGGTCCAGATTGAAACTGAATGAAAGTATAGAATTTCAAGCTACTTCAGGATCATGTAATCATTTTATAAACAGACAAAATCTGGTAATAAGACAAAAAACGAAAATTGCTCAGAAACTACCAGCAGATCTTGACCACAAACTTACCAGTTTCCATAAATTTCTTATTCAGTTGAGACAAGAACATAAATTTCTATTGTCAAATATTGGAAATATGGATGAAACTCCTATGAGCTTTGATTTGATAAGCAATAAAACAGTGGAGTCTAAAGGTAGTAAGAGTGTGCTAGTTCAAAGTTTTGATCAAAGCATAGAATAAAGTAAAAGTAGAGACTGTAATAAAATGATTAAAAAAAGTGTGTTATCTCTAATCTTATGGATGGTAAGGAAGATGATCTGTTGTGGGACACTGATGATGATGAAAACGAAATCAATTCACTGGATTCGAACTGGGATCCATATGACGATCATTTAAACAATGAATCAGAAGTACTATTTTTAACAGATGATGAAGAAAATTAACATGAAAATTAAGGTTAATAATTATTATTTGTTTTTTAAGACTTACATCTATTGTAATATTTTAAATAAATTTATGAAACAAAAAATTAATCTGATTTGTTTATAAACACTATCTATTTTCTTATATAATGATGTATTGTAACTACCTAAATGTTCATCCAAGAAATTAAGCTTCCCTTTTTATACTCACCATATAGGACGACCCATGATTTCGAGGGGATTTTCTATAGTATTTGAGAGTCGTTTTATATGCCGATTTATACAGTACTTTTAATTTGTAAAGTATATTTAATAAATTACTTACATGACTATTTTTTTTGAGGGGGGGGTATTAGAAGTTCATACCAAAAATGCTAACAGGATAGTAGTGATGATAGTGGAAAACTAAGGGGAAGGAACGATTATGAATGACACAGTGATTAGAAAGAGAGAGAGATCTTAATTTTGTGAATATCTGGGATTATCTGAGGATAAGTGAAAGCTTTTTCCTAGAGGTGAACTGCATTGAAATGAGAGTGTAAATGCAAAGGATTGTTGTAGAGAGGAGTAGGAAAGGGAGGGTGTGTTCAGGTAAGGAAATGAGACTCAGATGATGGACTGTGTGTAAGCTATTAGAGTAAGTGTTAAGCAGATAACAGTGAAATGAGAAGTAAGGTCAGAGGGTTGATTTCAGCAGAAGAAGCAGAAGCTATCATCTGTCAGAATGCCAGAAGCATTCTGGCATTCTGACAGATGATAGGGAAAGGAATTGTGTAAAGCAAAAAGGGAAGCAGAGCAAGTTGTTATCAATGAATAAAGATGACAAAAGTACTGAGAATAAAAATGAGAAATTTAGAACCTTAATGACCTGCATATTATTATTATTATTATGTGACACCTCCAAGGAGTCCAAAGACTCATCGAGGGAAGGCATCTACTCTACAACTCTCCATCTCCACCACTCAACCCACCAACTACAGCGAACTGCATCATCTACACCAATGCAATCTACTACTCACCACCACCACCATGACCACTAGTATTTTCAGAGACAATCACAAACATCCATGCCCACGGTGGGATTCGAACCTGCAGCCTTTTGGCTGGAGAGCAGATATGCTACCACTCGGCCAACCAGGCCAGCAAATATTATTGGTATTTGTAAGATATGGTTGAATAAGGATGATATACTAAGGAATAAGATGCAATAGGTACAGTGTCGAAGAAACAATGAATAGAAGGAGGAGTGTGGCATATGATCAGAGAAAGTTGTATCCCATCAAGTGAAGCAAGAAAGAAACAGTAGCAACAGTTAAGATGGTGTTTGGTTGGTGCAAGTTTGAGATGAACAGGAAGTATTGCTATAGAGCAGCAAATATCAAGAGAAGTAACTGCAAAATATTTAGACAGATAGAGTGAATGACAAGCAGTTGGTAATTATTGGAAAATGTTATGTATATCGATGGATAGCAGGAGACTCACAAGAGTGAGAAGAACAAATTCTTTTGCTTGCTTAAGGATCATTACAAATCTGTGGTAAACAGAGGTAATGTACAGGTGTTGAATTTAGTAAGACCATTACAGAAAGTAATGCAATGGTCTTACTATTGTTACCACCGGTTGGTAAGAGTGTTTGTATAATTTTGACAGATGCAGATTTCAATGAAAAAAATTAGACATGAAACTACAGAGTTGGAGATCATGACATGCTTGGGAAACAGGTTGGTGATCTATTGTGGTATTTGGAATTTATGGGAAGGGAGATCAGTGATGCTTGGATCTTAAATTGAAATCAGTTGATCACGATTTCAGACTTGATTTTTTATTTTTTATTTCTTTATGTGGCTCCTGCCCACAAAATGTAACCAAAGTGAGTTAGTAGTCTGATATGGAGTTAGGATTTTTTTTCTCCCAGAAACTGAGGTTTCAGCCTGCAAAAAAAACTGAACAGAAAATGCATCCATACCAGTTAATAGACATATCAATGGGAATGGTAACCATTCCAATTAATTAACCATTAATTAATGGTTAGTTAATTAGTAATGGCATGTACAGAACAGGTTATAGGCCTATAAATGAATTGCTACATTTATTTGAAAAGTGAGGAGCATCTTAAATAAGGGAGATGAAATGGTTTCACTGATTTGAAAGGAATAGAAATCCTGACAGGAATAGAAGTGTGGTAGGTAGTATGGTAGTACTTTAGATAGGATACGATTGTGAGTCAGGTGTCATATTTCACCCCGCTGGTGAGAGTGACCATGAGATGACCAGCCAGCCTTCATATGGCCAGCCATATGAAGATTTCTGTATGGAAAAGATATACATGCAACTAAAAGGCTGGTGATTATGAGAAGCTTAGGAGATGGCCTGAAGCTATAGCTGGAATGAAGAGTTAAGTAGGAGGGAGATAAATGCTGCATAGGAACTGACCAAGAGATATGTAACAAATCAATGTGCAATGTATTCCAAAGATCAAATGGATGCTGAATAATATAAGTGTCAAATGGATGAAGGGTTTAAGCATGAAATGCAGGAGAAGATGATACTGTGGAGGCAACACAAAACGAATAATGGTAACAATCAATTGAATGAAGAGTATAAAGAGCAGGCCAGGAAGGTGACTTAGTTGGTAAAGTGAAGTGTGAGCAAAAATTAGTAAATCAGGCCAAGAAAAAACCTAGAGAGTTTTTCAGATATGTGGCAAACAGAAGGAAGAGTGATTATGGTAAGATCATCTTAACGGATAAAGATGGTAGAATAATAACTGCTGCAGATGACATAGTTGAGGTATGCAGTGAACATGATTATAAGGATTTCATCCTGATTGGGGTGAAATCATAAGAAGTTCGAGTGTAGAAAAAATAGAAAGGATAGAAAGGAAAGTGAGCAATAAAGGTGGTGATATAGATTGGCCTTTGTAGCAGTAGCTACAAAGGCCAATCTATATCTGGGATTGTGTTTAAAGTGCCGGAGAGATTATGAGAACTATGATACAGAAATGGGTAGATAACAGCAGTATTCTCTGTGATTGTCAGCATCTTAATTTCTTACAAAATCACAATTTCTGGTGTACTACAACAAGGTGATGAATGTATTGGACAAGGGACATGCATATACAGTATTATACTTAGATTTTGCAATAGCCATTGACAGATTATCCCATGATACCTTGTTAAATAAATTGAAATGGATGGGATTAACCAACTAGCTAGGTGGATCAGTGACTAGCTGTCAGAAAGTTGTATATATATACAAGGTGTGGCTATTAAATAATGAGACCAGTTGCAAAAATGTGGTTTATTATTAGTTGAAATCTGCTTTGAAGGGCACCCATTTTCAGTCAGTGGATGAGGTAAAGGAGAAAACGACAGTGCTACAGAAGTAACACCTGATGACTTGTAGCACTGCTTCCAACAATGGAAAATTTGTATGCAACGGTGTATAGATAGAGGAGGGGGGGGAGTATGTTGAAGGGGATAACAATTAAGTTGTACAATTTTAATAATAAGCCACATTTTTGCAACCAGGCTCATTATTTAATAGCAAAACCCAAAGAGGTATCAGAAAGCTATATATGAGGGTGCAGTATCCTGAAAGAAGAGGAAAGTCACTAGTGGTGTGGTGCAAGGATCTGTATTGGGGCCGTTGTTATTCCACTTATATATTAATGATATTGAGACAGGTTTAACTGGAAATATGCAACTGTTTGCAGATAATGCAAAATTGGGGAAAACAATGTAGAGTCCAGCAGATGTTGTAGCCTTATAGGACTTGAATAGGTTATGTATGAAATGGCAGTTCAGTTCAATGTTGCAAAGTGTAAAGTTATGAAATTTGATAAGCAACAATAGGATGCAAAGTATACACTTGGTGGATTGGAAGTGGAGGACAAGGACCTGAAGTTCAGGCACCACTTAGCACAAGTTGTGAAGTCATCACATCAAATAATGGCAATGATGCAGGAGACCTTGGTGCACATAAAAGGTTACGATTTTGTATAAGAACTTAATCAGGCCTCACATGGATTACTGTGTACACAGATTTGTCACTTGGTGACAAGATATGTTAGAAAGGGTCCAGAGAAGATTCACAAAGATGATAAACTGGTCTTTGCACAAGGAATATGAAGACAGATCAAGGGAATGTAATTTGCAAAACCTCATGAATACGAGGAGGAGAAGAGATATGATTGAGATGTATAAGTTGGTCAGGGATTGTTACCAGGTTGACATGGAAGAAATTTTTCATAGAATGGGGGGGGGGTGGAGACAAGAGGTCCCTGGAAATTGTATAAGGAAGGTGTAAGCAGAGGAGTAAGTTGAAGGTTCTCTGCATGGAGAGTGGTTGGTTTATACTACATTATACTATAGAATTATTATTATTATTATTTCGGGCAACTCCAAGGAGTCGACAGACTCATCGAGGGAGGCCCTAACATCATGTCGACATTCACACAGTATCTATCATACCTCACCTTGAACTCATTCACGGTCATAGCACCCACCACAGACTCTGACAGCTTATTCCACTCATTTACCACTCTCCAAGTAAAAAACCTAGCTCTAACACCCTTGCTAACCACATTCTTGCCCAGCTTCCATGTATGGCCCCCTAGTCCTACCACCACCAGTCCTATTCTCAAAAATATATTCTGGATTAATCTTATAGAAACCTTTCAGTAATTTGAATGTCTCAATCATATCACCCCTTTTCCGCCTATTAACCAATTTTTGCAACCCACAAAGCTTCAATCTGTTCTCATAAGGTTCATTCCACAGACCTGCCACCATCTTGGCCACTCGTCTCTGGATCCTCTCCACCTCCTCCCCATCAAGAAGAAGCCCTGACGCCCATATCTGGGCACAATAGTCTAGATGGGGTCTTATCAGGGCTCGATATAGAGGAACAATAACTTGTTTGTCTCTGCTTGTTAAAGTATTTTTCAGTAACCAAATGATTTGATGAGCTGATTTAGCCACTTTTGCAATGTGCTCCCTAAACGTCCACTCCCTATCCACCAACATTCCCAAATCCCTGGCCTCATCAATCTCCTGGAGTACGGTTCAACCAATGTGATATACTGCTGCTATTCTTTTCACCCAGAGTGCATAACCTTACACTTTGCCACATTAAATTGACATCCATTTTCTCTAGCCCAGTCCTCCAAACTATCCAAATCATCCTGCAAAATTTTGACATCCTGTGCACTCACAATTGCTCTACCCAACTTTGCATCATCAGCAAACAAGTGAACACTTCCTCTCAGATCCTTTCCTATATCATTAATGAACAAATTGAAAAGTAGTGGTCCAAGAAGAGAACCCTGCATCACAAGCCGTCTTTTGGAAAATTTGGAAGAATGGCTTCACCTCAAATACGTTTAAATGTATCCTGGATGCTTAGAAGCCTAACCGCCAAGAACCCTGAACCTGTACAGCGAGTCACTATCCCATACATCACAGGCATCTTGGAGACAATTGTAAAGATCCTAAAAAGATATAATTTGGTCTCTACATTTTTCCCTATTGACAAAATCTCCTCTTGGTTACCATCCATGAAAGATAAACAATCGCCTCCACCTCTCTCTCTCTCTTCTTGGTGTTTACCAGGTTCAGTGTGAGTACCTCTGCTCATGCTCTGAACAAATAGTACATTTGGTTGAAAAACGACTACAAGAACACCAATCTTATATCTTTAACAATAAAGCTGAAAAATCTGACTTTGCTCAGCATGGATAGAGTGGACACTGACCATAATATCTGCTAGTCCAATATTTGCCTTTTACATCGGTGAAGATTTAAGTTGGAATAGCTATTTAAAGCACAGAAGCAGCACTTCTACACTGTCTAAACTTAAATTGTAATGATTGCCTCTGCCAAAATTTGAGAGAGAGTCTCATCCTCATAAATGGCAAACAATAGTGTTTTCATCCTCTTCAGTTTTTTTTTTTTTTTTTTTTTTTTTTTACCTATAATACATTTGTACTGTGGCTGGGATAAGGATTTTTCTGTTTTTTTTTTATTAATTTTATATATATTTTTTGGTATTTTTCGATTTCTTTTGCATAATCCAAAACCTTGCTCTAGAGACCAAACATTAAACTTTTTCAAGCCACTTCAGGCCTCCAATAATGTTGCATCATTCAATTATTTACCTAAATTTTGTTGAGTAAATAATTTTTAATTTTGTTCACTTATATTCAATTTAATTAATAAATTAATTTAAATTGAATTAATTTTTCTAATAATATAATATTAGAAATCTTATAATATAATAGGTGTAATCTTATTAAGCAAGAGATTTGTAAGAAAAGGATGTTGTTAAAGGAATACCATGTGCATAAAGATGATGTCCATTATGAACATTATAAGCAGCATGCTTGAATAGTCACAATTGTTGTATGGAAAGTTAAGTCTGAGTATGAAAAGAAACTGGCTCTAAAAGCTAAAGACAATCCACAAGAATTCTATCGATATGCTGCAAGTAAAAGAAAGAATGAATATAAAAGAATAACTCTTTTGAATGCAGACGGTGTGAGGGTGACAGATGCAGAAGAGATTGTTCAACTAATGAGTGCATATTTTGCTAAAAGCTATGAACCTAGTGCATGCAACATTGAGTTCACTGCTGCCTCTTCATTGGATGAAGAAACTAAAGTGTATGAAGAGAAAGTATTAGAGCCGTTGCACAAACTAAATAACAATTCAGCAATAGGGGCTTAAAGGATATCAGCACGAGTGCTGAACTCGCTATTCCTTTGACCAGGCTATATAATTTGAGTCTCAGAACAGGGAAGATTCTGCAGGAATGGAAAGAATGTATGGTAATCCCATTGCACAAGGGTGGTGTAAAGACCAATGTATCCAACTATCGACAATCAGCATCTCAGGAGTGGTGGTGATTTGGAAAAAATTGGTTACAGCTCGCATTCAGAAATGGGTTGACAGTGAATCTCTACTTTGCAATAAACAGCATGGGTTTACTAAGGGAAGGTCATGTTTTAGCAGCTTGCTCACATTCTATAATAATGCTATCATTGAACTAAACAAGGGGGGGGGGGAATGGATACACCATGATACCTTTGGATTTTGTTAAGGCATTCGACAGAATACAGCATAGAAGACTGTTGCATAAATTGGATAATATGGGTTTAGATTATAAAATATTAGCATGGATAAGAGGTTGGCTGACTGACAGATATCAAAAAGTGGTATACAGGGGATATAAGTCTGTAAGATTTAAGGTAACTAGTTGTGTACCACAATGATCAGTGCTTGGTCCACTGTTATTCAATTTGTACATTAATGATATTGAGAAGGACTTGACAGGCAACATACAGCTATTTGTTGATGGCACAAAGATAGATAAGATAATCAGGAATGTTGCCGATATGCAGTAATTGCAGAATGATTTGAATTGGCTGGAATTGTTGGGATGGGAAAATGGATGTCAGTTCAATATCAGTAAATTCAAGTCATGCACTTTGCCATGATTAGATATCCAATGACGTATTATATTGGTGGGATTATGCTAGAAGAAACTGATCAAGCTAGGGATCTTGGCGTGTTAGTAGATAGGAAGTTGAAGTTCAGGAGCCATGTAGCAAAGATTGCAAATACAAATCAAAAGATAATTGCAATGCTGAAACAAACTGTTACATGTAAAGATAAGGATGTTATTGTGCCTCTTTACAAGGCCTTGATAAGATCTCACTTGGACTACTGTGCACAAGTCTGGCCTCTTGGTTTCTGTTGTTATTCAGATACAGTGGAGAGAGTATTAAAAATGATATCAGGATTGTGGAATACTGATTATGAAGACAGATTGAGAATTTATAGGCTGCAGACACTAACAAACAGGAGAAAGAGAGGGGGGTGATATGATTGAGACTTACAAACTTCTGAAAGGGTCATACAGGATTTCGGTTGATGGAATTTTTCATTTTATGGAGAGTGGGGAAAGGACAAGAGGGCATCCTTGGAAGTTGAGAATGAATGCCGCTGAGAAAAGGGTGAGGGCTAGATTTTTCTCTCATAGGGTGGTGCGTGATTGGAATAGATTGACATTGGATGCTGTATGTGCAAGCAGTATGAATGAATTCAAGAATAAGTATGATAGCCGGTGCATGTAGTATGTGATCTTCCTAGATGAGTCCCTGACTCCTTGGAGGATAATCCCTTAATAATAATAATAATAATAATAATGCTGGTCATTCAATTATTTATCTAAATTTTGTTAATTTTATTTCAAATCACTTTAATTCTAATTTTTGCTTTAATTGTAATCTATTTTATTCGTGCCTGCTCACTGTGTGCTGCCTGTGAAGCAGTTTCTGCCTTCAAAGTCAATCTGCGTGCTCAAATATCCCCCTTTCCCATTCACCAGATTTGGCTTCTGCTGACTTTTTTCTCTTCCCAAAGATGAAGCCTTGAAAGTGGAGCACTTCAGCAACATTGAGGACATCCAATGTAATGTGACCCAGAGACTGAAGGTGTTTCCCATTCAGGACTTCCACTGTGCCTTTGATCACCTGCATGACAGATGGAAACATTGTGTGGAGTTGAAGGGAGATTATTTTGAATCTGTGTAATTGACAATTCCAAATATACTTCTTTGTTTTGATATAATAATTGTTGTCTCATTACTTAACAGGTACACTGTGCATATTAAAAAAAGAGAAGTGTAATATATATATACAAATATATATATTTAAAAAAAAAAGATAAAGATAAATTTAACAGTGTCATGGGAAGGAGGCAGCAAATGTAGCAGCATATTGTCCATTTATGAAAGTGATGAGCTGAGATGACAAACAAAGATCACAAATGGTATATTAGGAGGAAAAAGGGCATACAATCCATGAATGTGTTCAATGAATATGAGATATGGACCTGTATAAGGGCAATAAACTGCATATGAATGAATTCAGTGTGAGAAAACTGAAGAGGCTGTTCCTGGAGTGGAGAGTCATGACAGAGATGAACAAGAGATCTCAAGAGGTAGAAGGTGATGTGCAAGAGAAGAAGAATGGAGTAGAAGAGACCAAAGAAGCAGCATTTGCATATGAACAGGTAAGTAGTGTGAGAGATGAGAATGAAAGAACAGGAATTCAAGATGGCAAAGGAAATGGGGTGAAGGTGGACAAGACATAAGGTGGATGGATGCTAGAAGCATAGCAAATGTGTGTGTGTATGCAGGCAGACAGCAAAAGGAATAGGATGCCCAGAAATGCAAGAAGAGCATACGGACATGGGAAGAAATGGGATAGGTGGTGGTGGTGGTGAAGAGAAATAGCCAAAGACAGGTGTGTGGAGAAATCAAAGCTGAAATGTGACATGAATAAGATGTGTTATAGACTGAAGTAAATTACTATGTTACTGAATGAAAGAAAAGATAGAATGAATGAAATTTTTGCACTGTTGAGTTCATTGGTCAAAAAATTATTGGAATTGTTGAAACATGATTTGATGATATCCTAACAGGAAAACAGAGATGAAGGGACATAATGTTTTTCATAAAGATAAGAAGAGCAACAAAGAAGTGGGAGAGCTGTTGGTGATAACAGAGGCATTATGCCTGCACAAAATTGAAGAAACAAAGGAAAAAGAAGTTGCTTTAAAGTAGTATGATAGTGTGAGGCAGACATGATGAAATATTTATTTTCATGTTGCTATAAATTTGTGCCTGTGCACAATAGTACAGATGAAGTTGTATCAAAGTATTGTAAAGAGACAAAATGACTTCTTTATTTTTACATGTCAGCATTCATTTAAGCATTGCAATTATTCTCTGAGTAGTGTTCACAATTTTTGCTATATTAACCTGAACTTCAACTGCCTATCTACTCCAATATCCCTAGTCTAGTCAGTTTCTTCTACATTAATCCTGCTAATATAACATGCCACTGGATGTCTCATTACACCAAAGTGCATAACTTTACATTTATTAATCTTTTTTTTTTCTTAAAATACAAGCCTTATAAACTGAAGGTGCTATACAAATTTATTCAGAGAAGTTTTTTACAAAACACTCGTGTCTGTAGTGGGAGTCGAACCAATGACCTATAGGTTGGACTGCAGGTATGCTACCCACTCAATCAACCAGGCCGGCAACATTGAACTAACCGTCCTTTTCACATGCTCACAATTCCAACTTATTCAGATCATTCTGCAAGTAGTTCATGTCACTTGCATTCCTGCTTATCCTACCTCTCTTTGCATCATCAGCAAATAGCTGTATGTCACCAGTTAAATCCTTCCAAGTAGCATTAAAGTAAAGAATGAATAACAATGAACTAAGAATTGATCTCCGGGATACACCACTGCTCACCTCAAAAATTGCAGACTCACATTCCACATACATTATTTTTTGATATGTCACTCAGTCATCCTCTTATATAAACTTGTAATTTATAATACAAACCCATA
This sequence comes from Typopeltis vanoorti, assembly GCF_054136105.1. Classification (NCBI taxonomy): domain Eukaryota; kingdom Metazoa; phylum Arthropoda; class Arachnida; order Uropygi; family Thelyphonidae; genus Typopeltis; species Typopeltis vanoorti. The sequence goes on along the minus strand of NC_143555.1, from coordinate 84,145,728 downwards.
TCTTTCAACTTATGCTGAATACTGTCGAAACCTTTAGCAAAGTCCAAAAATATCGTGGTATATCCAATCCCCCTTGTCTGATTCAACAGTCACATTATTATAAAATGTGAGCAATTTTCTCGGTGACCTTACCTCTGTAATCCTGTGCTGTTCTATGAAAAGTAGAGATTCTCTACCAACCCATTTTTGTATACAAACTCTTATCAACTTTCCCAAAAATCTTCACCATCACTCCTGGGATACAGATAGGACACATCAGTCTTTGCACCATCCTTGTACAATAGGATTAATGTACATTATTTCCATGCCTGTGGAATCATCCTTGTGATGAGACTCAAATTATACAGCCAGTTCAGCTGAACTCTTTTAGCATCCATACTGATATTCCATCTGTTCCTATTGCTGAATTCATATTAGTTTGTACAACAGCTCTAGTACCTCCTCCTCTTCACACATCTCTCACTTTCTTCTGCCAATGTAGAGGTAGCATTGAGCTCAATGCTGCATACACTAGGTTGATAGATTTTAGAAAAATGAGCACTTATTAGTTGAACAATCTAATGAGCATCTGCCACTTGCACACTATCCACATTGACAAGAGTTATTCTTTCGCATTCATTTCTTCATTGCATTTCTTTTCATAGTCACACTTATCTTTCCATACAATAATTGTAACACTTCTGGACTGTGTCTTATAATTTTCACAGGCAGGATAGGAGATGAAGTGCTGCTAATGATATCAGATGATTTGTGTCTAGTTAGAGTAGATAGCTACAATTACAATATTAGTAACCATTTTCCATGTAGCAGTGAGTTTGGAGCTATTTGGTGTGCGGTGCAGTCTAACAAGATCAAATACATGGTGGGATGTAGCTACAGACCTAATGAATCAGCTGCTAGTAGCAATGAAATGCACTGGCAAATAAATCTAATGGGTACTAAATGAATAATCATCATGGGTGACTTTAATCATCCGAACATTCATTCATTTGGTAGCAGTGAAATCTCATGAAAAGGATGAAGTTGAATTTAATTATTATTATTATTATTATTATCCCAAGACCCCATGGAGTCAAAGACTCATCTATGAGGTCCTTTTGTCACACATACAGCTCATCATACCGTACTTCAAATTCTATGCAGACACCACACTCTCAGGCAAAGCATCCCAATCATTCACAACTCTGCACGAAAAAAAACCCTTCTCACTTACCTATTCATACCCTCTTTATACAGTTTACAGTTCTCCTCTGATCTCCCACTATTTTCTGTATAACCTCTCCAGCATTGATCCTATAACAACCCTTTAATAACTTGTAGGTCGCTATCATATCTCCCCCCCCTCTTCCTTCTGTCCACCAGACTCTGCGAGTTGCATCTTCTCAATCTTTCCTCATACTCAACATTCCACTGGTTAGAAACTACCTTAATCAGTCGCCTCTGAACCCTCTCCGACATCTTTTCATCCTTCTGAAAACCAGGTGACCAAATTTGGGCACAATAGTCCATGTGTGGCCTAATCAAATCCTTATACGATGGAATAAGAAAATCCTTACTTCTACAAGCCAGTGTCCTCAGCATCATTCCCAGAATTCTTTGTGTTGTCCTCACAACTTTGGCAATGTGTCCTCTACATTTCAAATCCTTACCCACTATCATCCCAAGATCTCTTATTTCCTCCACCCCTCCAACAATATATATCCCCACCAAGCATAAATTTTATATCCTATCTTTGTTTCCCAAATTTTAAATCTTTACATTTTGCAATATCGAACTCGTATCCCCATTCCAGCGCCCATTCACTCAATTTATTCAGGTGTTCTTGTAACGTCACAACATCTTCTCTGCGCTCGCTTCATAGTTCATCCCAACTTTGCATCATCTGCAAACAAATTAATATTCCCATCCAAATCTTTGCCAATATCATTAACATACAGGTTAAACACCAATGGCACTAAAACAGATCCCTGAGGCACACCACTAGTGATTTCCTCTTCTGACAACTTCCTTAAGCAGTATGTGACATATGAAACTCAAGGTCAAAAAATATCAAACATGATTGCAGTGTCTGATATTGTCAGGACAGTAGGATTACTATTCATTAACTGGAAGCAGAACAGTTACATATTTTACTTAGCTACTTCCCATTTTTAAATGGGAAGTAGCTAAGTGTATGGGTATTCCATTTAAAAAAGGTTACATGCTGAACTTCAAAACAGGAATTTAAGGCCAACTGAGGAGAATACTAAGTTTGACCCCATTGCATCAGTTGCTAGATAGCAATGATATTGGCAGTGCATGGGAAATATTTAAAAAATATCTCAATGATTCAATGTTGGAATGTATTCCTAGATTTGAAGAATAAACATTATGGAAATGAAATGGATGTGCAATTTTGTTAAACAAGAAATTCTTAAGAAAAAGATGATGTGAAAAGAATACCATGTGCATAAGTGATGACCACTATGGAAATTATAAGGCACATGCCAGAAGGGTTTCAACTATTGTACAGAAAGCTAAATAGTACTATGAAAAGAAACTGGCTCTGCAAGCTAATGAAAATCCAAAAGAATTCTGTCATTATGTTACAAGAAAAAGAAAAAATAACAAATGTGAAAGAATAACTCTCATCAATATAGAAGAGATTGTTCAGCTAATGAGTGCCTATTTTGCTAAAAGCTATCAACCTAGTATATGCAACATTGAACTCAATGCTACTTCGACACTGGCAGAAGAAACACAGGTGTACGAGGAGGAAGTACTAGAGCTGTTGCACAAACTGAATATGATTTCGACAATAGCGACTGATATGATATCGGCATGGATAATAAAAGAGTGCAAAGACTGATGCATCTAACTACTGACCTTTTTTTTTATATCTGATCCACACATGAGACCACAAGACCTATAGCACAGTGGTGCCATGTGTGGACAAGAGGAAGAGAATAAAGGAGGAGTCTGTTCACATTTTGCTTGAACAGCTGAGAGTTGCAATCTTTGGGGAAGGAAGAGACGAGGAGACCTATCAGTATCACCGGAGTGGTGATAAAGATTTTGGAAAAGTTGATATAGTTGTATAACTTTGCTCTTACACACAGATTTGCACTATTCCTCCTATCACAATCTTGTTTCCCTGATTCTCATTAGGTCTCATACCAATAAATAATTTTTCGAGACTCCTGATACAAATTCACTCCACATCCAAAAACTCACAACTATTCTTTCTACACAGTCTATGCATTGAATCATTTGTTCATAGCCCTTCTTCTTAATTGCATGTTATCATATCTAGGTAATATTCTGACCATAGTGAGAAAGTAACTAATGTTACTTTCTCACTATAGCTTTGTCCGGTAGTCCTTTCATATCTTCTCTCATGCTGTATTTATTAGCAGATAAATCATTTGTTCCTACCAGTACTACCATCTGTTTTACTTTTCTTTTCTGCTTTTCAATTATGTTGGATTTTACCTACCTGATTTCTATTATGAAATATCTTATCTCATTCTGTACTTTCTCCTTTTTTGTTTCTCTTTTTGTCTCTCCTTTTTCTGCTCACCATTCATATCCTTCTAATGTCTCTCTAATCGCTTTTCAACTTGTTTTAATTCCCTCATCATCTGTCTGATGGTTGGTTTTAGTTAAGATACTTCTGAAGTTAATTCATACTTAATTTCTTCATTACTTTTTGAAATGGCATGATTGTTTTTATTGAAGCTAACCACCATGTTTGCAATTTCAATGGTATTCTTCTTGTTACTCTGTATTGTTCTTGTGAGGTTTTGGTGCCATTTTACAATGTTGCTTTAATCTAGGTTCTTTCGCTTGGTTGAACAGCGGGAAGGAGTGATGACAAGGGGCCATCCCTGAAAGTTACAAAAGGAAACTGTGAGCAAGAGGATGAGGAGTGGTTTCTTTGTATGGAGGGTGGTTGAACCATGGAATGCATTGCCTGATAGAGTGGAGAGAGCAAGAATGGTCAGTGAGTTCAAGGAGTGGTATGATGGACTTTGTGTTTCTTAGGTGGGGGGGGACCTCCCCCTCGATGAGTGTTGATGGACTTTGTGTTTCTTAGGAAGGACCTCTCACGATAAGTCTTTTGACTCCATGGAGGCCTGAATAATAATAATAATAATGTTGGAGTAATCAACAAAATCTTAAGACATATATATCAAATTGTAAAATTTTTGATCTCTTTGTATATTTCTTATTATCTTTTATTATCTACTCTCTTAATTATACTTATTGTACTTATCTCTAACACTTAATTTATGCTATAAGTATCAACATTCTCACTGGGCCGATCTTTAACTATAAGAACGATGCTAGTGGTTTGGGGAACAAAGGGAATTCTAATGGCCAATACCAATTCCTTTGTCTCAACACTGGTTCTAATTCCCTTTTCAGATTCAGGGAAAATTTATTTTTTTCCACTGCGCCACCCTAAATCCTAGATTAACAAAGAATGTAGAATCAAGGAACCAGAAACAGTTTAGCTTACAATCTTATATTACTATAGGTTACGTTTGCGGTCGTAGCCTCACCATAAATTAATCTCCCGCCGTGGTCCGTATTTTATGAGCAAGTGCAACAGAGAAGAAAATCAGGCAAGTCATCAGTTAAACTTAAAAAGCAAAGCATTTAATTCAGTTGAAACATCTTACACATTATGGTTCTACACAGAATTAAGTAATCTGTTATTTCTAAGGAATGAGTATTAATTATTCAATTCTCTATCTCTATCATAGTATGCACAACAAAGAACTTCATACATAGTTAACAAATTCTACTTGATAGATCCAACTCATTCTCCAATACTAAGGACATTTGTTAATTTAATAACTAAGATAACTCCACTTGCTCTCACACTATTTCATTTACAAAATTCTCAAGATTTCTTTATCATTAAAAGAAACAATCTCTAGGCTCCACGTGCTCTCGCACTAATTCATTCACAAAGTTCTCATAATTACTCTACCATTAAAAGAAACAATCTCTAGAGTCCTTCCTAAAGTTACAGACATTCTTCTTATTACACATTTACAAAAAAAACAACATAGACTGTACATTACCAACTGCTGGGGAATTGTTTGGCCACATCACATATCTTGTCTGGACAATAACTTTCGACTCCAAGTTCATTCTGCTATTTTTTTGAGGCATTCTTCAAGATTTCGAGCTGTACTTATCTCTGCCGCCTAAATTAGGTAGACGTTGTTCTCTGGTGAACTGGCTTAACATCGCAATGATATTTCCGTAAGCATCAGTGACTATCTTCTGCTGAGCTGATTGCCGACCGGTAAACTTTCGGGAATTTCACAGCATAGTTCCTCAGTCATTGTCTCGAATCTGCGTCGAAAACGGGGAACTAAGAGTTGCCACGAGGAGGTTCCACACACAACAGCATAACTGCAGGAAGGCATGAGATCCCGAGCAAAAAGAGAGCACAAGCCAAAGAGTAAGAGGCTTTTTTCTGGCACTGCATGATGTTTTAAATTGCATGCCACACGTTCACCTCTACGTTACCCATAACTCAGCGCCACACATGGAATTCTAGTGTGATCTACGGAATGTATGAGTGTGTATGGGGGGGGGGGGGGGGGAACTACTTGCTTACGAAAAGGGTGCGCCTGTACTCTTTGTTGCACGTGTTTCTATTCTGGCCACTTTTATTTAATCGGATTATCCGTTTCTCCCAGCAATTTATAAGTACTTACACAAGAGAGTAAGGGTTAAGCATTTAAGCACTTTACAATACTTTACATTATAACATAATCCAATGAAAAAGTCCTGTTTAGTAATATTTTAGTACATTACAACAATTTAGCATATCTGATATATCAATAATTGATTCAAAAATACAAGCCCATGTTAAGTCTGTAGGAAACGTGAAATAATTTAATTTTAGTTTCATTCAGAACTTTAACAAAATACTTACAATTAAAGGAAAATTATGATTGAATGTTTTACTTCTCCTATTGCTTCTTTGCTCTGTAGGATCTTATAATGATGTCAGTTTAAATAAGCTGCATTAATTTATTTAAATAAACTGAGGACAAATTATGATCTGAAATCCATAAAAATTTTAAATTCAATTTACTAAGTCAAGTTAAGTGTAGCAAAGTGAATATCTTAAAATGTTTTAATATGGCAACAGATTTTTTTTTACCTTAGAATAGCCCAAAGGCTTTGTTTCTATGACGTCTATAGTATATGCTTTTCTATGACCACTGTCATCAAACTGGATATTTCCTGTAAGACCCATAGGAATGTGTATCTGTAAAACACCAAAAATTTAAATTAATTTGTTGCATGATGATTGTAAGATCTTCAGTGTGGTTCATGATTCATTATATGAAGTCCTCAAACTATCACTATCATGCCTTAAACAGACCTCACCAATAACATTTTCTTGTAATTCATCCACCACTCTCCAATCAAAAAGTTTATTTTTAGCTCACTCTCTTACCATTATACAACTTCCAGGAATGATCACTTGTTCTTCCCCTACCCTTTAAGTCTCTTTCTTATGTCATGACTAATCTCCACCATATGAGCAGAAAAGTTCTGATATCTATGTAGAGATAATAATGAGATGCTTCAGAAAAATAAGTTATCACAGAGCAAATATAAAATAATGGGTGAAGACAAGATCTATAAGAAATATAAGATGTAGGCTAGATTAGTGTCAAGCATAGTAACCAAAGAAAAAAGCACAGCATAAGAAGAAATTGGCCAACAGGCCAAAGGAAATCTAAGGCATTCTTCCACTAGGTGTATAAAAGAAATGATTATGGCATATTTACACTGATCGTGACAAACTTCTCACCACTTGCAAAGATACAAAAGAATTATTTAAAAGTATTTCATATCTATTACAGTAATGCTCTGCAAAATTTAGAGGAGAATGAAATATTAGAAGCAAATAAACACTGACTGTATATCAAGTATTGCATATTCTCAGTGGTAATAGTGATATTGGACTGAATAATATATGCAATGTTTTTCTCAGAGAATGAGAATGTGCCAAGGAGTTGACTGTGCCCTTAACCTGAGTGTTTAATGAATCTTGTTCAAATAATGATTCCAAAGGAGAGAAAGGAAGGCTAAATATGCCACTACATAAGAGTGAAGCCAAGGACAGTTTCTAATAATACAGAAAAGGGAGACTGTAGAAGAGAGGGAGGGAACTCATACAGAATGATATTTTTGGACTTTGCATAGGCAGCAGACTGTCTCATTGCATGTTACAAGTTCAGCGTGATTGACATGGACTGGCTGTCTGATAGATGCTGCCACTTTGCATATGGAAAAACAGCAAGTTAAAGAAGGACAGTAATAAGGCAATGAGAAGCTGTTCTTAGGCCAGTGTTGTTTAACCTATTTGTTAATGATATTGCATGTCATTTCAAATAAGTCATTGAGTTGTTTGCTGATAATGGAAAGTCTGAAGAGGTGAAATCAGTGATGGCAAAGCGAGTTCCTGGAGGAAGATTTAAATTTTTAAATCAGAGGAGCAGTTAGGTTAGGGGCAATATGAGGTGAAGTTCATTAATGAGTGTGAAATCATTATCCATCTTATGTGTTAGAGTCACTGAACTGTCACGGCCAAGTAACTTCATCTCAGAAACCTGATTACTGCTTATGACAGAGTAGTTAATCCTGTCTGTAGTATCTGCTATGTCTGTAAATTGCATATGTTCTTCTAGAAAAGCATGCCTATATTGAAATGAAAAATAAGTTTCTAGGAAGAGAAACTCTGCTGCTTTCATATGAGACCAGCTAATTCACCATCGCTTAAAAGCTTTTATAATGGTCCGTTGCATATTAGGTGGGATTCAAGCCCAACTCTTTTCAATCAAAGGACATCATTGACACCAACTTAGATATGAAAGCTCTCATAAATGTTCATTTGCATAATAATTGGTGGTGATATTGTTTATATTTCTTCAAAATTTCATTTATTTCTGATCATTTGGCCTAACTGCATAGTGTTTCAGAGTTTTGTAAGTTGCTAGTTACTTTTTTTTTCATGTAATTTGTAGCTTGAATTGACCAAACACAAAATAGTGGTAAGAAGGTCATAATAGCATGCACAAAAATCAAATGGAATACAAATATAAAAAAAAGGGGATACAGCTGAATGTGAAAATTACAGACGAATTTTGGAAATGAGCATTCCTAGTAAGATTCATGCAATTATTCTTGAGAAATAGATAAGAAAAATTGTGGAGGAGGCCAAACAGAGGACATCAGGATCAGATTTTCACTTTAGGACAAATAGTTGAGAAACCATATAAATTATAACAAGAATCTATATTTAAGTTTTGTAGATCTGGAAAAGGCATATGACAAGGTGCCAAGAGGAAAGCTGTTCAAAATGCTACAGTTATATGGTGTAAATGGAACATTATATCAAACAATACATAGTCTCTATTTGTAAATCAGCAGTTAGAACTGAAGGAGGTACAGGAAGATGGTTTGATGTTAGTCAGCTGTGCGACAAGGGTGTACATTATCTTCACTGTTATTCATCATCTATATGAATCACATTCCTAATATCAAAATTGGATATGTTAATCTCCTCCGTAGCGCAATTGGAAGAACGACAGTACATTGCGCCCTTCGATTGGAATAGGCCTAAGTTTGATTCTCGTCGCGACGGGAGGAATCTTTATCTGGACGATTTTCAATCGAAGGTGAGTTAGCCGATCTCATACAGAGGTAGCAGGGTTTTTTCTCCCAGCAACTCGGGTTTTTCATCCCGCATACAGACAAATCGGCCCTTCAGAACACACGCAATTTACAGACATAGAATACTAGTTGTAGTGGTGGTGGAGGTGGGCGGTAGATGGCGTTGATGGAGAGGACTCGTAGTAGAGGTTCAGTGTAGTGGTTGAGACAGTTGTAGATGTCCTCCTGCGATGAGTCTTCGGACTCCTTGGAGGTGTCAGGAATAATAATAATAATCTCAGCTCTTCATTTTATGTAGATAATGTTATACTCCACAATAAATCCAGGATAAGTCTGCAGCATTCCCTGACAACATTGAATAACTTTGATATGAAAGTCATCATTAAAAAGACAAAGACTGAAAATAGGCAGAAACATTGAATGCATCAACTACAGCCTGAATGGAGAACCTATGGAACAAGTAAAATATTTCAGCTATTTAGATACAATTTTTAGTGAAGATGGCAAATTAAATTTGAAAATAGCAGAATTAGTAAAACTGCTATGAGAGAGATTAGTTAAAATGCTAAACTAGTTGTATACAAGACTATGTTCAAACCAATTTTAACTTATGGATCTGAGAGCTAGGTTGGGAAAAATAAACACTTGATCAAAGACTGGAGACCTCTGTTATGAGAATTCTGAGAAAGATTAGTGGAGTCAATAGATGGCATCAATGACAGTATCACATTAAAAATAAAGAAATTAGGAAAGAACTTGACATTCAGCAACCAGGAATGGGAGAGGAAAGATTAGCAAAATAAGTGTTCTTTTCCAAGTTAGCAGGAAAAAGACCCAGAAGAAGACCAAGATACATATGGATTGAGAGAGTAAAAAATGCTTTAAAAGTCAGAAATATAAGATATGAAAACGTTGGAGTCTTTCTTAACAGATAACAGATTAATTTGGAGGTAAATTGTTGACCAGAAGTTAGTAATGGTGAAAGTTTTTCATGTAGTACTATCATAATTATACTATACTATACACCCCCTGAGTGTATATATCAGGAAATTCATGATAGTGATGATGAGATGTCACCTAGGAATAAGGAAAATGAATTTTTTGAGTTCTTGAGAAATAACTATTTTAGGCAGTATCTAATGGGATACACACAAGGACGAATTCTTGCATCTGAAGATGTGATTATGTGAATATCATCAGAGGATGTGAATATCAATTGGGATATTGTATCTTCTTCTAGGTGATGAGAATAATCATGGCATAATTGCTTGAATGGTGAAGAGCCATATGAAGACTTCCATGAGGAATGAATATATGTGGAATTACAAGGCTGATAATTATGAAAAGCTTAGGAGACAGCTTAGAGCTATAGTATGGAATGAGGAATTGAAGTGGAAGGAAGATAAATGCTGCTTGGACACTGACTAAGCAGCATTTAGTAATTTTTTTTTTTTACTCATTTTACTCATAATCATCGGCCTTGTAGTTCCACATATATCCATTCCTCATGGAAGTCTTCATATGGCTCTTCACCATTTAAGCAATTATGCCATAATTATTCTCATCACCTAGAAGAAGATAGAATATCCAATTGATAATCACATCCTCTGATGATATTCACATAATCACATCCTCAGATGCAAGAATTCGTCCTTGTGTGTGTCTTCCATTAGATAGTTTGTCTTCCAAAGTCAAAAGCTAATCAAATAGGTGTAAAAGAGTTGAATAAAGAGATGCACTCTAAAAGAAGAAAAGTTAAATACTGATAATAATCAGTTTCATGAAGAATACATAGAGCAGGCAAGGAAGATCAGGGACAACAAAAATGCAGTATGACAAAAATTAGCCAATGTGGTCAAGAAAAATCCTAGAGAGGATTCTTTGAATACATGGAAAGCAGAAGGAAGAAAGAATGATTATGGTAAGATGATGTTAATGGCTGGGTATTATACTATAACTTAGTATATTAATAATGACAAGTGTTTTTAATGCTATATTGTATTGAAATAAGTGAATGAAATATTAAATATATGTGGAAGTTGTTGTGCTTGAAAATAAACAATAATATTGACCACTGCTTTGTGCCCCTGACTCACAGGGAGCATGTCCCACAGTGAATGTGGAAGACAATCTTTGATGTGTAATATCCTCAAGTTCCCAGGATCAAGCAACTAGTCTTAGAAAAACAATTTCAGTCTTCCTACTAGGTAAGTGATAAGCAATAATATTATTTTCACATGAAAAAGAAAATAAATTCTGAGTTCACTTTGTATTTTTTTAAAAAAAAAAAAAAAAGGTTTTGCAAGTTTTGTGACTTCCCATTAATTCCCTGAATTTCGAGAGCTATAGTAAAAAGGATTAAATTAGAATTTTGAAGATGATTAAAAACACTTTTATTTCAATGTCGAACAATAGTTAAAATTGTTTATTACATAAAATCTATATGTAATCATTCTGTTTAAATTTAATTTAAATTAAATATAAACTATGTGTCATTTCTATTATATTTAAACAGCTTTTTTGTTTTTATTATGATTATCCTGGATTACAAGATATACTAACAGTGAAAAATGGGTCACTTGAGAGCCACTGCTCTACATAACTATTATTATTACATGACACCTCCATGGAGTCCAAGGACTCATTAATACTGCACAATCTACCATCTGCATTATACCATCTATCACCGAGACAATTAACAAACAAAAATACATGGTATTTTTGTCTGTTAATTGCATGTGTTGTCTGGCAGATTTTCCTGTTTTGCAGGATGAAAAAACCTGAGTTTCCAAGAGAAAAAACATGAATACCTCCATATTAAATTAGCTAACTCACCTTCAATTTTTTTTTTTAAAAAAAAAAAAAAGTCTACATTAAGATTCCTCTTATCATGACAAGAATAAATTCTGGTCTTTTCTAATCAAAGAACGTGTCTGATAATTATTCCAACTGCACTGCAGAGGTTTGGCTAAATGCTTTAGGAATATATGAGGATATTCCTAAACCTAAGAATAGACTAAGGATTTCTTTCTTTCACTTTTGTCAATTTTATGTATTTTTTATATTTTTATATAGTCTGGAAACCCAGCTCTAGAGACCAAACATGGAACTTTTTCAAACTACTTCAGCCCTCCGATAAGCAGGGTGGTGGTCTCACACCGAGCAAAATTAAAATTAATCTCCCACCTAAAGACAATAACAAACATCCATGCCCATGGCAGAATTTGAACCAGTGACCTGTTGGTTGGAGAGCAGTCATGCTAACTACTCAGCTAACCAAGCTGCTGCCAGCCTGGCTGGCTGAGTCTGTGCACAGATTTGGTCATCTTATTTCTATAGTAATATGGAAATCTTAGAAAGGGTGCATCTCCTATCTTAATTACAGAGCCTGGTAAAACAGGATTTTATCCTATTTATGACTGACTGAGGCATAAATTATTGAGAGAGGCATATTGGATAGATATCGGAGAGATTTTTTCAAAGAATTTTCAAAAAGGAGCAAAAATGAAAGGCTATCCCTGAAAACTGGATGTGGTAAGTAAGATTCTGAAGATAGGTGTTTTGTATAAAGCGTGGCTGGTAAATGGAATACATTACCAGTAAGAGATATCATAGGCGGCAAGTGGACAGTATTTTATCCTATGATGAACACATATAAATTGATTACTAAAAAATACCATAATTTTTTAATAAAGAAAACATAGAGAACCAATGAAGTAAATTGGTTGAGCAAAATGCACTGATATTTCCACAGATCTTCGCTCACTCCCAAGGTAGACACAGAAAGTGTATACCTGGATTACTAACATAAATTGTACCTTTTTTATATATTGAGCAATATAATGTCCATACTCCACATTATGTTTCGATTCTTGACAACTGGGTGATTCATTATTTTCTCTGATATTCTGGATGTAATTAAACTGAAAAAGGTGCGGCATTTCTCTCAAAAGACGGTGTAGTCCTTCTGCAATTAAATGGGCACCATCATAACTCAGAATGGCATTTATCTATAAATAAAAAATCCAGTTTAGTTGGATATTTATCAACATTTATATTTATGTGAACATAAAAAGTAAATGTCAGTCATTTCACAAAATTAAAAACAATCTTTTAATACAGTGCAATAGGCAAATATAACAGAATTTCTTTACTTTAATACAAATATTATAGCTATCCAAGAGATTAAGTGAAACAAACCTACAAACTCAAAATTAGGAATAACAATCACCTCTCAAGGGGTATTTTTGATAAAGAACAAAATAATAATGTGTGGTGGAGATACTTAATGAGCAATTCATAAAGATCTTTCAATCTTGTGAATGTGACTTCATAGAGAGATTGAGAGTAGTTGATGATGGGGAGGAGAGACTGACTGTGAGTAAGAGGTGTATGGGGAGTTGAGTAAACTAGATGTTAATAAGGCTGTGGGACTAGATAATATATCACCACGTATTCTGAAGGAATGTGCCAGGGAGTTGACACCTGTCTTGACATATTTTTTTAATATGAGTCTTGCACTCGGTCAAGTCCCTAAGGAGTGGAAGTAGGGCAAGATTGTGTCACTTCATAAAGGAGGTTATCGAACTCAAGCATCAAACTAAAGGCCTATCTGTGTGTCAGGTGTTGTGGTTAAGTTGTTGGAGAAGCTTGTGAGAACTAGGATCCAGAGTTGGGTTGACAACAATGGTATTATCTTTGATGGACAGCATGGATTTGCAAAAGGGAGGTCATGTTTTAGTAATCTGCTTACTTATTACAATAAAGTGACTGCTTCCTTGGACAGAGGAGAAGGATACACAGTAATATACTTAGATTTCGCAAAGGCTTTTGATAGAGTACCTCATGATAAATTGATAGTCAAACTAGAGGAGGATGGGGTTGGATATTAGATTAGTGCATAGGATTGGAGACTGGATATCTGATAGGTATCAACAAGTTTTATATGGGGGGAGGCGATATCCAGGAAAAGGAAAGTCACTAGTGGAGTGCCTCAGGGGTCTGTTTTAGGTCCATTGCTGTTTAACTTGTATATTAATGATATAGGTGAAGATTTGGATGGAGATATTCAGTTGTTTGCAGATGATGCAATGTTGGGAAGAACCATAAAGAGTAGTGAAGATGTTGTGGCCTTACAAGAAGACTTGAATAAATTGAGTGATTGGGCACAGAAATGGGGATGTGAGTTCAATGTTGCAAAATGTAAGGTTTTAAAATTTGGAAAACGAAAATGGGATGCAGAATTTATGCTTGGTGAGGATATATTGTTGGAGGTGGAAGAAATAAGAGATCTAGGGGGGGTGATAGTGGATAAGGATCTAAAATTTAGGGAGACACATAGCCAAAATTGTGAAGACAAACAAAGGCTTCTGGGAATGATGCGGAGGACACCAACTTGTGGACGTAGGGAGATTCTTGTTCCATTGTATAAGGCTTTGATTAGGCCACACATGGACTATTGTGCCAGATTTGGTCACCTGGTTTTCAGGAGGATGAAGTGATGTTGGAGAGGGTTCAGAGGCAACTCACTAAAGTAGTTTCTGAACCCTGGAATGTCGAGTATGAGGAAAGATTGAGAAGATTTGCCTTGCAGAGTCTGGTGGACAGGAGGAAGAGGGGGAGATATGATAGAGACTTACAAATTATTAAAGGGTTGTTATGGGATCAATGCTGGAGAAGTTCTACAGAAAATAGTGGGAGATCAGGGGAGAACCAGAGGTCATCCCTGGAAACTGTATAAAGAGGGTGTGAGTATGGGAGTGAGGGGGGGAGGTTTTTTCGTGCAGAGTTGAGAATGATTGGAATGCCTTGCCTGAGAGTTTGGTGTCTGCAAGGAGTTTGAATGTGTTCAAGGCACGCTATGATGAGCTGTGTGTGTGTGTGATAAAAGGACCTCCCAGATGAGTCTTTGATTCCATGATGTCTTGGGGTAATAATAATAATAATAATAATGATATTATTATTATTATTACGTAACATCTCCAGGGAGTCCAAAGACTCATCTAGGAAGGGCACCTACTCTACAACTCTCCACCAACATCCATGCCCACGGTAGGATTCAAACCTGCAGCCTTTTGGCTGGAAAGCGGATAAGCTAACCACTCGGCCAACCAGACCGGCAGAATAAAAGAATAATAATATTCTTATTATTACCATTCAAGACCTCCATGGAGTCACAGAACTCAGGAGACCCATCTTAGGTAACACAAAGTTTATCATGCCAATCCTTAAACCTATTCACCATCTGCACATTTACACCCCATCAGGCAATGAATTCCATGGTCCAAACATCCTCTAGGGAAAAAAGTGCTTCTCACCCTCCTACTCACCCTTTCACAAATTCCAGGAATGACCCCTCATTTTACTATAGGAAACAACATCTCTCTAGTGTCAATCATGTAAATACTTCTCAACAGTTTAAATGATTCTGTCATGTCAATCTACTATTAAAGGAACACTGTGGTTTCCATGTCCTCAGTCTATGTTCATAACTAACATTGTACGTTCACCATCTTCGTTAATATGTCTCCTAAACTTCAATTTTCATCAACTATCACTCCAAGATTCCTTGCTTCCTCCACTTTCTCTAGTACAGTTCCACCTACAGAGTATTCATCTTTTCATCAGTGGATCCCAAATTTCAAAACCTTACATTTAGTTGTATCGAACTGATATCTTGCATTCATCTGCTCATCTATCCCATTTATTCAAATCCTCCTGATGGGTTACCACAATGGTACTATTACTAATAGTGGCATAACAAGCTTTACATCATATGCAAATAACCGAACATATCTCTGCAATCCAGTGACAACATCATGGACATAAAAGCTAAAAAGTAAAAGTCCCAGTAGTGATCACGGTGGAACCTCATTTGTGACATTAATTTCCTTTGGTACTGCTTTGCTGAACACAAACACAACTCTCTGATATCTATCAGGTTTCCAATTTTAACTCCAATTCATTAACCTGATATCTAGTCCATACATTCCCACTTAAATATCAACTTATCATGTGGCAAAAAAAACCAGGTAGTATATGCCTTTTCCTCATCAGCCACTCTTGTCACATTCTTCATCTGCTGAACTTCATCTGCTTCTGTCATCACCTTACCATCGTCATCCATTAAAGTTATCCCTTCATTGTCATTTTTCCTTTTACTTTAGTTAACCTTCTTGTCTGTGCTTTGCACTACTCAAGGGATTTTTGATCACTTTTCTTTTTAAATTCTCTTTTTAACTTATGCTTATTTTGCAGCTTATGCTAAATGATGCTGCTCCTCCATTTAATTCCCATCTGATTTATCCTCCTGACTAGATATGCAAATTCTTGCACTACATGGACTTGCACTAACTTAGGAACAGTCTCCTAAGTTAGCCATAAATATCAGCTCTATAATATCATATAATATAATTACATTATCATTCTCTCTCTCTCTTCAATAGGTAGCAATGTGACTAACTTTGCTTACAGACAAAACTTCCAATGCAATTACCAAAAACCAGCACTGTCATCTCACAGCCATCTCAGGTAATTATCTCTCGATACACATATAAATTCTATTTCCTAAGACCCATGTATCCATTTCTCTTTTCAACCCATGTCTTGATATTTGAAGTCTCCCATAATAATTTCTTTCTGAAAATATGCTCACTGAGCTTATTTTCTAATGCATACCATCGGCCTTCTTTTTTTTGTGTGTGTCTTCTGGCCTATAGCAACAATAAACTATGTATTTTGTCTTATTGGTCTATCTCTCACCAGGCAGTTTCAAATGGAATACTTTCTGCTTCTCTGACCTATGCTTAACTCCTTTTTTTTTTTTTTTTTTGCTGCAACACATCTGTTTGCTGTTAATCCATCAGTAATGCTTTCTCCCACCCCTCATCCTGTTGTCTCTCTCTCTCTCTCTCTCTCTCTCACTCTCTCTCTCTAATCTCCCTGAAAATGGTATACTGCTTCCTATCCCAAGAACTATGTTATCTTCTGTTAGGATAATTTGGCAAAAGCAAAAACTCTTTCCCCCCTGTTCCAGATGCTTCTGGCAAAATATAATAGCCAAGAAATACTATACCAAGTGATCCAAGTGTAAGCAAACAGAGTTTGCATAAAGTATCTTCATGACTAGGCTACTTGTATATAGAGGCTGTTGAATTCGCATCAATTGCCCGTATCCCATAATGCAAAACACACTTCCTTTCAGACATGTATATTGCTATGCATTATGAGAAGGGTCATGATTTAAGACTGGTTTTGATCTTTATTGAGGTCTCCTTAGTGGGAGCTAGACACAGGAAGATATTAAGGTTAAATTAATGCAGAAGTTATATATTTCCTATATAGAAGTAGAAAAATGGTGTACCACCATATTTTTGAAATACTCTGGATTAGAGATAGTTGTAAAACGTTTTTTTTATTTAATCATTAAGCAAAATCAAGTGCTCTACTGGCAAAGGACAAACACTTCAATCTCCTGCATTGTGCAGTCTGAGAAAAAAGATAAGCATTGATATTAATTATTAGCGATTTACAGGTCTCGACAAATCTCAAAATTCTACTTGCCACACAAAAAAAACTGTACTTGCCCAATACATTAAGTTGATAGGATCTAGCAGATAAGCTTAGGTGTTGACAGTTCTCTATTTTGTAGGAATTGTAGCCTTGGCCAAGAAAGTACAATTCCTACAAAATTAGATAAAATACTACATACCCCATTACTTTTCCCTCCTCTAAATACACAGGAACACATTACCATTTCTATTCCTTATGTCAGAGGTAGTACATTAGAAAAGATAGCCAAAGTACTAATGAAACATAGCCTTCATACCACATTCAAACCTCATGTTAAATTAGCAACTCTGACCTACTCGCCAAAGGATAAACTTCACCCTCTAGCACACTCTCGAGTGCATGAAGTTCTGTGTGACTGTGACTTGGCCTACTATGGGCAGACAGGAAGATTGTTTAACATCTGCCTGGAAGAACATAAAAGATACATTTGCTACCATTGTTATGGCAAGTCAGGACTGGCAGAACATGCTTTGGACATCCCCTTCACACAGGATTAGATGAAAGAAATTAATGTGCTTTTTAGAAGTTGTTACAGATCTGAAAGATTATTTTTTGAATCAGCCATGGCTATGAAGAATTCTCCTAATCTGAACAAATCTTGTCTTGTCAGGTGTCATCTCCTTCCAGGATGTTGACTACCATGAGCTTCCACCATGTATGGTTTTGTGCTTCTCTTTTACATTCTTCATAAGACAAAAATGTCCAGTCCTTAATATTTCCCATACAATCTGTTCTTTGTCTTCCTCCTTGTATCATTCCTTCTAAAAGTGCTTTTTGTAGGGATTCATGCCTTAGTATGTGACCAAGGTAGGTGGTTTTTCCTTTTCTTAATGGTTCTCAACAGAGTCCCGTCTTCTCTAATCATCTCTAATATCTCTAAATTAGTTTTTTTGGCAGTCCATGGGACTCTAAGGATTCTTCTGAGGATCCACATTTCAAAGGCTTTCAGTTTATTTTCACAATATTTTGATATTGTCCAGGTTTCTGATCCATATAGTAGTGCTAACAATACATAGCATTTGGACAACTAATTCTTGATTTTGTGTGAATTTCTCTTGAGGTCAGAATGTTTTCAATGCTAATGAAGGTTGGATCTAGAAATTTCTATCCTTCTTAATATTTCCTTATCACACTTTCCATTCTCTGTAATTAGTTGACCCAAATATATATATAACTCTACTTGATCTAAAGTATTTCCTTTGATCGTAATATTTATATTTGGTATTTTCTCTTTTTTTCTCTTGTTACCAGTATGGTTTTGGTTTTTATAAGTTGAAATTATCCATATTTTTCACTTAGTTTCAGAATCTCTTCTAGTAGGTTCTGAAGATTTTTTTTTATTGTCAGCCAGCAGTACTATATTGTCTGCATATCTTAAGTTGTTTATATTTCTGCTTCCTATGCTGACTCCTTTAAATTCTGCTAATTGCTGGAAGATATTTTCAGTGTAGAAGTTAAAGAGTATAGGAGAAAGAACACAGCCTTGTGTGACATCCCTTCTTTAAAGGGAATTCCTCTGAGGTTTCTCCTGATATTTTTATTGAGGCATGAAAAATTAAGTATAGCAGAAAATTTTATTGAGTTTGCTCCCAATATAGATTTATTAGTAATATGGTATCCTTATCATCTACTCCTAATTTTTTGATGCATTGATTAGTATGTGACCAAGAAGGGCAGACAGGAAGATTGTTTGACTACACAAAGGACTTATTGTCAAAGGCCTTTGGGTAGTCAATAAAACATAAGTAGACTTCTTTCTACTTCTACTTCTACTTCTCTTCTTTTTACTTCTCCAGATATCTTTCTATAATAGTCCTTCTCTAGTACCTTTATTTTCCTGAAAACCAGATTGTGTTTCATTAATTTCCAATTTGATTTTATATTTCTTTCTTTCTAGGATGATATATAACAACTGTTCTATCTGACTGATCAGACAGATTGTTCTGTACTCTTGACATTTGATTGTCTTTGCTTTTTTAGGTATTGGTAGAAATAAACACAAAAACTTCTTATTCTGATTATAAGACCATCGGTTTAATACACACATGTACAAGAACACCGACTAATTTCACTAGCATACTGTCTAGCTTTGTCAAGACTAAAAAAGGTGAAAAAATAATAAATGCAAAAAAACGAAAGACTACAGAACAGTTTATAACGGTTAGGCAACCAAATTTGATAGCTCGCATGACAAAGTGTGCATGTAGTGAGATGCTTCAGTCATTATTGTGAATATGTGTTACATAGTTTTTAGCGTACTGTAGTTCTGCTATACTTAATGAAAAATTAAGTATAGCAGAAATATAAAAAAATACTTCAAAACTTAAATGAAGATTTAAGTTTTCTTTTTAACTCTTCAGACCAACTATTCATATTTACTATTGGACCGTTCCATATACAAAATACTTAACAAAGATCCAACTATGACTAACCATAATGAGACAAACCTTCTGATTCATAATATGAATAGTTGGTTTGAAGAGTTAAAAAGAAAACTTAAATATTCACATCCTATAACTCCTCGCCTTTATGGTCACCCAAAGTGCATAAAGAAGAAGTTCCACTTCATCCAATCATTGATGGCAGATTCTCTCCCACATATCTATTAGCCAAACACCTTGCCAACCTACTAAAAGGAAAAATCAGACAGAGTCTTATTTAAGGAACTCTCAACACTTTGTTGAGAAACTCAAGAATGTTGAGCTATCAAAAAAAGACATAATGGCCAGTCTGGATGTGGTCTCCTTATTTACAAACGTTCCAGTTGAGGAGGTCATAAACATTATAAAAGATCTCTTTCCTAGGGATATCACACAACTTTTCAATCACTGCCTGAAGTCCAATTTCTTTAAAGTCAACAACATCGTTTATCAACAATTAGAAGGTCTAGCCATGGGCAGTCCCCCCCTGTCACTACCATGTGCAGATTTGTTCATGGAGAAATTAGAAAATGAAATTCTAGCCAACACTGTTCCAAGACCATCAGTCTGGTGGAGATAAGTTTTTATCATTTGGAAAGAAAAAATAGAAAGCTTATATGTGTTCTTAAATAAGATCGACTTGTTTCACAACAAAATCAAATTTACTTTGGAATTGGAAAACAATCAACAACTACCTTTTTTAGATATACTGGTCAAAAGACAAGAGAATGATAATATTAAACTTATTATATACGCAGATAGCATCAGCCTGGCCAAAAGTTATTGGGATCACTGAGACGTGGTTGACAGAAGGGGATATAATAACAGGAATAGAAGTCGCTGGGTGCAGCATTTTTCGTCAGGATAGGAGGGGAAAGCGTGGTGGTGGAGGGGTACTGCTCATGATTAGTGACGACCTATGTCCTCTAAGAGTGGAGGCTTTGGAAGGAAGTGAGACAAATGATTTTGAGAGCATATGGTGTGAGGTAGAGGTAGGCAAGACAGGATATTTAGTGGGGTGTTGCTACAGACCCAGGAGCACAGAGGATGGGGACCAGGCGATATTTAGACAGTTAAGTTTGGCAAGTGCAAGAAGAATGATTGTAATGGGAGATTTTAACTGCAGTAGTATAAATTGGAGAGAGGAAGATGCATGTAGCAATAGGGGAATGGAATTTCTAGAATTCTTGAGGAACAAATGTCTTAGGCAACATGTAACAGAGGGAACAAGAGGTTCAAGAGTTTTGGATTTGGTTATAGCATCAGAAGAGTTGATAATAACTGAGATGACATCTCTCCCACCAGCTGGAGAGAGTGACCATATGGTTTTGACTTGGAAAATGAATACATGCAGGAGTATCAAAGAGACGGGAACTTATGTGGAATTATAAAGCAGGTGATTATAATAGTCTTAGACGTCAACTTCGGGAAGTTTCATGGAGGGAGGAATTGGAAGGGCGGGATATCATTAGTGCATGGGAAATTGTGAAAGAATATTTGTTAGCAGCAATGGTAGGTTGTATACCACAAGTGAAGAAGAGGACACAATTTGGAGTAAAGTGGATGACAAACAATGTTAAACAGGAACTGCATGCGAAAAAGAGGCTATGGAAGAGATATAAGGAGACAGGTGAAGAAAAGATGCATGAAGAATATAAGACACAGGCCAGAAGAGTGACTAGTGTGGTGTTATATCTTTTTGGTTCCAGTCTAGTCTAAATTTTGTATATCTTTTCTTTTATATTTTATCTTGTTTATCTTATCTTATTTTATTATCTTGTTTATCAGCTATTCTGTTGCTGACAAATTTGTAATTATTTTATGACTGCGCCAGCCGGCAACTGAATTCTGATATACAATCTTAAATTACTGAAAGGAAATGCAGGGATCAAGAGGTTTGCAGTCGTGGTCCCGTTTCTTTAGTTGCTAATGGATTCCCCTCTTATGCACGGTTCGTGATTTTGCAAGCGGTAATTCAATCCTCAGAAACATGACAGAATCATTTGGTTTAAACATAAGAAATACATTTATTTTGGCAAAACATAGAGATACACTTTAGTCAAATTTTCAATCCTAAAGAGTCTGAACTTCCCCACCTTCTTAAATTAACACATCCAAAAAAAGTTCTACTCTAAAATATTATATCGTCAAAATCACACTCTTCTTTATATTTCTACGTTCAGACTCTGTTAATTTCTACTAAGTTACTCAGTTATCATATATAGAAAATACACATATATACAGGCTTATTCTACAATTCCGGTATGGATTATATCAGACGTGTTCCGTCTGGCAAATTTTACATGAGATAACATTCCTTCTTATGTTCAAGCTTTATCCCCCCCCTCAAAAAAATTTCAGTTGGCATTCAAAATTAAACTTAATATAATAACATTAAATTTTTCTCCAATATAAACAGTCCGAAGCCTCGGTTTCCAGCTCAGCTCAAGTTTAGGATACCGCTTATTCCTCACGTGTAGACAAAATGTCCAAAGGAAGACAGTTCTTTAAACACAACATGGAAGTTGGCTATTTCCTTAACATTCAGTTTCTTATTCCTCTCTGGTTTAATACAAAAGGTTTCAGCTTACCATTCTTGCTTTATCTGGTAGTTATTGGGACTTGCTTAGCTAGATTTTCTGATCTCCTCACCGTATATGTCTCAGTGGCATCTGCACTATCCTTTATTCTACTCAAAAGGAACACTCTTTCACTGACTTATACACTGGCATTGTTCCACCAGTGGCTCTTCTCCTGGAATTCTGGCTGCATTTTTTTTTTTGTTGTAACTACGATCCACGCGGCACGTACAGCAAGGGGAAATTCTTGCTGCACACAGCGGCAAGCTTCACAGCTACTCAGCTCTCCGCTCAGGAAACCAGGAACAGACGAATAAGAGGACGATTGAATTCAGTGCCGAAACCTATATAGCTCAAGTCAGTGCCATCTCTTGGTGGTGTCGTCATGCACACAGCGGCGACCGATTGGTTACCACGGCTCCGAACTGTCTTTGACATGGCCTAATACTTGTATCAACTTATATACATCTTTTCATCATTTTTATATAGATTTCCTATCTTAAATAATCTACCAACAATCTCTGTTCGAGTTATGGGCTTCTCTAACATTATTAAATATCTACAAAACTGATTATATACATGTTCTAAATCATCAAGAGGCACATCTTTCATCTGGAGGCATAAGCATGTCCTTATCCATTTCTTTTGACGTTACCTTATGTAGGGTCGGAAAAAGGATGACTCATCAAAAGTGAATCAGCACTTTTTCCGACACAACAGTGGTAAGGAAAGTGAAACTGGAATATGAGAGGAGATTGGCCCTAAGATCCAAAGAAAATCCTAGGGAATTTTTTAGCTATGTGTCCAGTAGGAGGAGAAATGACTGTGGAAGAATGATATTGTGGGATAAAAATGGGAATAGATGCAGATCAATTCCCAACTGATGCAGAGGACATAGTGGAATTGTTCAATGAACACTTTATTGGAGTCAGTTTTAATGCTAGAGGGATAGGGCTGGTTCGAGGTTTAGAGGTACAGGAGGAGAGTGTGTTTCAGAAACTGAGTACTCTGGATGTCAGTAAAGCTTTGTGACTGGATGGCACTTCACCACGAGTTT
The DNA here is from genome assembly GCF_054136105.1 of Typopeltis vanoorti. Lineage (NCBI taxonomy): Eukaryota > Metazoa > Arthropoda > Arachnida > Uropygi > Thelyphonidae > Typopeltis > Typopeltis vanoorti. Next base: position 84,122,407 of record NC_143555.1, on the reverse strand, counting down.
TGAGAGAATGTGCTAGGGAACTGACAGTGCCTTTAACCTGGCTTTTCAATGAAAGTCTGGCTGCTAGAAAGGTGCACATGGAACGGAAGGAAGGTAAGATAGTGCCATTGCATAAAAGTGGTTACAGACTGGAAGTGAGGGACCATATACAGCATTGGGCAGATGAGGATAATGTTATCTGTGAGAGTCAACATGGATTTGTGAAAGGGTGCTCTTGTTTTAGCAATATGCTAGCCTTTTATAATAAAGTTACAAGAATATTAGATGAGGGAAAGGCATATACTGCAATTTTCTTAGACTTAGCAAAGGCATTTGAGAGGGTGCCACATGAGAAGCTGATATTTAAGTTGCAGCACATGGGTCTGGATGTCAGACTGGTCAACTGGATTCAGGATTGGCTGTCTGATAGGTATCAGAGAGTTGTGTATGGTGGAGCAGTTTCAAGGAGGCAGAGGGTTACAAATGGGGTCCCACAGAGCTCAGTACTAGGAACCTATATTGTTTAATCTTTATATCAATGCCATTGCAAGGGGATATTCAGTTGTTTGCGGATGATGCGAAGCTGGGAAGGATTATTAGTAATAGTACAGATGTGGTAGCCTTGCAAAGGATTTGAATAAGCTAGATAGATGGGCAAATGAATGGGGGTTTCAGTTTAATGCAGCAAAATGTAAGGTCTTGAGCTTTGGGAAACATCGATGGGATGCTGCATACTCAATGGGAGGAGTTATACTGGAGGAAGTAGGGGAGACAAGAGATCTGGGGTTGATGATTGATAGAAACCTGAAGTTTAGGGGACATATTGCAAAGGTAGTGAAGGTAACACAGAGGATTGCTGCAATTATGAGAAGGACCTGCAGAGATAAAAGGGTTATCATTACGTTGTATAAGTCTCTGATCAGACCACACTTAGACTATTGTTCTCAGATTTGGTCCCCAGGATTTGAAGGGGATAAATTAATTGTGGAAAGGATACAAAGACGGATGACAAAGATGGTTTCAGGACTGTACAAGGATAGTTATGAGGATAGTCTGAGGGAATGTGGACTGCAGAGTTTGGTGGATAGAAGAAGGAGAGGTGATATGATTGAGACTTTTAAAGTGTTGAGAGGTGGTTACAGGGTTGACACTGGGGAGTTCTTTCACTTGGTTGAACAGCGGGAAGGAGTGATGACAAGTCCTGATGGAGTGGTGAGAGCGAGAACGGTCAATGAGTTTAAGGAGTGGCTTGATAGACTTTGTGTTTCTTAAGGGGGGATCTCCCCTCAATGAATCTTGACAGACTTTATGTTCTTAGGAAGGACCTCCCACGATGAGTCTTTTGACTCCATGAATAATAATAATAATCATAATAATATATAAAAAAACCAACAGATACTGGACAGTATCTGCATTTTGCTTCCAATCATCATCATACACAAAAATACAGCATCATCCATATGTTACGAAATACAGCCCAAAACATAGTCACAGATGAAGGATGTGCGTACAGAACTTTCTCAAATGTCAAAATCTACATCTCAAAATGGTTATTCTCCAAACATAATCAACAAATTGCTTTATAAAAATAACCTTCAACAACAAAGGATAGCTACTCAGTAACGTTTCATCTGTAGTCATCCCCTATGTTGGTTCACTCTCCACTAAAATAGCTAGAATTTTGAGGCCTTACAACATCAGAATTGTGTTTAAACTGACTACAACCATTAGACAATTTTTAAGATCCCCTAAAGACAGCGTTTCATTTTTCAAATATGCACGTGTTTATAGAATACCATGCTACCATGCAATTATGGACTTTCCTACATAGGCCAAACTTCAAGAAGCCTGGAAATTAGACAGAAAGAACACATTGGAGATGTAAATCACAACAGAATGGATACCTCAGGTTTAGGACATTACTTCTCAACTTCTAACCACGCAATAGATTGGGAAAACAGCTCAATGCCATATATAGAGGATGATTACAGATGCCGAATATTCAAAGAAGCAGCAGTGGTCCTACAAAAAGTAAATAACATGAACAGAAATCAAAGAGCAGTACTGAAAGATACAGAGAAAAATCAGATTAATTCATTAAGTATAGCGGAACTACAATATGCTAAAAACAATGTAACACGTATTCAGAATAATGACTGAAGCATCTCGCTACATGCACACATTGTCACGCAAGCTGTCAAATTTGGTTGCCTAACCGTTATAAACGGTTCTGTATTCTTTCGTTTTTTTTTGCATTTATTATTTTTTCACCCTTTTTAGTCTTGACAAAGCTAGACAGTATGCTAGTGAAACTAGTCGGCATTCTTGTACATATGAGTATTAAACCTATGGTCTTATAATCAGAATACGTTTTTGTGTTTATTACAGTATATAAAGACCAAATATGAATAGTCTATATTGGTAGGAATGTCGAGTGCTTAAAATCTTTTGGCAGATGCCCAGTTTCGTATATTTTGTTATATATGTCACTCAGTGATCTTATAGCCTTATCATTTAAAGCCTTTAGATATTCTGCCATAATTCCATCTGTTCCTGGAGCTTTTCCTGGTTTCAATTTCCTAATGGCATTTGTTACTTCCCAGGTAAGAATAGTAGGCCCTCCAAATTTTCTTGCAATGGCTTATCTATTCTATCATGATAGTAGAGCTCCTTTGAATACTCTACCCATCTATCCCTTATTTTTTCTTTCTCCATTAAGATGTTTCCACTGGCTACCTTTTCCAAGATTTGCTAGTTAGCTCCCTAACTTTTATTATTATTATTATTATTACCCAAGACCCCCATGGAGTCAAAGACTCATCTAGGAGGTCGTTTTTATCAAACACATAGCTCATCATACCATGCTTTAAACACACTCAAATTCTCTGCAGACACCACACTCTCCAATCATTTTCGCAACTATCCATGAAAAAAACCCGCTTCTCACTTACCTACTCACACCTTTTTTATACAGTTTCCAGGGATAACCTCTGGTTCTCTCTTGCTCTCCCACTATTTTCTGTAGAAACTCTCCAGCATTGATCCCATAACAATCCTTTAATAACTTGTAAGTCTCTATCATATCTCCCCTCTTCCTCCTGTACACCAGACTCTGCAAGTTGCATTTTCTCAATCTTTCCTCATACTCGACATTCCAGAGGTTAGAAATTACCTTAGTCAGTCATCTCTGAACCCTCTCCAACATCTCTTCATCCTTCTGAAGACCAGGTGACCAAATCTGGGCACAATAGTCCATGTCCATGTGTGGCCTAATCAAACCATATACAATGGAACAAGAATCTCCCTACTTCCACAAGTCGGTGTCCTCCACATCATTCGCAGAAGCCTTTGTGTTGTCTTCACAATTTTGGCTATGTGTCCCCTAAATTTCAGATCCTTATCCACCACCTCCAACAATATACCCTCACCAAGCATAAATTCTGCATCCCATTTTCGTTTTCCAAATTTTAAAACGTTACATTTTGCAACATTGAAATCAATCCCCATTCCTGTGCCCAATCACTCAATTTATTCAAATCATTTTGTAAGACCACAACATCTTCTCTACTCTTCATGGTTCGTCCCAACTTTGCATCATCTGCAAACAACTGAATATCTCCATCCAAATCTTCACCAATATCATTAATGTACAAGTTAAACAGCAATGGCCCTAAAACAGACCCTTGAGGCACACCACTAGAAACTTTCCTTTTCCTGGATATCGTTACCCCATACACAACTTGTTGATACCTATCAGATAGCCAGTCTCCAATCCAATGCACCAATCTAATATCCAACCCCATCCGCTCCGGTTTGACTATCAACTTATCATGCGGTAATATATCAAAAGCCTTTGCAAAATCTAAGTATATTACTATGTATCCTTCTCCTATATCCATGGAAGCAGTCACTTATTGTAATAACTAAGTAGATTACTAAAACATGACCTCCCTTTAGTAAATCCATGCTGTCCATGAAAGATAATACCATTGTTGTCAACCAAATTCTGAATCCTAGTTCTCACAAGCTTCTTCAACAACTTAACTACAACATTTGACACAGAGATAGGCCTATAGTTTAATGCTTGAGTTCGATCACCTCCTTTACGAAGTGGCACAATCTTGCCCTTCTTCCACTCCTTAGGAACTTGACCCAGTGCAAGACTCGTGTTAAAAAAATATGTCAAGGCCGGCATATTCAACTCCCTGGCACATTCCTTCAGAATACGTGGCGATATATTATCAAGTCCCACAGCCTTATTAACGTCTAATTTACTCAGCTTCCCATACACCTCTTACTCACAGTCAGTCTCTCCTCCCCATCATCAACTACTCTCAATCTATCCATGAAGTCACATTCACAAGATTGAAACACCTTTATGAATTGCTCATTTAGTATCTCCACCACACTTTCTTCCACAGCTGTTTTTATAACATTTTCTCCAATCAATGTCATCCTTCCATAATCATTCTTTCTTTTTCCAGCTAAATATTTAGCTAAAAATTAAATTGGAGTAGAGTCCACAAGACGGCCTGTGACTAGTGGTGTGCCACAAGGATCTGTTCTTGGACCACTGCTGTTTAATTTGTTCATAAATGATATAGGAAATGATCTGAGAGGAACAGTTCATTTGTTTGCGGATGATGCGAAGTTGGGTAGGGCAATAGTGAATGCAGATGACGTCAAAATTTTGCAGGATGATTTGGATAGATTGGAGGTCTGGGCTAAGGAGAATGGATGTCAGTTTAATGTGGCAAAATGTAAGGTTATGCATTTTGGGGTGAAAAGATTGGCGGCAGTTTACTGCATTGGTGGAACTGTGCTCCAGGAAATTGATGAGGCACGAGATTTAGGTGTGTTGGTAGATAAGGAATTGAAATTTAGGGGACACATTGCAAAAGTGACCAAAACAGCTCATCAAATCACTTGGTTGCTGAAGAATACGATGACAAGCAGAGACAAGCAGGTTATTGTTCCTCTGTATCGAGCCTTGATAAGACCCCATCTAGACTACTGTGCTCAGATTTGGTCACCTAGGTTTCTTCTTGATGGGGGAGGAGGTGGAGAGGATCCAGAGGCGAGTGACCAAGATGATAGCAGGTCTGTGGAATGAACCGTATGAGAACAGGTTGAGGATTTGTGGGTTGCAAAAATTGGTTGATAGGCGGAGGAGGGGAGATATGATTGAGACATTCAAATTACTGAAGGGTTTCTATAAAATTAATTCAGAAGATATTTTTGAGAACAGGGCTGGTTGTGGGAGGACTAGGGGACATCCATGGAAACTGGGAAAAAGTGTGGTTAGTAAAGGTGTTAGATCTGGGTTCTTTACTTTTAGAGTAGTGAATGAGTGGAATGCGCTCCCTGAGTCTGTGGTGGATGCGGTGACAGTGAATGAATTTAAGGCGAGGTATGATAGATACTGTATGAATGTCAAATAGTTGTGATGAATATGATTTGGGGCCTCCCTCGATGAGTCCAATGACTCCCTGGAGTTGCCCGTAATAATAGTAATAATAGTAATATCGAAAGAACTCCTTAGGATTCTTTTTGGCTTCATTAACTAACTGCTGTTCATACCTCTCTTTAGCTACCCTCACCAACCAAGTCACCCTCCTTGCCTGGTCTTTGTAATCCTCATGGAATTGGTTATTTCAACTTCTCTTATGCTGCCTCCATAATGCCCTTTTTCTCTGTATCGCATACTTAATCTCTTTATTCATCCATTTCACACCCACCTTATTTAACCTTCTCATCTTTGGAATACATTTAGACATTGCATCTACTAGATAGTGTTTGAAAATCCTACTCCCCCCCCCCCAAGCTGCATCGATCTCTTTTCCAGCTAACTCCTCATTCCATGCTACACCTGCAAGCTGTTCTCCTGAACTCTTCATAATCACTGCCTTGTAGTTCCACATATACCCTTTTCTTACAGAGGTCCTCACACTGCTGGCAACCACACAGGTAATTACCTCATGGTTACTCTCACCAATTGGGGGGTGATTTGACACTTCATTTATAATTACATCCTCTGATGAGATGACCAAATCCAAGCCCCTCAATCCTTGTGGGCCCTCTGTTACATACTGTCTGAGGTAGTTATCCCTCAAAAACTCAAGAAACTCATTTTCTTTACTTCCAGTTGCTATCTCATCATTCTAGTCTATATTGCCATAATTAAAATTGCCCATTAGAACAGTCTTTTCTTATTTGCTTGGCTAATTTGATTATACATTTCATAGTCACTACCATCCACATTTCCTGGTCTATAATAACATCCAACCATGTATTTTATTCCATTCACCTCTGTCTCACACCATACTGCCTCAAGTACACTGGCACTATTTCCCTCTTGCATCTCTACTTTGTATGGACATAACTCTTTCTCTATCATTAATAGCACTCCCCCTCCCTTTTTACCCCCTTCTATCCTCACGAAACACATCATACCCTTCTATCTCTATTCCCGTCAGGATGTTGTCCTCATCTAACCATGTCTCACTTATTCCAACAATTTTTGGGTTATTCATTTTAGGATCCTCTTCAATTCCAACTATTTCCTCTTGATCCCAGGTCATCCCATTCCTTTCCCTGTCTACACATGCTCTCACATCCTCTTGGAGCATCCACCTTTCTCACGCAGTGTACCCCTGTTCCACCCTGAGCCTCTCCGCTTCCCTGTTCATCTATCATGAAGTTCTCTGGGTTTGTGTTTTTTGTGCAAAAGCTCAATTTCCTTGCATTTGTTGTTGAGCCATAATTCTTTTGCAATCGTGCATTCTTTCCTGATCTCCTTGTTAAGTTCTTGTATTCAGGATAATTTTTGTGTTTATTTCTTTCCTCCATCATTTTCAGTATCTTGTCATTCATCCAGGATTTACTAATCTTCTTCTTAAATTTGGGGATTGTTTGTTATACTGCCTTTTTTAATTTTTTTAAATTTTACTGCTATCTTTTAATTAATGCCATCTATCCTCAATCTAATCTTTAGGGTAAGAATACTTGGTAGAATCAGGAATGTAAACAGCAGTGGATTGTGCCAGTTCCTTTAAAAACCTATCTCTTATTTCTTGATTTTTAAGGGAGCAAAGATCATATTTTCCTATGTTTATAGGTTTCATTGTTTTCTTTAATTTTATTGCTGCTTTAATGACCATAGGGTTGTGGTCTGATCCAATGTCAGCCCCAGGTGTGTTTTAGCTTGTAAGATACCTTATTAACGTTATTCTGGAATCTTTTTTTTAATCATTATATAGTCAATCTGGTTCCTATAGCTGTCTCCGTTGCTGTTCCATATATACATAATATATGGAATACATAATAAACAAAGTATTTGTTATTACCAGATCATTTTCTGCACAGAACTCTTTCTTCTTCCTCTTGGATTTTATGTCCCAGGCCATGGTTTCACATGCAGGAAGAGATCTTTTCAAAGCTTACTTTAGCATTTAGATCTCGCATAACAATAGCTGTGTCATCTGATTTGCCTTTGTTAAGTGCATTTTGAATGTCTTCATAGAAGTGTTCTACATTTTCATCCGGGTAATCAGAAATAGGTGCATATATTGCTGGCCTGGTTGGCTGAGTGGTTAGCATATCTGCTCTCCAGCCAAAAGGCTGCAGATTTGAATCCTGCCGTGGGTATAGATGTTTGTGATTGTCTGTGAAAATACTAGTGGCAGTGGTGGAGGAGAGTAAATGGTGTTGGTGTGGCTGGTGAATTGAGCAGTGAAGACGGAGAGTTGTAGAGTAGGTGCCCTCCCCTCGATGAGTCTTTGGACTCCTTAGAGGTGTCGTGTAATAATAATAATATTTGGATGATAAAAATATTAAAAGGTTGAGCTGCAATTTTTAATGCAATTGCTCTATCACTTATGGGCCAAAATCCAATAAGAATTGGGCAATCATATTTTCAGTGCAAATGCTATGCCATTCCTATGACTGGCTCCACACGAATATATAATTGAATGACTCTTTTTGTTCATTTTTCCATTATTAGTCCATTTGATTTCACTGATACCAGATGTCAATTTCACTGCTTCAAGTTCTTGTATAAGGTTATCTAACTTCCCAGCTTCATATAGGGTCCTTACATTCCAATTTCCAAGCCTTAAGAGAAGATTCTTGGTTTTCAGACATGAAGGAATCAGGAGATACTCTCCCTGAAGGGTTTAAAGGTATCTTCTTCTTCATATGCTATTTTCATAGTATCTGTCTTACATTCCCCAGTTTCTTTCTCTTCTTCCCTGTAATGTTTCCAAGAGACAAAAGTTGCAGAGGGTCCAACCATGTCTCTATTGCTTAAATCCAATATGGTTCTCTGTTTCATGGTTTACTTTTGAAGGTTACGTGGTCAGGTTCCTGTCTCTTCCATGGTGACTGGTCACATCTCTGTTTTGTCTCAGAGCACGCCTAGACTATGTCACATAGTTTGCTGTCATGCCTTTATTACCATTGTCAAATTAAATTTTGGTCTTCTGTTAACTCTGCCATTCCAGTCTTCAAGTGGAACAAAGAGGAGACACTCTCCTTCATTATGGCATAAAATGCTGATACCCTCACTTAGTTTTGCATGCCAGTCAAGGCTTGGTCCCAAGGTGTGGCTGCTGGTGTATGCTACCAGCTACTTGGAGCCATAAGTGATAGTTGCATGAACAGTGGAGACCAATTCACCCAGCCACCAAATATTTTGATGACTGCTGAGCAGGCAGAGGTGCTACACTTACTACCCATACCTTAACCTGAACAAATATGGTTGCATTAATTTGCCAAAAATTTGGAAGACTATTATCTTAAGAGCAACTCCCACGTAGCTGTATTTTATTATTTATTTATTTTACAATAGAGGGAGCCAAAATAGGGCTTTAGATCTTTTGTCCATTACAATCGTATTGTTTTACATACTCACTGTCACGTATACATGCTGTGTTGTGCTCTGGTGTTGCTAATTTGAAATTCAGAGAAATATAAGCAAGTTACTAAAATATCTTTTTTTTTATAAAATAGTTCATTTGGTGTTGTTAATACCATTAAAAATAAGTCATGAATAAGTTAACAGGAGTTTCATAAACCTGATTATTGGAGCTATAAAGCTGTTTGCAGAACATTTCCTATCTGCAAGAACCATTCCCAAAAGGAGAAAGTAAATAATAAGAATAAGAAAAACACTCAAAATAATATTGATTTTTTTGGAAAATATACTTTGCTACACATGAATTTTTGTTACTGTCTAAAACTCTTTGCCAGTTGGCAAAATCTATTTGCCACAGGCAAGTAGGCATATTTATTGAGCCTTAGAAATTTATATAACTTTAGAATAAATTTAAGCCTAGTTTGGTTGTGAATGAGTGTGGTGTATTAGTGCATGGAAGTTATTGAGTTTGAATTACTTTCCAGTATACTGTTTAGAGTTTTGTGCGTTGAACATTTTCCTTCTATCAATTATGGAAATTGCCATACCTCTGCTTACTAATTTTAAAGATTACACTTTGAAAAGTATAATACAGAATTTTGTAGCAGCTTTCACCTGCAGCATCCATTATTTGGAAATGTGGCAGGTAGGATATGGAGGAATGCATGTTTTGATGAAATGTAAACAGTGGGAGGAGGTGGGTGACATTGATATAAGTATCTCAAATATCTCAAGTTTCAGAGGCAGTGATAGTACTAAGGAAATAGATATGGTAATGGATATGAGGCGGGTGGCATGGACCGGGGGGGGGGGAGGGTTATAGATAGACATCAGAGGATGGTGTATGGTGGAGTGGAATCAAGGCAAATGAGGGTGACTAGTGGAGTGCCCCAGGGCTCTGCACTAAGACCACTGCTCTTTAATTTGTATATTAATGGTATAGCAGAAGACTTGAAGGGGGACATTCAGCTGTTTGGTGATGATGCAAAACTAGGGAGGGCAACAGTTGATAAAGGTGATATCTTACAAGATGATTTAAATAATTGGAAGTGTGGGAAAAGGACAATGGTTGTGAATTCAATGTTGTAAAATGTAAGGTAATGCACTTCAGGATGAAAAGATTACACACTTTGTATTGTATTGATGGTACAGGTAGGCATTCAAAAATCTGGCCATCGATAATCCAGTTCCTTCAGATCTCCGGCATGGATTTCGGAGCGTGCATTTTCAAATTTACTGCGTTGCCATGCCACTGTTTTCTGTTTATGTTTTGATGGTGCTGTAGTCGATAAGCATTGCGATAACCTGCTTATTCCTTCTCATTTTATCATTTATTTGCTGCTGTATAGTCCCATTATGGATTCAGCAAAGAAAAGAGGTGACGTAAAATGTAAACATCGTGCGTTGTCGATCGTAGAGAGAGTGGAAGTGCTAAAAAAAACTTGATAGTGGCGTGTCTGTGCAAACCATTTGTGAAACATAAGACGTTGGCTCTTCAACAGTGTATGATATTAAAAACCAGAAAAAAAACCTGTTAAATTTCTTTTCTGACAGTGTATCAAAAAAGCAAATGTTTGTAAGGAATGACGGAGGGAAAAAGTTCGGAACTGGACCAAGTTCTCGTGACCTGGTTTAATTTTCGTGTAAGTGAAGGTGTGGAAATTTCTGGTGATTTATTAAAGGAACAAGCCAAAATGTTTCATGAAGAGCTGGGATTGCAACACAAGTGTGAATATTCGGAATGTTGGTTGCATCATTTCAAGTCACGACATGGCTTACAATTTCGTGCGGTGTGTGGGGGAAAACATTCAGCAGACAAATATGCGGCTTGTGCATATGTGGATGAATTTGCAAAGTTAGTTAGTGATGAACATTTAAGTCCTGAACAAGTGTACAATGCTGACGAGACTGCCTTGTTTTGGAGATGTATGCCAAAAAGAACTCTATCAACTGAGGATGCAGAATTGGCATTGGGATTTAAAGCTTCGAAGGATCGCGTCACGGTAATGTGCTGCTCTAATGCTGTGGGTACCCATAGAATGTAAGTTGCTCGTTATCGGAAAAAGTTTACATCCGAGGGTCTTCAAGAGTATGACACAGTTTCCTGTCCATTACCGTGCCAACAAGAAGAAGTGGGTTGCCACTGATATTACATTGGATTGGTTTCAAAACTGTTTTGTTCCTGAGGCTAGGGCTCACTGTAACTCAGTTGGATTAGACCCTAATTGCAAGATACTTCTTATTTTAGATAATTGTTCGGCACATCCAAAAGCCGATTTTCTAGTGAAAGATAACGTTTTTGTTGTCTACCTCCCACCTAACTGCACATCACTAATTCAACCACAGGACAATGGTATTATACGTTCTATGAAGTGTAAGTATCGATCCCTGTTAATGAGGCACCTCGTGAGTTCAGTTAATTCAGGCATCCCAGTACAGAAGTTGATAAAAGAATTCAACATTAAAGATGCAGTGTATGTTGCCAATGCGTGGAAGTCTGTGAAAACATCAAAACTGAAAAATGGATGGCATAAATTGTGAAGTTTAATGTTTACTTCTCATTCTAACGAAAACAATGAAAATAATATTGCAGGGTTTAGGGTTCCCAAAGAAAAGCAGCTTATACAGGAACTTCTTGCTTATGTTAAAGATGTAACTAATCCTGATGGCAAGGAGCTTTCATCAAGGATAAATGAAGATGTTTTAATGGAATGGATGAATGTCGATGATAATGTGTGCCTACAGTTCATCATTACACTGATTCTGAAATTGTAGATATGGTTAAAAGTCTGGAGAGAAATGCCTCTACAGGTAGTAATGAAGATGAAAGCAGTGACGAAAATGAGGAAGATGTAAGAGAAAGAATCTCTATTGACAGGTTAATTACGTTGACAACTGAACTGCTGGCTGGAGCAACGAAGTTTTGTAAGTGAACAAGAAATCATGAATGTTTACTTGCTCCAAGATATGAAGCAGCAGACACTGCATGATATATTCAAGAAAATAGCTAGGAAGCAGGAAGAAGCAGCAGTGGTGTCCACACTTGATAATCCACTGCCATTAACTTCAAGTCAACCAGATCTGCTGTCACCACCATCAACATTTTATTAATTAAAATTCTGAGGAACTATTTTATTCAGTTGAACTAAAATTCTGTAGAACCGTTATATTTAGTTGGTGAACATTAAAATTTCATAAGCTTTTCATTTAGTGTTTAATTTTCTTTCTTTAAAGGACCGTACAGTTATTTTCTGTTAAAAATATACAGTATATATAACCATTCAAAATCCAGCATTTTCAAAAATCTGGCACCCTTTAGGTCCGGAGGTTGCCGGATTTTTGAATACCTATCTGTACTGGAAACTGATAAGACTATGGATCTGGGAGTGATGGTGGATAGAGATTTCAAATTCAGAGGACATATTGCAAGAGTTGGCAAAATAGCTCAGAGAAACACAGGCGACCAAATCTGTGCACAGTGGTCAACATATGGCTGAATCATAGCGTTATAAAGAGGAATAATGACATCCCTATCTTTACTTGTCATATGCCCTTCAACATCCAGATTGGAAGTTTCTTCACTTGGTTATACTATAAATTAAAGATACCAAGAAATTATAAACTTGGTTTAATCCTTTATCCATGTGTAAGCAAACAAAGTTTGCACCTGAAGTATTTTCAGGACTGGGGTGACTCGTGGTAGAGGTAGTACGACTTCCAACAACCTTTCTCTAATCCAGACTAATTTAATAATAAGGTGGGACACCTTTTGGCAATTGGTATAAGAAAATATTGAAGGAATGTGGACTGCAGAGTTTGGTGGATAGAAGAAGAAGAGGTGATATGATTGAGATTTTAAACTGTTGAGAAGTGGTTACAGGGTTGACACTGGGGATTTCTTTCGCTTGGTTGAACAGCAGGATGGAGTGATGTCAAGGGGCCATCCCTGAAAGTTACGAAAGGAAACTGTGAGCAAGAGGGTGAGGAGTGATTTCTTTGCATGGAGGGGTGGTTGAACCGTGGAATGCATTGCCTGATAGAGTGGTGAGAGAGCGAGAACAGTCAATGAGTTTAAGGAGTGGTATGATAGACTTTGTGTTTACTAGGAGGGACCTCCCACGATGAGTCTTGATAGACTTGTGTTTCCTAGGAAGGACCTCCTGCAATGAGTCTTTTGACTCCTTGGAGGCCTAACTACTACTAATAATAATAATAAATATGACTTCTGCATTACTTCCACCTTGGTATCACCTCTCGGTCTGGCTCCCACTGAAGAGATCTCAATAAAGGTCGAAATCAGTCTGGGTAATGACTTTTCCCATAATGCATGGCATTATACATGTCCACAAGGAGATGTGCTTTGCATTATGGGATACTAAGGCAAGTGATGTGAGATCATACCACCTTTACCAGCAGTTGCCCCAGTCCTGAAAATACTTCAGGTGTTAGAGTAGTGTTTGTCTGGAGGAATGTGTGTGTGTGTGTGTGTGTGTGTGTGTGTGTGTGTGTGTGTGTGTGTGTGTGTGTGTGTGTGTGTGTGTGTGTGTGTCTGTGGAAATAAAGCAAGGTGAGAATGTGGATGATATAACAGCAATATGATCTGAGAGGTAGTGTGAATTGAGTGGAGAGACATTTGAGGTTATTGTGAGGAAATGTGAAAGAGAAATGTGAGAGAGGAGACAGCAAGTGTTTTACCCAGATACGATAACTCAGAATGAAGGAGGAGAGCAGCAGTAATGAATGACATGATAGCGAGGATGTGTTGAAAGAGCTCTAGAATATGTGGGTGCTTGGAGTTGATATGAGAATAAAAAAGAGCTGAATACATGAACTGGACTGCATCTAAACATGAAAAGGCATAGGCATTTGGAGAGATTGTTGTTCTTGAAGCATGACAGTGTTAGAGCAGGAAAACTAGATTTCCAGGGGGTGGCCTCTTGTGGGAACAGTCACTTGGGGGGGGGGGGGTATGGTATATTGCAGAGTGAAGTGGAGTTTAGAGGGAATAATAATAGGTACCAAAATAGTGAAAATGCATTCATATTTCTTTACACAAATCCCATGAGCATCAGGAATAAAGGAAGTGAAATGGCAAGCCTTGGCTTATTCTAAGATTATTGGAATCTGTGAAATGTGGTTGACGGAAGATGATGTCATGATAGGAGTAGAAGCAGAAGGATACGGCATATTATTTTGGCAGGATAGGAAGGGCAAATGGGGTAGTGGAGTGTTACTTATGATGAGTTGAATCCTCATCATAGTTCTGATCATTTGTTCTCAGAATGGATGGAATCCATTCTGAGAACAAAAACTATTAGTGCCATTTGAAAGGAAATGGCACTAATAGTTTTGAAGGAGTATGGTGTGAGGTGAAAATCAGCAGGACAGGATATTTAGTTCGATGTTGCTTATGTTTAGGCAAATCGGTTTGGTGAGTATAATGCAAATGATTATTATTAGAGGTTTTAACTATAGCAGTATAAATTGGGAGAGAAAACAGCATACAGCAGTAAGGGAATGTAATTTCGGGAATTCTTGCGGGACAAATGCCTCAGGCAACATGTAGTAGAGAAACACGAGATTCGAGAGTTTTAGATTTGGTCCTTGCATCAAAGGAGTTGATTGTAACTGAGGTGAGTGTCTTGCCCCGTTGGCAAAAGACTATGCCGTCTTGATTTGGAGACTGAATAGACATGCAGAAGTTTTGAACAGAAAGGAATTTATTTTGTATTATACGGCAGGTAACTATAATAATCTTAGAAATCAACTTAGGGTGATTCCATGGATGGAAGAATTGCAAGGGAGAGATGTTGGCAGTGTGTGTGGGGGGGGGCTAGTTAATAAATATTTATCAAGAGCAATAGAAAATTGTATTCCTCAAGTGAAAAAGAAAAATGGTTTGGTGTAAAGTGGATGGAAAAAGTATAAAGAGAAAGATGGAAAGCAGTTGTGTAAGGAATATAAGACTCGGGTGAGGAGGGTGACTAGTATGGTAAGAAAGACAAAAAAATGGAATATGATGAGCATTTAGCTTTAAGGAAAATCCCAAGTAATTCTTTCAATATGCTGTAGCCAGTAGAAGGAGAAATGATTGTGGAGACAAATGATCCTATTAGATGAAAAAACAGATAACATGACCAATGCAGATGACATAGTGCAGCCATTTAATGATTAGTTTATTGGGACATTTAATCCTGGAAAAGCAGGTTTTATTCCTGAAGGAATGGAAAGAATGGGAGAAACAAGAACACGATACCATCCCTAGATGTTGTGAAAGAAGGGTGAGGACAAGTGGCTTTTTATATGAAGGGTAGTTGGACCATGGAATTCACTACCTGGTAGTGTGGTAAATAAGTTTAAGGAGCAGTGTCAGCTTTGTGTTGTCTAAGAGCCTCCCACAATGAGTCTTAGGACTTTATTGTGTCCAGAATAACAGTAATAATAATAAGATACAACAGACAAGAAATTATATTCTTGTGTTAATCCTATACTCAAGCATAAGCACACAAAGTTTTGCATGAAGTATCTTCATGACTAACCTACTTGTATATAGGGGTGTTGACTTCATCATCAATTGCCTTAGTATCCCATAATGCAAGCACTCTCTTCCTGTAGACGTATATGCTATGCATTATGGAAAGAGTCACTACCCAGATTGATTTTGACCATTATCAAGATTTCTTCAGTGGGAGGTAGTCCAGGTGTATTACATGAAACCAGCTTGAAGGTTGTCTTTTTAAGTACTAGTTGGAAATTCATGGGAATATAATAAGGATTCAAATGAAACCATCATCTTTAAATAAGTCTTTTCATCCACTGAACTCAATTCACTGGTAATGATCTATCCATACACCATTCCTCCTGCACAACCTATGCAGGTTTGTGTAAAAAAGGCTCCCAATTAACATAATTTTTTTTTACTTTTTAATTGTGGATAATTCTGTGTTTACATGAAAGAGTTGCAGTAGAAGTTGTGCACTTGCAGTATTTGTAGTGTTGGGGGGGCTTTTTTGTTGGTTTATAAAATCATTAAACTTAGAGTGGAGTATTGTAACTTGTGAAAGAAAGAAAGACAGAAGTGGCTTTGTCTTTACAAGCGTTAAATTTTTATTTCAGTCATTTCATGAAACGTGAAGTGTTCTATATGTATCCATCAGATCATCATCATCAATTCCTGCCGTGTACCCTCAAGCGGTGTACAGGATATGATAGTACTACATGAAAAATTTACATCATTACTAACTTCCTATCTACAATTTTCCTCCAAATCAGTCTGTTACTTGTCAAGACTCCAACATTATCAGATCTTACAATCTTGGTCTTCCTCTGGGCCGTTTTAATACCAACCTGGCAGAGAACACCTGTTTTGCTAATCTTTCATCGTCAATTCTGTTTAAATGACCATACCGCTGAAATTATCTCTGCTAACACATTCCTGGATGCTGACAACATCAAGTTCTTTCCTAATATCCTTGTTTTTAATATGATATTGCCATTGATGCCATCTGTTCATGCCCTAATCTTTCTCAGTCTCAGGACTCTCATATCTGCAGTCTCTAGTCTTTAGTCAAGTGTTTTACTTCTGACCCAACTCTCAGATCCATAAGTTAAAACTGGCTTGAACACTGTCTTGTATACAGCTAATTTAGTGTTCCAACTAATTTCTCTTGCATTCCATACGAATTTATTCAATTGACTTCCTACCATACCAGCTTTGTTGATTCTGTTGTCTATTTCCATATTTAATTTACCATCTTCACTAAAAATCGTGCCTAAGTAGCTGAAATGTTTCACTTGTATACAGAACAGTGGTAGAACTGTTCTATATAGAACAGTTTCATTAACTTTGTCTTGTTATTGCTGACCTTCACACCATATCTATTATAACAGTTATTCAATTTAGTCAGGGAATCTTGCAGACTTGTAGCGGATTTATTTAGAAGTATAACATCGTCTGCATAAAGCAAAGAGCTGACATTAAAATCTCCAATTTTGATATCAGATTTAATACCACTTTCCTTCATAATGTGATCTATATAGATAATGAATAACAGAGGGGATAATGTACATCCTTGTCTGACACCAGATTTAACATTAAACCTTCTTCCTGTACTTCCTTCAATTCTAACTGCTAACTTACAACTCAAATAAAGACTAAGTATTGCTTGATATAATGCCCCAGTGACACCATATAATAGCATATTGAATAGCTTCTCTCTTGGCACCTTGTCATATGCCTTTTCCAGATCTACAAAACTTAAATACAGATCTTTGTTATATTCCCATGATTTCTCAACTATTTGTCGTAAAGTGAAGATCTGATCCTGACAGCCTCTATTTGGCCTGAATCCAGCTTGTTCTTCACCAAGCTTTTCTTCCACAATTCTTCTCAACCATTTATCAAGTATACTTGCATAAATCTTATCAGGAACACTCAGTGGGGATATACCTCTGTAATTCTCACATTCAGTTTTATTTCCCTTTTTATATATGGGTACTATGAGAGCTCTACTCCAATCATCAGGAATTCATCTCTCCGTCCAGGCCTTCTGAACTATGTAGTGAAGCCCCTATAGGACTTTTATACCTCCGTACTTCAGTATTTCTGGTTGAATATCATCTATTCTTGCTGCCTTTCCACATTTCAAGCCTTTGATGGCTTTTTCTACTTCAAGTATGGATATGTATTCCTGACTGTATGCCTGTTGAGTGTTTTTTACCACTTTGCTATCACTGCTTGTTTCTTTTAGCAATTTTTTGTAGTAATTACTCCATACTTCAAGGATATCTTTTTCTTCAGTTTTCACGTCACCTTTACCATCTATGATTCCTTTTACAGCACTCATTCCTCCATTTCTGAACTTCTTCAACAACCTCCAGAATATCTTATCACCTTCTTGATATTTATTTTCTATGTTTGCTGTTTTAAGGATACTTGTGACATAAGAATGAATGATATATGCACGTAAACAAAAGAAAGGTATTTAATTAACCAAATATTTTGGTCTGGAAATAGCAGACCATCCTCAGTGGTATTACAAGAACAGTTTAAAAAATACAAGCTAGAATACCAACAATAGATCATTAATTTATATCACTAAGTATGAAATGGAATATTTTGAAGTAGAGACATGATTGAAAAAAAAAAAAAAATAATGTAAAAAGTAATCTTGATTAGACTTTCCCAGATTTTTGATATAAATATGCAGTCATTTGACTGTATATCTATATCAAGGTGTAGTTTGTGGCCTTGATACAGTTAGTCAGCCCACAAATCACTGATGTTAATGAGACATGCTTATGGGAATAGAATATAATGACTATAGCATTTTTCCAAAAGACAGAAAAGAAAAAAGAGGAGGTGGGATATTACTGACGATTTCAGAACAGTGATGTCCTCTCAAGGTGGAACTTGAAGAAAGCAATAATGATAGTGGTTTTGAAGCCATTTGGTGTGAAGTTGAGATTAGCACAAATTGTAGTTATTTAGTGAGATATTGTTGCTACAGGCCAGGAAATGCCTAGGGAGAAGATTCTGAAATGTTCAGACTGTATTAGAGCT
The DNA here is from genome assembly GCF_054136105.1 of Typopeltis vanoorti. Classification (NCBI taxonomy): domain Eukaryota; kingdom Metazoa; phylum Arthropoda; class Arachnida; order Uropygi; family Thelyphonidae; genus Typopeltis; species Typopeltis vanoorti. The sequence continues at coordinate 84,103,952 of NC_143555.1, read as the reverse complement.
TCAGGGTAAATGAATTCATCCACCTTCTAGTAGAAGAAAGGGTAAATATGGAAGGCTGACTTTAGTTGCTGCAGATGGAACAAGAGTAGGTTCGTATACGTCCCGTATTTTATGGGATTGTCCCTTATTACGAGTTTGTGTCCTAACGTCCCAATAAAACTCTTCGGGACGCAGAATTGTCCCGTGATTTGTAGATTTGTGTTTAACATTCCCATTCTTAAACATAAAGTATGTAATTGCCAAGAAATCGATATTAGTTATTGATCATAAAATTGTCTTATCAATTGACAATACTGACATGTTGCGGGAATAATGCAACTAGCAGACGTTGTAATAGCTAAGCACAGCTTATTTGATAAGACACAGATCTGTTATGAAACGTAATTAGTTTTATTATTTTATATACCTTTAAAATGCCGAAGGAAAGTGTGTTCTCACAGAAAAGCTAAGGACTGAATACCCTTTAATCATACTATGTAATTGTGATGGCAAAGTCGACAAGAAAGTGAAATGCACACAATGTAATGCTATATTCAGCATACAACACAGCGGTCGGTCAGACCACACAGCACATCACTACGAAGAGACACAAATTAGCAGAAAATACAAGTGTAAGTAGTAAAGTGTCAGATTATTTTTCTAAAAAAACAATGGGTGAAATGGAAAGAAATCTTGCAGCTGATAAAGCTATATTTGCATATCATGTATGCATGCACAACCAGAGTTTCAGTTCGATGGACTGCACGCCAAAAATAATCCGGAAACTATATAACAAAAAGTTCCCTTGCGGTCAAAAGAAGGCTCAAGCTATAATTGTGAGTGTATTAGCACCTTATGCAATGGCTGTTTTCAGAAACGAACTTGAGAAAGCTAATTATGTGTCAATAGTGATAGACAGTTTTAACCACGGTGCTTTGAAAATAGTTCCAGTTCTAGTTCCATACTTCATACCAGAAGAGGCCATCAAAATTATGGTTCTAGAGTTTTTAGATTTACCGTGTGAAACTGCAAACCAACTTACAGAATATGTATGGCACCTAGTGATAAAGTGAAATATTGAAAAGAAAGTTGTTGCCTTGTCAGCAGATAATACTAATACATATTTTGGTGGAAGTTCCAGAAGAGGAAAGAACAATGTTTTTCATAAATTGAAATCAAAATTGAATCGTACATTGATAGGAGTTGGTTGTTCATCCCATATCATACATAATGCTATACAATGTGCAGCTGATACATTGCCCATGGACATTCAAGCTGTCATTGAAAAATTATATCAGCATTTTTATATCTATACTGTTGGAGTGCATACACTCAAAGGTTTTTGTGACTTTTTAAATACTGAGTACAAGATAGTGTTAGGGCACTCAAAAACGCGATGGTTGTCTCTGTACCCTGCTCTCAAAAGGATGAATGAGATGTACGAAGTTTTCAAATCATATGTTCTTTCACTTGATAAACCACCATTGCTTCTAAAAAATTTCTTTAGTAATCCAGTTTCAGAGCTAATAGCCACATTTCTAGAATGCTGATCTGAAATGTTTCATGCAACAATTTGTGCAATTTAAGGTCAGAAAGTCACTCTTGCTGAAGCAAAATCCATTATTGAAAGCCTCTTAGAGAAACTTTAGCAGAGACGAGATAATGATTTTGCAATACGGAAAGAATAGTCCTTACTGAAAGCATTAATTGAAGATGGACTCATCACTGAGAAGAATTATGGTAATTATAAAAATGAATTTTATAACATCTGTATAGAATGCATCCAAGAATGGTCTTCTGACACTCTTACTTTTGAAAGTTTGTCTTGGATTTTATTGAAGAATCCAGAAGCCAGTCTCAGTTGGAAAAGTGTACAGAAAAGTGTAACAACAATTGAAGAGGTGTGCCTAAACACAAAAATCAATGAAACTGAATTGTTTGATGAGGTGATGATCTTGAAAAAGGCAATTACAGAGAAGAAAGAAGAAATTAAAGCAAAATCTACAGGATAAATTTGGTATGAATTATTTAACAGTGTTGGAGTAAATGAATTAATAAATTTGAAGAAGACTGTTGAGTTCTTCTGCTGTATTCCTGGCACAAATGCTAGTATTGAAAGACTGTTTTCCCCAGATGAACTCCTTATGGACAAACAAAAAGAATAGGTTATCTGTAGAAACTGTGAAAGCTATGCTCATTGTTAAAGTGTTTTTCAATAAGGACTGTGTGGAATTTCATAACTTGGTAAAACATAATCATTCTTTACTTGAGAAAATAGAGTCATCTGAGAAGTATGTCACAGGCAAAGATCATTGATTTCATCATCATCATCACGAACCATGGGCTCACTGCCCGTTGATGCCTGATGCCTGGTTCACTATCTTCTTTCACCTTTCTTTGTCTAATACACAGTGTCGCAGTTTTTGTACACCCATTCCACACCAGTCTTTTATATTGTCTATCCATTCTCTGTATGGTCTACCTCTTCTGTTTAAACCATCCAAAATACCAAACATAAATGTCTTTATCTTCCGGTCCTCACTCATTCTACAGATGTGTCCAAATAATTGCAGCTTCCGTTTTATAATATTCTGCATTAGATTCTGTTTTGGTTGTATCTTCTGATAGAGCTCTTTATTGGTGATTTTCTGTACCCATCCTATTCTTAGAATCTTCCTGTAACAAGTTCTTTCAAATGCCAAAATTCTTTTTCTTGATTCCTTATTTATTACCCATGTTTCAGATCCGTACAGTACACTACTGAAGATGCATGTTTCCAATACTCTTAGTTTTGTTTGCAGACTGATCACTTTACTTTTCCAGATGTTATCCATGGACTTCAGATTTGTTCTTCCCTTTGCAATCCTGATTTTTATTTCTTTTTTACAGTCTAAGTCATATGTCAGTTTACTTCCCAAATATGTGAATTGTTCTACATTTTCTATATCAGTTCCATCCACATGTATCTTTTGTTTCATGTTCTTCTCACCAAATACCATTGGCTTTGTTTTTTCAAAGTTCATAACAAGTCCAAATCTCTTCCTTTCCTCGTTTAACAGTTTCAGTGTTTTTTGTAGTTCTCTTTTGTCTTCTTCAATAATAACAATGTCATCTGCAAATCTCAGATTGTTAATTCTCATTCCATGTACAGATATTCCTTTGGCATCTTCTTTCATTTTATCCATTGCTCTTTCTAAATGTGCGATGCAAATGCTTGGTGATATTGGGTCTCCCTGTCTAGTACCTCTGCTTGTTTTAAACCATTTGCCCAAATCATCACCTATTCTAACTGCTGCAACTGCATTCTGATAAACATCTTTTAATATAGCTATTCGTTTTTTATCAATTCCATAGGATTCCAGAACTGCTAATGTCACTTTCTGGTCAATACTGTCAAATGCTTTCTGAAAATCAACAAAGCAAGTATATATGTTTTTGTTTTTTCTCCTAGCTTTCTCTGCTATTAACCTCATTGTCAAAATCTGTTGAATTGTAGTTCTGTCCTTCTGAAATCCTGCTTGCTCGTCTGCAAGGTATGTGCTTCCAATTGTGTTCTCAATCTTTCTGTCAATATGATCATTATCACTTTACCAAGGTGACTTATCAAGGCAATTGTTCTATAATTTTTACATTCTAGCGTATTTCCTTTCTTGTATAATGTTACTAATATTGATTTCACCCACTCCTCTGGCATTTTCCCTTCTTTCTTACATAGTTGGTGCATTTCTGTAACCATACTTTCACCACCATATTTAATCATTTCTCCAGTAATGTTATCGTTACCAGGACTCTTGTTGTGTTTTAGCCATCCTATTGCTTTTTCTACCTCTCCTCTTAAAATGTCCATATCATGCTCATTACCTGGTGGTGATATCTGCTTCAATTCTTCAGTCAGTTTCCCAACGCTATCTGAATCTAGTTTTTCTTCATATAACTCACTACAGTAGCTTGTCCACTGCTGTACAATTTTTTCTTTATTCATCAATACTTTGCCTTTTTCATCTTTAATTGTGGTCTGTTTTGTTGCCACTTTCTATTAATGGTTCTGGTCATTTTGTATACCTCCCTTGTTTTATGGTCTCCATAGTACTGTTCTATATTGTTGCATTGGACTTCATCATCATCATCATCATCATCATCATCAAATTCCTGCCATGTACCCTCAAGGGGTGTACAGGATATGACAGTACTACATGAAAAAATTACATCATTACTAACTTCCTATCTACAATTTTCCTCCAAATCAGTCTGTTACTTGTCAAGACTCCAACATTATCAGATCTTATATTTCTATTGTCTAAGGCACTTTGTACCGTATCAATCCACCTATATCTTGGTCTTCCTCTGGGTCGTTTTCCTGCCAACCTGGCAGAGAACACTTGTTTTGCTAATCTTTCCTCTCCCATTCTATTTAAGTGACCATACCATCTGAGATTAGCCCTGCTAACGCATTCCTGGATGCTGACAATGCATTGGACTTCTAACCATTTCATCTTATCCATTCTGAATGCTTTTTTCACCTCATTACACTTTCTTCTATATTGCTCTTCTATTTGTTCTGATGTATTCCTTTTTATCTTCAACATTCTTTTCTCCTGTACTAACTTCAGTGTTTCTTGTGTAATCCATTTCTTCTTGATCTTCTTTTCTTCTGGTACTGTTTCTTCAACTGCATCTTCTATAGCCTTCATTACTCTTTTCACTTTTAAATTTGAGTTTTTTTATTTCTCCACACTTTGTCTTCTAACTTTTTAAGTTAGAAGAGAACTTAAGAAACTTCTTAAGTTTCTCTTCTAACACTGTGCTGTACCTTCTTCCTATTTCTACTTCACTTATTCGTGCTGTATCTCTTCTATTCTGATGTTGGGGTTTATATTTCTTTTTTAATTTCATCTTGATGTTTGCAATCACTAAACTATGGTCGAAGTCTATATCTGCTTCTTGAAAAGTTCGACATTGCTGTACTGATGTTATCCATCTTCTTTTAATCATAATCATATCAATCATGTTTTTTGGTTTTCCCATCATTTGATTGCCACGTCCATTTTCTACACTCCTTTTGTTGGAATCTTGTGTTACAGATCATCATCTCATGGTCCACAGCAAATTCTAACAATTTTTCATCTCGATCATTTCTTTCTCCGAAACCATATTTTCTCATGACTCTTTCCCAACCATCATTATCTATTCCAACTTTGGCATTCCAATCTCCTTCAATAATTAGCACATCTTGCTTTGGTATTGTTTCTATTGTCTCTGTCAGATCTTTGTAGAATAAGTCAATATCCTCATCTGTGCTGTCAGATGTGAGTGCAATATATCTGGACTATTGATATGTTGAATGGCTTTGCCTGAAATCTTGCTACTATGATTCGTTCATTAACTGGTTTGTAGCCTAACAGTGCCTCTCGAGCTCTTTTGCTAAGAAGGAAGCCAACTCCTGCTTTGTGCATGGTGTCATGTCCTGACCATATTACTTCGCATCCATTGATCTCTCCAGATGATGTCCATCTCATCTCTGCCAATCCTAGTATATCCCACCGATATCACTTCATTTCCTCACGAAGTAGTTCTAATTTTCCTGACATCCAGAGTGTCCGCACAGTCCATGTTCCTACTGAGAACAGTTCTGTTAGTTTCAGTTTCTGTTTCTGTTTCCTTTCGGTATCCCACTTTTCGATCCAACCCCGATCGCTCGATTGGTATCGCAGGCCTTGTTTATCCAGGTGATGCCTGAGCTGGCATGTTGTAGCTGTTGATTGTATAGGCATCAGATAACAGTCGTGTTTTATCTTTACGGTCAGAGCATCGACAGTCATCTGACCGACCCTTCTCCTTTATCCAGGCTTGGGACTGGCATGAGACCCCTAAGGATCCCATAGCGGCATCAATGATTTAGTATTGTTCAAACTGAAAGTGTCCCGCATTTTTTTTTCAAAAATATATGAACCCTAAACAAGAGTCACATATGCTGAAGATATGGCAGAAATATTTAATGAGTATTTTTTTAGTGTATTTCATACTAAGTAAAATGGGCATCCCAGAACATTTGACACACCTTTTAAAGCAACTCTATGAGAGAAATCAGGCCTGAGTGAAGATGGATGGAAAAACATCTTGGTGGTTCAAATTTGAGAAAGATGTGAGACAATGCTACATGCTCTCCCCCTGATTTATACAATCCTTACAGATAATATATTATGAGAACAGGCACTTAACAGACATGATAGTGATTTCTCAGTTGGTGGCAAAAAGATAAATAATCTTAGGTATGTATGATACTGTTCTTCTTGCCAGCAGCAAAGGAGAACTGGAATCCCTCATTAAAAGAGTTGAATGGGAAAGCCTGAAATATGGTTAAGAATTAATTGTGATAAAACAAAATACATGGTCATAGATGAAAATGGCAATTTTGCCCACAACACTGACTTCAAAAAGGTGGATGAATTCATTTACCCTGAAGTTCTAATAAGCACCAAGAGTAGACGTCAACCAGAAATTAAAAGAAGAATTACCATGGTAAGGTCAGCAATGGTGTGACTGCTGAAAATATGGAAAGATAGAAACATTTCTATCACCTTTCTATCACCACTTTATCAAGACTGGTCAATAGACTGGTGTTTTCAGTTTTCATTTATGGTGCTGAATCTTGGACACTAAGTGAAAAAGATAGGCATGAGATAAACAACTTTGAGATGAGGTGCTAGAGAGTGTTGAGAGTCTCCTGTATGGTCAAAAGGTCTAATGAAAGCACAATAAGTCAAATAAAAATCAAGAGGCTGCATACTGTAAATGAAAGAATTCTTAAATATTTCAGTCACATTTCAATACATGAAAATGACAACCTGGAAAAACTTATCATCCAGAGCAAAGTGTAAGGACAAAGGAAAACAAAATGGAGAGACATTGTGGCTAAGGTCATAAGTCCTCAGACGTGAGGAGACTGAGCAAGAGAAAATTTCATATAAGGGGAGGGGGAAAGTTAAGAGGAGTGTTGAATAGCAACAGAAAGGAGGACAGACAACTGACAGTACAAGAATGGGAAGTGTTTAGTATTTTAAGTACCCTTGATGTTAATAAGGCTGTGGGACTGGATGGGATATCACAGGTATATTATGGGAATATGCAAAAGAGATGGCTATACTACTCCTGACTTGGTTTTTCAACAGAATTCTGGCAACAGGAACAGTCCCAGAGGAGTGGAAAGAAGGAAAAATAATGCCATTGCATAAGGGAGAATCCAAGTCAGTAGAATCTAACTATAGGCCAGTGCTATCAAGTGTAGTGCTGAAGGTGTTAGAGAGACTGTTTAGAGACAGAATATAAACATGGATTGATGAGAATAGAAGGCTTTCAAGAAAGCAGCATGGGTTTGTCAGGGAGAGGTCATGCTTTAGGAACTTGGTTACATTCAGGATGACTAGTGTACAGGATGAGAGAGATACTTATACAGCGATTTATTTGGATTTTGCTAAAGCATTTGATTATGTACCACATCATAAACTACTGTTGAAATTAGACAGGATGGGGTTTGATAGTCATTTGGAAGCTTGGTTACTAGGCTTGTTGGCTAATAGAAGCCAGAGAGTTGAGTATGGGGATGCAGTGTCTCAAAAAATAGGAAGGTGACAAGTGAGGCACCACAGGGTTCTGTTCTGAGACCACTGCTGTTTAACTTATATATCAATGATGTTTAGTGTGAAAGTAGATATACAGTTGTTTGCTGGTAATGCTAAATTAGGAAAAGTAATGTCAGGAAATTCTGATGTGTTGCTGTTACAAGAGTATTTGAATAGGTTGGTGCTTTGGGCTGAAGAATAGAGATGCCATTTCAATGTTGCCAAGTGTAAATAAAGTTATGAACTTTGGCCAGAGAAGATAAAACGAAGCATACAATACTGGAGAAACTTTGCTGCAGTAGGTGGAGGAAGTAAAGGATTTGAGCATCTTGGTAGATAGGAACTGAAGTTCAGGGGAAACACTGCAAAAGTTATAAGGATTACCCAAAAAACTGCTGCTATAATACAAAGAAAGCTAACATGTAAGGATAAGGAAGTGTTAGTTCCACTTCATAAGGTACTAATTAAGCCTCATTTGGATTTCTGTGCACAGATCTGGTCACCTGATGATAGAGAAACTGTAGAGAGAGAGAGAGAGAGAGAGAAAGTGCAGAGGCGAATAACTAAGACTGTCAGAACTCACAGATTGAGGGAATGTGGTCTTTAGAGCTTGGAAGATAGGATGAAGAGGAGTGAGAGGATTGAGATGTATAAGCTGGTGAGAGGAGCCTACCAAATAGATATAGGGAAATTATTGCATGGGATAATGGGTGATGTAAGAACTAGAGATCATCCCTGGAGGTTGTACAAGGGTCATGTGAGTAAACAGATGAAAAAGAGATTTTTTGCTTGGCAGGTGATGAACAAGTGGAATGCACTGCCAGGTAGCAGGGCTTTTTCTCCGGAAACTCGGGTTTTTCATCCCGCACACAGACAAATCGGCCCTTTAGAATACGGATAAGGAAGTGTTAGTTCCACTTAATACACGCAATTTACAGACAAAAATACTAGCTGTGATGGTGGTGGTTGTGGCCAGTAGGTGGCATTCATGTAGGTGATTGGTAGTAGAGGGTCAGTGCAGTAGTGGGGATGGAGTGTTGTGGAGCAGGTATCCTCCTGCGATGAGTCTTTGGACTCCTTGGAGATGTCACGAATAATAATAATAATAATAATAATAATAATAATAATAATAATAATAATAATAATAGGTAGTGAGTGCTCCAACACTGAATATGTTCAAAGCAAGATTATTATTATTATTATTATGTGACACCTCCAGGGAGTCCAAAGACTCATCGAGGGAGAACGTGCCAACAGCATCGAACGATTGATCCCGCTTCCAACTACTAACCGTGCTCAAACTTCCTTAACTGTTTGCTGAGCCATTAGCAGCAGAGGCTCTACCAATCGACCAACCTTTGCTGGCAAAAGAAGAATGAGTGCTCATAAGATAGAAAAGAGAGACATTGAAAAAGAGCAACAAATAAGCAGTAAGAAAGTTTTGAAAAAGGAATGAACAATTTGCTAAGCAAAACAATAGATTTTAGTAAGAATGACAAAAGTGATATTATTACAGCTCCAGAGAGTCCAAAGACTCATCGAGGGAGGGCACCTACACTACAACACTCCGTCTCCACCACATCCACCAACTACTTTCATCATCTATACCAACGCCATCTAATGCCGACCACCACCACTAGTATTTTCACAGACAATCATAAACATCCATGCCCACAGCGGGATTCAAACCCACAGCCTTTTTGGTTGGAGAGCGGATACGGCAACCACTCGGCCAACCAGGCCAGCATATATAAAAGGAAATAAATTAGAACAGGTGCAAACATACACATACCTCAGACACTTGATCACAGAGAAAGGCAAGACAGAAGATAAAATTAGAAAAAGAATTAAAATTGCAAGGTCAATGTTCAACGATATGAAAAATCTACTGACATCTAGAGAATTAAATCTCTAATTCTCTAGAATTAAATCTGAAAACAAGACTAAGAATCTCCAAATGTTACATATGGCCCACAATATTATACGGAGTAGAGACATGGATGCTTTCCAATCTGAGAGTGAAAAAACTGGAGGCCTTTGAAATGTGGATGCTGCAAAGAATTATGAAGATATTATGGAAAGATTAAAAGACAAATGAAGAGGTACTAGAGATGGTAGGCATAAACAGGAGCCTGTTAAAAGAAATTAAAAAGAGAAAAGTCAGCGATTTCAGACAGATTCTGAGACATAACTGCCTACAAAGGACACTTCTTGAAGGAACTGTTGAGAGAAAGAGAAGAAGAGGAAGACAAAGACTGGAGTGGATGAAAAATATAGAAGACTGGACCTATCTCTCATATGAGGAATGCAACAGAGAGGAGCAGAATAGGACATGGAGACACACATGGTAGTCAATCTCCTGGAAGGAGAAGACACCTGACAGGACAGGAGCTTAAAAAAAATTGTAACAGACAACACAAGGAACTAAAGTCCTAATTGGCACCATCTATTGTTGGATACCGGCCTCGTTGGCTGAGTGGTTAGCGTATTTGCTCTCCAGCCAAGAGGCTGTGGGTTCAAATCCTGCCTTGGGCATGGATGTTTGTGATTGTCCTACTAACTTTGTGTGGAAAGGGCATCTGCAACCCTATCACTTCTAGCATAAGGCTTCACTCCCATAAACCCGGTGAGGTATGAGAGTGACCATATGGCTTCTACAGATGCCAAATGTAAAAAACAAAAATTGTTGGATAAAGAGAGAAAGAGAGAGTATATGAAGTGCCATAGAAAGACAGGAAGAACTGCTGACCTGCTTTTGAAGAACATAAAAAAATACATCTGTCACTATCATGATGGCAGGTCAGGACTAGCAGACCATGCCTTGAATACTCCTTCACACAGGATCAAATTGAAGAAAATAAAAAGTGCTACACAGAAGTCATTATAAGTAAGATTGTTTTTGGAATCAGAAGTACCTTTAAAACAGTCTAACTTCAACAAATATTGCTGTATCAATTTAACAAAAATCTGGGAGACAGTTGTTTTAAGATCAAATTAATACTTTCTCTGTAGAAAGTATTTTACCTTGGGTATAATAAATGTTAAAGACACCAAGCTATTTTAAAACTGGTTTTACTCCATTTCCCAAGTAAGCAAACAGACAACCAAGTCAAGTTTGTGCCTGCAAGTGTTGCAAGTCTAGCTGATCCTACAGGTAGTGCAACTCATGGTAAAAGTAGAATAAGCTCTGATCACTAATCTTAATATTTGCCCTTAATGCAAAGCACATCTCCTAGAGGAGATGTATGATGTTTTGTATTAAATGCAAGGGAGCCACTACCCAGACCATTAGGATCAGCTAGACTTGCAACACTTGCAGGCGCAAACTTGACTTGGTTGTCTGTTTGCTTACTTGGGAAATGGAGTAAAACCAGGTTTAAAATAGCTTGGTATCTTTAACATTTAATACTTCCTCTCTCTCTCTCTCTCTCTCTTTATCCAACAATAGTAGCACTAATTAGGATTTTAGTTCCTCGTGTTGTCCATTACAATTTTTTAAAACTACTTCGACTGTTATACCAAATTGTGGCTGTTCATAAACTGTGACAAACTGTTTTTGTACTCTGAAGATGCCAGGTATAATACCAGCAAAATATCAGCAAAGAAGTTAAATAAATATTAATTTTCTTATTAATCTGTGTTCTGAATTAATACTTTAAATAAATTGACATGAACTGCCAACACATAAGCCTTTCTACTCGTTTAAGAAAAATAAATAATTTAAGATATTATTATTATTATTATTATTATTATTATTATTTAGGCCTTCAAGGAGTCAAAAGACTCATCGCGGGAGGTCCTTCCTAGGAAACACGAGTCTATCGACTCAACGTGGGAGGTCCCTTCGAGGAAACACAAAATCTATCATACCACTCCTTAAACTCATTAACCATTCTTACTCTCACCACTCTATCAGGCAATGCATTCCATGATTAAACCACCCAACATACAAAGAAACCACTCCTTGCTCACAGTTTCCTTTCGTAACTTCCAGGGATGGCCACCTTGTCATCACTCTTTCCCACTGTTCAACCAAGTGAAAGAACTCCCCAGTGCCAACCCTGTAACCACCTCGCAAAAGTTTAAAAGTCTCGATCATATCACCTCTCCTTCTTCTATCCACCAAACTCCGCAGTCCACATTCCCTCAGCCGATCCTCATAACTAACATTGTACAGTCCTGAAACTGACTTTGTTATCTGCCTCTGTACCCCTTCCACAGTTAATTTATCCCCTTCAAATCCTGGGGACCAAATGTGAGAACAATAGTCTAAGTGTGGTCTGATCAGGGTCTTATACAACGGAATGATAACTCTTTTATCTCTGCAGGTCAGCGTTCTTCTCATTACTGCAGCAATCCTCTGTGTTACCTTCACCCCTTTGCAATATGTCCTTTGAATTTCAGGTTTCTATCAATCATCAATCCCAGATCTCTCATCTCCCCTGCTTCCAACAGTATATCTCCTCCAATAGGGTATGCAGTGTCCCATCGATGTGTCCCAAACCTCAAGACTTTACATTTTGCTGCATTAAACTGAGACCCCCATTCATTTGCCCATCTATCTAGCTTATTGAAATCCTCTTGCATGACTACTACATCTGCACTATTACTAATAACCCTTCCCAGCTTCACATCATCTACAAACAACTGAACATTCCCCTGCAATCCATTGACAATGTCATTGATATAAAGGTTAAACAACATAGGTCCCAGTACAGAATCCTGTGGGAGCCCACTTGTAACCCTCTGCCTCCTTGAAACTGCCCCACCACACAACTCTCTGATACCTATCGGACAGTCAATCCTGAATCCAGTTGACCAACCTGACATCCAAACCCATGTGCTGCAACTTAAATATCAGCTTATCATGTGGCACCCTCTCAAATGCCTTTGCTAAGTCTAAGAAAATTGCAGTATATGCCTTTCCCTCATCTAATATTCTTGTAACTTTATTATAAAAGGCTAGCATATTGCTAAAACAAGAGCGTCCTTTCACAAATCCATGTTGACTCTCACAGATAACATTACCCTCATCTGCCCAATGCTGTATATGGTCCCTAACTAATTTCTGCAAGATCTTAACAACTACTGATGACACACAAACTGGCCTATAATTAGACACTTCCAGTCTGATATCGCCCTCATGCAATGGCACTATCTTACCTTCCTTCCATTCCCTGGGCACCTTTCCTGTAGTCAGATTTTCGTTGAAAAGCCAGGTCAAAGGAGATGTCAGTTCCTTAGCACATTCTCTCAAAACTCATGGTGAAATACCATCCAGTCCCACAGCTTTACTGACATCCAGAGTACTCAGTATTTGGAACATGTTCTCCTCCTGCACCTCTAAACCTCAAGCCTGCTCTGTCTCTCTAGTATTAAAATTTACTCCTCCAGGATGATATAAATAAAGTGTTCATTGAACAATTACACTATGTCCTCTGCATCAGTCACTCTATTCCCATTTTCATCCCACAATGTCATTCTTCCACAATCAATCATTTCTTCTCCTACTGGCCACATAGCTAAAACATTCCCTAGGATTTGCTTTGGATCTTAGGGCCAATCTCTTCTCATATTCCAGTTTTGCCTTCCTTGCCATACTAGTCACTCTCCTGGCCTGTGTCTTATATTCTTCATGCATCTGTTCTTCACCTGTCTCCTTATATCTCTTCCATAGCCTCTGGTGATTATAAAATCCTCACAGCGGAAATGAAGGAAGATTGTTAACGAAGCTGGGCTTATTTAAAACACAAAACAAAAGCAGTCACTTCTGGCAATTTAGATGAATTCATGATTGGGAGATAAAATAGAAGTTCTTGAAAGTTATCATTTACTATGGTCTAGAACAGTGGTTCTCAAACTTTTTGAAGTCGGGGGCGCATTTAAAATCCTACAAATAATTATAGGCACACTATATACAAATTTCTGAGAAATATGTTATAATAATTAAGTCAAATATTACAGAAAAAAATAATGCGATAAAAAATAAATAAAATGAAACATACCTTAAGTTTATTCATTCTTGTGTTTATGAGAATCATGAACCTGATGTGTCCTAGCGATTGCTTCAATGTTTGGGCATAAATTTGAAAGGCAAACTCTCATTTCCTCATCAATACATTGAATAGTTCCTCTCTTTTTACACTTAATTGTGGTGATGGTAGAAAATCCTAATTCACATAAATATGATGTTGAAAATTGTAGTAAAATGTTCAAAGCATTTTTAGATATTGACACATATTCTTCTTTTATAGAAATCCAAAAGGCTTCAAGAGACAATTCCTTATGTTTAATCATCAATCCACGATCAGTGGATATAGCTGCCAGTTCTTCTTCTGTTAATGTTAAACCAAAATCACTTGAAGTTTCCATAAATGGGTTTCTAATCCAATCGTATTGTTCAGTGTTAAGTGATGGAATATAAGAACTCAATTTTTCTTCGAAACTTGTTAAATGTTCAACTATTATTGGAAGTGTTTCATTTATGCAAGTGTTACTTACCAATGGAAACATTTCCAAATTACCTTCAACAGCTTTTCTTTTCTAAATCTGTAGTTTTCTCTGAAATGCTTTCATTTTGCCAGTGGATGTGAGAATATTTTTTTCTTTCCATTGCATGCTAGTATTCAAAATATTGAGCTGCTGAAATATATCAGCCAAATACTGTAACCTGGCAATCCAAAATTTGCACCCAAGGAAGGTTACAAAAATGTAATTGTTTCATCCCTTCAAAAAACACAAGAAGTTCTTGTCACAGCTCGTGTATACGGGTAAGTACTTTCCCCCTTGACAGCCACCTCACCTCAGTGTGTAAAAGCAGCCGTTTGTGTTGTGAATCCATATCGATACAAAGCTTTTCGAATAAACGCGATTTGACAGGTCTTGTTTTAATAAAGTTTACCATCTGAACAACTTGATCTAAAACTTCTCTTAATTTTTCTCCTAATGTTTTTGCCATCAAGGCCTCCCTATGAAGAAAGCAGTGAGTTACGATAACATTCTCATTTTGTTTTTTTACAAAAAGATGTAAGGCCCTTAACACAGCCTACCATGGAAGGGGCTCTATCTGTACAAATGCCTACACACGACTTCCATGTTAACTGCCATTTATCAAGATAGCTAATCAAAATGTTAAAAACGTCCTCACCTTTTGTAGACACACTTAATTCTTTGCAAAAAAGAAACTGATTTACTATTTGATCTTCATTAATAAAACGGATGAATGCTAAGAGTTGTGCCTTGTTGGTAATGTCTGTTGACTCATCAACTTGCAATGCAAAATTTGAATACTGAAGTTTATTACTGCATACATTTTTCTCGATATCAGAAGACATTTCTATAATACGCCTGTGAACTGTATCGTAGGACAGAGGAATCTTGCTTATTTTCATTGCTGCTTCATTTCCTAGCATTGTCATGACCATTTTTTTTGCATGCAGGCAAAATAAGTGAACCACCTAAAGTATGATCTTTCATATTTTTTGCTATCAGTTCTGAAACTTGATAAGAAGCGATTTCAGCTTTATCAGAAACAGTCATTATACTTTTAAAAGAATTTGCAGCTTTTGTTTGCTGTTCAGACAATCTCTTGAAAAAACTTACAGATTTATCTTGTAAATTAGAGTGTACAGTTTTAAAATGTTTACTCAATTTACTAGGAAGCAATGATTCATTTGCCATTTTACATCCGCATACTAAATATCGGCAAAGGATGATCTTCACTTCTGGTCCAAGTGAAACCAAAGATTAAATAACTTTCATTATATTTGCGAGTAGGCCGCGATTTTGCTTGCACTTAACTTTTGCTCATTTCCAGAATCTGATTTTTCAATATCACGCTTCTTTTTGAGAAATCTATCCATTTTATTTGGGTGTATTTATCTGAAAATATGTAATATGCACATAACATCCACTTCCAACACTTTTAAAATAAGTAATATACACAACAAGAATAAACCATATTCTTGTTCTCTTTGCAAGAAAAACCGCTGTTAATTAACATAATAATGATGTGTTGACAAAAAGAGCGGTATATCCGTAATGAAAAGATATAATAGAGTAACTATATTTATTTTTATATCTGGACACATATTTCTCTGGAATATCACAGGGCACACCCAGAAATTTTCTAGGGCGCACCAGTGGGCCCTGGTGCACCCTTTGAGAACCACTGGTCTAGAATAAGGAATGATGGCAAATGTGAAGATGGAATTAAATGGATAGCCATGGGGGAAAAAGTCAAACCAGACAAAAATTATGACAAACAGAAATGTTAATAAGTCAACAAAAGTTAGAATTATCAAAGTCATCACTTTTGTTTTGTGTCTTAAATTAAGCCTGACTTTGTTGCTTTATCTCTTAACAAACAGAATCAACCACTACAGGTCTTCCTTAGTTTCCAGTAGTGACATATGGATGTGAAAACTGGATTATTAAGAAGAAAGATAGAAAGCAAATTGATTCGTGTGAATTATGGGTGTGGAGGAGACTATTAAGAATCCCATGGACTGCAAGAATCTAATAAGAAAGTTTTAGAGAGTATAAATACAGAGTGCTCCTTGGAGACAATGATTACTAAACAGAATATTATGCAAGCAGATGAATCATTGGAAAAGGCAGTTATATTGGGAAAGATTGAAAGCATGAGAAGGAGAAGAATACTGCAAGATTTGGATGGACAACATAAAGAAACTTATCAACTTGAACTTACAATTTTGAAAGAAAAGACAAGAGGCCAAATGAGATGGAGAGCCTTGTTCACAAGATCACTAAGAGCTGGAAATGACTGGATGACACATAACAACAATAATCATTACTTGAAGCAGAAAAGGTCAGAAACCTGATGTGAAAAGGCAGCTAGATGGTGAGATTTGATAAGAAAAAATGTTCAATAATGAAGACATAAAGTTTTACAGTTGCTACACATAGTTCAGAAGGCTGATATAAAATCAGATGTAAGACAAGGATGCATTCTCTGTTCACTCTTATTCATCATCTATATTATTATTATTATTATTATTATTCAGGCCTCCATGGAGTAAAAAGACTCATCATGGGAGGTCCTTTCTAAGAAACACAAGTCTATCAAGACTCATTGAGGGAGGTCCCTAATACAAAACACAAAGTCTATCGTACCACTCCTTAAATGCATTGACTGTTCTCACTCTCACCACTCCATCAGGCAATGCATTCAATGGTTCAACCACCCTCCATGCAAAGAAACCACTCCTCACTCTCTTGCTCACAGTTTCCTTTCATAACCTCCAGGGATAGCCCCTTGTCATGACTCCTTCCTGCTGTTCAACCAAGCAAAAGAACTCCTCAGTGTCAACCCTAACCACCTTTCAACAGTTTAAAAGTCTCAATCATATCACCCCTCCTTCTTCTATCCACCAAATTCTGCAGTCCGCACTCCCTCAGCCAATCCTCATTACTAACAATTATACAGTCCCGACACCATCTTTGTTATCCACCTTTGTACCCTTTCCACAGTTAATTTATCTCCTTCAAAACCTGGGGACCAGATCTGAGAACAATAGTCTAAGTGTGGTCTGATGAGAGTTTTATACAATGGGATGATAACCATTTTATCTCTGCAGGTCAGCGTCCTTCTCATTATTACAGCAATCCTCTACGTTACCTTCACTACCTTTGCAATATGTCCACTAAATTTCAGGTTTCTATCAATCATCAACAATAGATCTCTTGTCTCTCGTACTTCCTCCAGTTTAACTCCACCCATAGAGTATGCAGCATCCCATCGATGTGTCCCAAACCTCAAGACCTTACATTTTGCTGCATTAAATCGACACCCCCATTCATTTGCCCATCTAATCAATCTAGCTTATTCAAATCCTCTTGCAGGGCTACCACATCTGCACTATTACTAATTACTAATAACCCTTCCCAGCTTTGCATCATCTGCAAACAACTGAATATCTCCTTGCAATCCACTGACAATGTCATTGATATAAAGGTTAAACAATATATGTCCCAGTACTAAGCCCTGTGGAACCCCCACTTGTAACCTTCTGCCTCTTTGATATTGCTCCACCATACACAACTCTCTGATACCTATCGGACAGCCAATCCTGAATCCAGTTGACCAATCTGACATCCACACCCATGTGCTGCAACTTGAATATCAGCTTATCATGTGGCACCCTGTCAAATGCCTTTGCTACGTCTAGGAAAATGGCAGTATATGCCTTTCATTCATCTAATGCTCTTGTAAATTTATCATAAAAGGCTAGCATATTGCTAAAACAAGAGCACCCCTTCACAAATCCATATCGACTCTCACAGATAA
The DNA here is from genome assembly GCF_054136105.1 of Typopeltis vanoorti. Lineage (NCBI taxonomy): Eukaryota > Metazoa > Arthropoda > Arachnida > Uropygi > Thelyphonidae > Typopeltis > Typopeltis vanoorti. The sequence continues at coordinate 84,086,045 of NC_143555.1, read as the reverse complement.
CATTACCCTCATCTGCCCAATGCTGTATATGGTCCTTCGCTACTTTCTCATAGCGAAGGACCATATACAGCAGAAGGACCATAGAGATACCCTGAAAAAGAATCTTCTCATGGTATCTCCTTCCTGGATGTACAAATCCAAAGAAAAGAAGATGTTTCCATCTCCACTTCTGTCTATCGTAAGCTGACTTTTTCAGGATCCTACATTCACAATTCTTCTGCTCACCATCCCTCTCAAAAATTTGGCATCATTAAATCATTAGTAACCCAGAGCACACAGATTCTGCTCCTCTGAAGGTTCTTTAAACCAAGAATTGGAAATAATCAAAAATGCAGTCATACAAAATGAATACAATCCAAAAACAATGCAAAACATCATCAGTCACTTCCCCGGACATCAACCTAGACAAGAACAAACCTGTAGGATTCCCGAAAGGCATCTCCGAACATCTTTCAAAAATTATAAAGAAATATAAATTGGCTGCAACCTACAAACCAATCAACCAAATCCACAATTGTTTCCTTCTTCTAAAGACAAACTCTCACCTCTTATGCTACCTGGTGTGTACACGGTCCATTGCTCTTGTAAATTGTCCTACTATGGACAGACAGGTAGATCCATTAACAAACGCATTTCGGAACATCAAGACCATATCTGTCTTCATCAAACCACAGAAATCTGGCCTCGCACAACACGGAATTGAAACCCAAACATAGGATCCATTGGAAGAAAACCAAACTTGTACAAGATCTTCATATAAACATGAACGTTTATATGAAGAATATGAAGACAGACCTAATTTGAACCATAATGCTGTTCTTACTATCCCTAAAGTCTGGGAAATTGTCATCCTAAATTGTGTAAAATAATTATATATGTTATCTCATTTTAATGTAATCTTTTTTTTTTCAGTTATATTTTAATTTAATTCTATAACATGCTACAGCACGCATAAAAGGATTCCATTGTAAGCATGCGCCCTAACTGTATGTAATTATTATTATTATAATTACTACCCAAGACTCCATGGATTCAAAGACTCATCTAGGAGGTCGTTTTATCACACACACACACACACACACACACACACACACACACACACACACACACACACACACACACACACACACACACACGCATCTCATCATACTGTGCTTTAAACACACTCAAATTCTCTGCAGAAACCACACTCTGAGGCAAGGCATTCAAATCATTCACAACTCTGATTCTCACTCCCCTGCTCACACCCTCTTTATACAGTTCCAGGGGATGACTTCTCTATCATATCTCCCCTCTTCCTCCGGTCCACCAGACTCTACAAGTTGCATCTTCTCAATCTTTCCTCATACTCAGCATTCCAGAGGTTAGAAATTACCTTAGTCAGTCGCCTCTGGACCCATTCCAACATCTCTCCATCCTTCTGAAAATCAGGTGACCAAATCTGGGCACAATAGTCCATGTGTGGCCTAATCAAAGCCTTATACAATGGAACAAGAATCTCCCTGCTTCTACAAGTCAGTGTCCTCTGCATCATTCCCAGAAGCCTTTGTGTTGTCTTCACAATTTTGGCTATGTGTCCCCTAAATTTCAGATCCTTATCCACTATAACCCCCCCCCCCAGATCTCTTATTTCCTCCACCTCCGACAATATATCCTCACCAAGCATAAATTCTGAATCCCATTTTTATTTTCCAAATTTTAAAAACCTTACATTTTGCAACATTGAACTTACATCGCCATTCCCATGCCCAATCAGTCAATTTATTCAAGTCTTCTTGTAAGGCCACAAGATCTTCTCTACTCTTCATGGTTTGTCCCAACTTTGCATAATCTGCAAACAACTGAATATCTCCATCTAAATCTTCACCAATATCATTAATATACAAATTAAATAGCAATGGCCCTAAAATAGACCCCTGAGGCACAACCCTAGTAACTTTCCTTTTCCTGGATATCGCTCCCCCCCATACAGAACTTGCTGATACCTATCAGACTGCCAGTCTCCAATCCAATGCATCAATTCTAATATCCAACCCCATCCACTGTAGTTTGACTATCAACTTATCATGTGGTAACCTATCAAAAGTCTTTGCAAAATCTAAGTATATTACTGTATATCCTTCTCCTCTGTCCATAGGAGTCACCTTATTGTAATAAGTAAGTAGATCATACCTCCCTTTAGCAAATCCATGCTGTCCATCAAAGATAATACCATTGTTGTCAACCCAATTCTGGATCCTAGTTCTCACAAGCTTCTCCAACAACTTAACTACAACACCTGACACACACAGATAGGCCTATAGTTTGATGCTTGAGTTCTATCACCTCCTTTATGAAGTGGCACAATCTTGTCCCCCTTCCAATCCTTAGAAACTTGACCCAGTGCAAAACTCATATTAAAAAAAATATGTCAAAGCCGATATCAGCTCCCTTGCACATTCCTTCAGAATACGTGGTGATATATTATCAAGTCCCATAGCCTTATTTCCATCTATTTTGCTCAACTCCACATACACCTCTTGCTCACTTACAGTCAGTCTCTCTTTCCCATCATCAACTGCTCTCAATCTCTCAATGAAGTCACATTCACAAGATTGAAAGACCTTTATGAACTGCTCATTAAGTATCTCCACCACACCTTCTGCAACAGCTGTCTTTCTCCAATCAATGTCATCCTTCCATAATCATTCTTTCTTTTGCTGGCTACATATCGAAAGAACTCCTTATAATTCTTTTTGGCTGCATTAGCTAACTGCTGTTCATACCTCTCTTTAGCTACCCTCACTAACCAAATCACCCACCTTGCATGGTCTTTGTAGTTCTCATGGAATTGGTTATTTCCACTCCTCTGATGCTGCCTCCATAATACTCTTTTTCCCTGTATTGCATGCTTAATCTCTTTATTCATCCATTTCACACCTACCTTATTTAACCTTCTCACCTTTTGGAATACATTTAGACATTGCATCTACTAGATAGATTTTGAAAACCCCCAAGCTGCATTAATCTCTTTTCCAATCTAATATCCAACCCCATCCGCTCCGGTTTGACTATCAACTTATCATGCGGTAATATATCAAAAGCCTTTGCAAAATCTAAGTATATTACTATGTATCCTTCTCCTATATCCATGGAAGCAGTCACTTATTGTAATAACTAAGTAGATTACTAAAACATGACCTCCCTTTAGTAAATCCATGCTGTCCATGAAAGATAATACCATTGTTGTCAACCAAATTCTGAATCCTAGTTCTCACAAGCTTCTTCAACAACTTAACTACAACACTTGACACAGAGATAGGCCTATAGTTTAATGCCTGAGTTCGATCACCTCCTTTACGAAGTGGCACAATCTTGCCCTCCTTCCACTCCTTAGGAACTTGACCCAGTGCAAGACTCGTGTTAAAAAAATATGTCAAGGCCGGCATATTCAACTCCCTGGCACATTCCTTCAGAATACGTGGCGATATATTATCAAGTCCCACAGCCTTATTAACGTCTAATTTACTCAACTTCCCATACACCTCTTACTCACAGTCAGTCTCTCCTCCCCATCAACTACTCTCAATCTATCCATGAAGTCACATTCACAAGATTGAAACACCTTTATGAATTGCTCATTTAGTATCTCCACCACACTTTCTTCCACAGCTGTTTTTATAACATTTTCTCCAATCAATGTCATCCTTCCATAATCATTCTTTCTTTTTCCAGCTAAATATCGAAAGAACTCCTTAGGATTCTTTTTGGCTTCATTAACTAACTGCTGTTCATACCTCTCTTTAGCTACCCTCACCAACCAAGTCACCCTCCTTGCCTGGTCTTTGTAATCCTCATGGAATTGGTTATTTCCACTTCTCTTATGCTGCCTCCATAATGCCCTTTTTCTCTGTATCGCATACTTAATCTCTTTATTCATCCATTTCACACCCACTTTATTTAACCTTCTCATCTTTGGAATGCATTTAGACATTGCATGTACTAGATAGTTTTTGAAAATCCCCTGCCCCAAGCTGCATTGATCTCTTTTCCAGCTAACACCTCATTCCATGCTATACCTGCAAGCTGTCTCCTGAATTCTTCATAATCACCCCCTTGTAGTTCCACATATAACCTTTTCTTACAGAGGTCCTCACACTGCCGGCAACCACCCAGGTAATCACCTCATGGTCACTCTCACCAATTGGTGGATGATTTGACACTTCATTTATAATTACATCCTTTGATGAGATGGCCAAATCCAAGCCCCTCAATCCTTGTGTGCCCTCTGTTACATACTGTCTGAGGTAGTTATCCCTCAAAAACTCAAGAAACTCATTTTCTTTACTTCTGGTTGCTATCTCATCATTCCAGTCTGTATTGCCATAATTAAAATCGCCCATAATGATCACTCTTTTCTTATTGTTTCAAATAACTGTACTGCAGATGTCCTATGATACTTAGGACAAAATATTTAGTTATTAAAATCTTATTACTGTGGTCATGTGTGTATGTTTATCATGAATGCTCCACAGGTTTCATTATACGGGGTGGCCATAAATTAACTTTCCCTCTTTGGAGGTATCTGTAGCTAAAACTAATACATGGAATGAGACCACATTTTACATTAAGACTTTTGAAGGCATGGGGAGATGAATTCCACAAAAAAAAAGACTTAGTACCAGAAGTCGCAAACAGGGGCGTAGCCAAAAGCAGTCAAATATTTGCAGTAAACGCAGGGAAAAAGGATTATGCAAATTTTACTGTGCATACGTGACAGTAGTACCACCAATTCCACTTAAAAAGGGATTGGGAACGTTCAGGCAGTTATTCGAATGACTGACGAATTGTGCTCAATATACATCCTACTGTAAAAATAATCATAATTTAAAATTCTGAATATTTTTACGTATTGTTTATGTTAGAATGTTTATTAGTTTTAGTTTCATAACATGCATTGTCGGCACTTGCGATGTGCCCGTTATTAATTTCAATAACGGGCACATCGCAATTAATAAGATCACTATTCTTGATATTTCCCCATAATGTGAAACCCAGCTCCTAGGAGCTGTATTACTGTTCTACATTATGAGTGAGAGAAGGTCACTACCCAGACCGGTTTCAACCTTTATTGAGGTCTCATCAGTGAGTAGGTAGACCTAGAAATACCAAGTTTGTAGCAAACAAACTTGGTATGGGGGTAGTGACATTTTCTCACTCATAATGTAGAACAGTAATACAGCTCCTAGGAGCTGGGTTTCACATTATGGGGAAATATCAAGAATAGTGATCAGAGCTTGCTCCACCCTTACCATGAGTTGTCTCAGTGTTGCACTCCCTAAAGGGTCAGTTGTAACACTATCCAGGTATTTGCTTACGCTTGGACTCGCCGAACTTTATATATTTACTATATTCGGCATGAAACTCTTTGAGTTTCTTATTCGGCTATGAAACAATATGGGATGTAATATCCCTTAACTTAAATAAATTATACTTAGTTTCTTGCTTGCCACTTTCATGGAGTGCGCATGCTCGCCGAGAAGTTTGATGTGTGATTGACAGCTGACAGAAAGCGTTCGGTATCAGAGTAATGGGTATAAACAAGAAGAGTGTGTTCGGAAAGAAATTAGAACACAGGCCGACAGATATTTAGATTCAGAGGGATTTGAGTTTTTTTATGTGACAGTCAGAGGAAAATCAATAGTATATTCCGAAAAAGGAATCGCGAAACTATGAAGTTTCAAAGTGGAATAAGTATTGATAAATAAAAAAAAATATTGCTATAGATCGTTTTAAAAGGAAAATTCCAGGAAACGCTAATTGGAAGAATTATAGTAGATTCCGAAAAGGGAATCGTAGAACTGTAAGTATGTAAAGTGGAAGAATTAAGACTGTCATTAAGCATTAGTGAATAAAATAAGAAGTTGCTATTTACGTTCTAAAGGAATGTTCAAGAAAACTCTGATTAGGAAGTTTCATCTTTCTTAAGGACGCCGAATCTAATTATTATTTCTACTGGAAAGGAGACAGAATTGAGTTAGGAAGAATTAATGTGTGCTACATAAGTGATGATAAAGGATCCTATGAAAATGAAGAATAAAGTCATCATATATCTTCAGAAAAGGGCCTTGAAACAGAGAGAAACTGGCTATGAACATTTTGTCATTGTGAAAACAAAGTATTTAGTCTTAAATGTAAGTTTATTTTTAAAAAGGGCTTGGATCCAATTAATTTGTAGTTAGTTATGTAATATTTGTTTGAAGTGTATATATATTGTTTTTGTTATATTAAATGTATTTATTTTGCATTTTGGTCTTGAGTCAGTGATTTATTTGGATTCTGAAAGAAATAGTAAAAAAGGAGGACGTTGCAATTTCGGAGTGAACCCTTGTGCATATATAGGTACACTCGGGAATAAAAAAAAACTGTTGAAAAGAGATCTCTATAGACTGGATTAATATTATGATAATATCCTCTATATAAAAATCTCTAATTATTAAGACTACCTTGCCTCAGCATGCTTTACTTGTTAAGTTGTTTTACCTTAAACATGGCAATGCCGAAGCAGCCCTTCGGGAATTTACTAGGCTTCATAACCTGCATACAGGTCCTATGTCAGCTGCAGCACTGAGAGCTATGAATAAGAAGCTGTAGAGCATGTCGCACACTGGATGAAATTTGTTGTACACAAAAAAGGTCAGCACATTGAAAATCGTGTTCTGGTCCATGGGACCCTGATTCTGATGAATAAAACATTATTTTCTGTGAGTTCAATCACTACATTAATTTCTGTGTCTCTTGCAAGTTGTTGTTTTAGTTTAATTATTATTATTATTATCATTGTAACATGCCACATATCTAGCTGGAATGAGTGATGCGGCTGTTGCTTACACCGTCAAAATGTTATTATTCCATTTTATCTGCCTTTAATGTAATTATCCGCTTGTTTTTTTGGCTCCACCAGCGCCAAAATTTCCCCTATTGGCGACTTTTGGTACTAAATCTTTTTTTCGCAGAAATCATCTCCCCATGCCTTCAAAAGTCTCACTATAAAATTTGGTCTCATTTTGTTTATTGATTTTAGCTACAGATGTCTCCAAAGAGGGAAAGTTATTTTATGGCCACCCTGTACAACAAAAACCAGAGGAATGCTGCAATATTGAAGAGAATACTGACCAGAGAAAAAAAAGGGTGGTGATTCCATTGCATAAAGTCCTAATCAAATCATATCTGGATTATTGTGCTCAGATCTGGTCATCAGTATTTGAAGGAGATGAAGTAACTTTGAAGATGGTATAGAGGTGGATAACAAAAATTAAATGCGGATTGTGTAATGTTGTTACGAGGATAGACTGAAGGCATACAAAATGCAGAGTTTGGTAAATAGCAGAATGAAGGGTGGGGGGGGGAATATGATTAACACATTTAAGTTGTTAAGAGTTCCTTACAAGATTGATACTAGGGAGATTTTTCATGTGGTACAATAATGGAAAGAACAAGGACACAGGGCTATTCTTGGAAACTGCAAAAGGAAGTAGTGAGTAAGTAAGAAATAAATGTTCGCCATGAAGAGCTGAAGGAAAATGGAATGCACCGCGTGAGAGGATGGTGAGAGTAGAGACAGTGAATGAGTTTAAGGACAGGTATGACAGAATTTTGTATTGTCTAAGTAGCAGACTTTCAACAATGAATCTTATGACATGGAGGTCTGGAATAATAATAATAATAATAATAATAATAATAATAATAATAGCATGCTATAGTTACTGTTCATAATTCATTGGTTTATCATTAAACAATGATTTATGAAATATATCATTGGTTTTTACCCTTTTTTTGTCTCAGTTACAATGTGAATGTGGCATCATCACCAGTCAGATAGAGAGAGAGAGAGAGATTAACTGACTTAGGGAACTTCACTTAGGAAATAGACAAATAGCATAGCATCTAGTGATATTCAGAGTGGATTAATCAGAACACCTATCATATTTCTTCAGTATTAAGAAGTCATAATGGTATATAAAACCACAATGTATAAAATGCTTTGTTTATTATTATTATTATTATTCAGGCCTCCATGGAGTCAAATGGCTTATCGTGGGAGGTCCTTACTAGGAAACACAAAGTCAATCATACCACTCCTTGAACTCATTGACCATTCTTGCTCTCACCACTCTATCAGGCAATGCATTCCATTGTTCAACCACCCTCCATGCAAAGAAACTACTCCTCACAGCTTCCTTTTGCAACTTCCAGGGATGGCCCCTTGTTACATCTTGAATGTGGACTGCAGAGTTTGGTGGACAGAAGAAGGAGGGGTGATATGATTGAGACTTTTAAACTGTTGAGAGGTGGTTATAGGGTTGACACTGGGGAGTTCTTTCGCTTGGTTGAACAGCGGGAAGGAGTCATGACAAGGGGCCATCCCTGGAAGTTATGAAAGGAAACTGTGAGAAAGAGGGTGAGGAGTGATTTCTTTGCATGGAGGGGTGGTTGAACCGTGGAATGCATTGCCTGATGGAGTGGTGAGAGCGAGAACGGTCAATGCATTTAAGGAGTGGTATGATAGACTTTGTATTTCCTATGAGGGACCTCCCTCGATGAGTCTTGAGAGACTTGTGTTTCTTAGAAAGGACCTGCCACGATGAGTCTTTTTACTCCATGGAGGCCTGAATAATAATAATAATAATAATAATTGCTGTTTTCTTATACCTGCATGTTACTGTAGGTTCAACACCCCTACCAGCCGAGGTGGATAAATAGAGAGCCAAAAATTGCACTTCTTACCCATGTTATTCAATAGGCACTACAGAATCATATCCATATTTAGCTGGACATCTACATACATCCTGACCGGTTGGAGGAGTAATGTTCAAAAAAATCACATGTAATGCAGTAGGAGCCATTTAGCCACATGTTGTGCAGTTTAAATTTCTGTAGTTTTGTAACTATTACACAAGTGCAAATGTTTTTGATGTTATATTCCTGAATTTATTTTATGGAAAAGATACACTTTTCCAAAACAAAAATTCTTTCATTCACAGTTGTTTTTTTTTACAAAAAAAATTTTTTTTTACAAAAAAATGCAATGCACTGATATTGCATTTTTTAAGTACTAAGAGAAGCAGGAAAAGATCAAAATTTATAAATGCAAAATCAATAATTAGACAAATATATCTTTTAAAGATTACATTTTGTTACCGGAACATGATTATGACCAGCTCCAGTCCAGTGATCAGGTCGGAGGTTAAGCCAAGTTGTCATAAACTGCTGCATTGTTGAGGAATCATGATCAAACAGATGAAATCCTGTAACATTTAATGCACCCAGTTCAATAGAGTGTTGTGTCCAGAACTCTTCACTAACCTATAAAATGAAATCTAAAGCTGTATTATTTTATTTCTGTTTTTTAATAAACAAACAGTTTGCAAACCTAAGTTTCTGTGGTTTATAGCTCTGTATGAAGTTTTTGGTATTGAGACCACATTATTATGTAATTAAAGAGTTGAATAAAAATAAGCAATTAAAATCTGACAAGTTTTGTAAGTTATACGACTTAGATCATCAGTATACTGGTAAAATCAATAATTATCCAAATATATCTTTTAAAGATTAGATTTTGTTACTGGAACATGATTATGACCACTTCCAGTCGAGTGATCAGGTCAAAGGTTAAGCCAAGTTGTCATAAAATATTGAATTGTTGAGGAATCATGATCAAACAGGTGAAATCTTTAGGCTTTTGTTGTGTAAAACTTTTAGGTACCAGTGCCTTTGATGATGCAAGTCATATAACTTACAAAACTTGTTGGGTTTTAATTGCTTATTTTTATTAAACTCTTTAATTTCATCAAAAACTTCCCACAAAACAAACAGTTTGTTTTATTATGACCTGGCTAGCAGAATGGTTAGCATATCTGCTCTCCAGCAAAAACGCTGCGGGTTCAAATCCCACCATGTTTGAGATTGTCCGTGAAAATACTAGTGGTGGTAGACAGTAAATAGATTTGGTGTAGATGATGTGATTTACTGTAGTTGGAGGATTGAGTGGTGGAGACGGAGAGTTGCAGAGTCGGTGTCCTCCCTCGATGAGTCTTTGGACTCCCTGCAGGTGTCGTAATACTAATAATAATAATTATTATTTTAATGAGAATATTCTCATGAAGAAACTAGAAAACACAAGGGTAGATTAATCTTTTCTGTCCAGCACCTATTCAAATATAGTCTGCTCTTGTCATGGACTAAATCAACATTTTATTATAGCTGAATTTTTACTATATTCAACTTTTTTAAGCATACCATCAATGTTATATGCCTTTGGCCATCACTTTTCGGGTAGTTTGTTATGGATGCATCATATCTCTTCTGATATGGTCGGAACTTTGCAAAAATATATGATAGAATATTGTGGGCAAATATGTTATATGAAATGGAGCAAGAAACATCTAGAATTTCCAATTTTAAATCCCTTTGCTCAATTCATAGCATTTTCTATTTTAAAATTTGTAACTTCATAAATTTATGATCAAGCAATGCATTTCTTTTTAATGAAATCATACAAATATATCTGTCTCACTGTTATTTCACTTAGTTCAAAAGCAACAAAATAAATAAATAAATTATTTTGTCATCACTTATCAAAGTACTGGCATACCCTAGAGCATGCTAAAGCTTAAAGACCACTAAAATTCACTTATGAACAGTTGTTGGAAGTTTTTTCACTTGGTTATACTATAAATTAAAGATGAAAGATTAAAGTATATAAATTAAAGATTTCATCTTTAATTTATATTTGTTGGAAGTTTTTTGAAAAAAATTCCAACAACTATCTCTAATACAGAGTATTTTAATAATAAGGTGTGACATCTTTTAGCTACTTGTATATGAAAATATGACTTCTGTATTACTTCAACCTTGGTATCACCTCTTGGTCTGGCTCCCACTGATGAGACCTCAATTAAGGTCTAAACCGGTCTGGGCAGTTACCCTTCCCATAATGCATAGCATTATACATGTCCATAAAGATATGTGCTTTGCATTATTATTATTATTATTATTATTATTATTCAGGCCTCCAAGGAGTCAAAAGACTCATCGAGGGAGGTCCTTCCTAAGACATAACGTCTGTCAAGACTCATCGAGGGGAGGTCCCCCCCTGAGAAACACAAAGTCTATCATACCACTCTTTAAACTCACTGACCGTTCTCGCTCCCACCACTCCATCAGGCAATGCATTCCATGGCTCAACCACCCTCCATGCAAAGAAACCACTCCTTACCTTTCATTACATACAGTAACTTCCAGGGATGGCCTCTTGTCATCATGCCTTCCTGCTGTTCAACCAAGCGAAAGAACTCCCCAGTGTCAACCCTGTAACCACCTCTCAACAGTTTAAAAGTCTCAATCATATCACCTCTCCTTCTTCTATCCACCAAACTCTGCAGTCCACATTCTCTCAGCCGATCCTCATAACTATCCTTGTACAGTCCTGAAACCATCTTTGTCATCCGTCTTTGTATCCTTTCCACAGTTAATTTATCCCCTTCAAATCCTGGGGACCAAATCTGAGAACAATAGTCCAAGTGTGGTCTGATCAGAGACTTATACAACGGAATGTTAACCCTCTTATCTCTGCAGGTCAGCGTTCTTCTCATTACTGCAGCAATCCTCTGTGTTACCTTCACCCCTTTGCAATATATCCTTTGAATTTCAGGTTTCTATCAATCATCAACCCCAGATCTCTTGTCTCCCCTACTTCCTCCAGTATAACTCCTCCCATAGAGTATGCAGCATCCCATCGATGTTTCCCAAACCTCAAGACCTTACATTTTGCTGCATTAAACTGACACCCCCATTCATTTGCCCATCTATCTAGCTTATTGAAATCCTCTTGCAGGGCTACCACATCTGCACTATTACTAATAATCCTTCCCAGCTTCGCATCATCCGCAAACAACTGAATATCCCCCTGCAATCCACTGGCTATGTCATTGATATAAAGGTTAAACAATATAGGTCCTAGTACTGAGCCCTGTGGGACCCCACTTGTAACCCTCTGCCTCCTGGAAACTGCTCCACCATACACAACTCTCTGATACCTATCGGACAGCCAATCCTGAATTCAGTTGACCAATCTGACATCCAGACCCATGTGCTGCAACTTAAATATCAGCTTATCATGTGGCACCCTGTCAAATGCCTTCGCCAAGTCTAAGAAAATTGCAGTATATGCCTTTCCCTCATCTAATGTTCTTGAAACTTTATTATAAAAGGCTAGCATATTGCTAAAACAAGAGCGTCCTTTCACAAATCCATGTTGATTCTCACAGATAACATTACCCTCATCTGCCCAATGCTGTATACGGTCTCTCACTACTTTCTCCAAGATCTTAACAACTACTGATGACACACAGACTGGCCTATAATTAGACACTTCCAGTCTGTTACCACTCTTATGCAATGGCACTATCTTACCTTCCTTCCATTCCCTGGGCACCTTTGCCAAAGCCAGACTTTCATTGAAAAGCCACGTTAAAGGCACTGTCAATTCCCTAGCACATTCTCTCAAAACTCGTGGTGAAATACCATCCAGTCCCACAGCTTGTGGGATACTAATGGGATACTAAGGGATACCATTATGGGATACTAAGGCAAGTGATGTGAAGTCAATAGCTTCTATATATGAGTTGCCCAGTCCTGAAAATAGTTCAGGCACAAACTTTGTTTGCTTACACTTGGATAAAGGAATTAAACCAAGAATATAATTTCTTGGCATCTTTAATTTATCACTTATGAACAGTTTACCAGAACAATTCATATTAATGAATTGTTCTTTACTGAAAAAGTGGGTTCCAATTACTGAAACAGCACTGTATTTTATCTATCTTTTTTTTTGGGGTGGGGGGGAGACTTAAAGCCATTTGCTGAAGAAGTGTGATATACATAATGGTGTTCAGCAAAAAGAGCTATATCACTGGAGCTTTGGCCCTTTGTATGTTGTCAAATAAGACCCCAAAGAAAGTAACCTTTAAAACTACTTTTCAACTAAAGTTCAGTTAACAATTTCATATAGAGGTTGCTGGACTTTTTCTTCTCAAAAACAAGTTTTTTATTCCAAAATATAGACAACTTGTAGGAGCACAGATGCAATTTCTTAACTGCATCTGTGTAATTAAGAAAATTAATTAATAAGAAATCCTATCAGATTTAATTCGAGTTATACAAAATCAAATACTTGGTAATGACAGACCATTAAGTTTTACAAGTAAGGGTGAATAAGATAAAATGAGCATTGCACAGATAGGTGATGATGCAATTTACACTACAATACTCCTGGACACTGTAAAAACATTTGATAGGATATCACACAGAATCTATTATATAAGATAGAGCAATGGGAATGGATATAAAGCTGACAGCATGAATAAGAGAGAGAGAGAGAGAGAGAGAGAGTGGCAGAGAGACAGATATCTAATAGTGGTATATGATGGAATAGAATCCAAGAGATGGTAGTGACCAGCAGCATGCTGGAGAATGCTATATTAAAGCTGCTGCTGTACCTATATCATTAATGTACAATAATTATATAGGTTATTAATGATATAATAATGATATTAATGAATAATTTAAGGAGGAATATTCAATTGTTTGCTGATGATGTACTCATAAATCTGGGGAGGACAATAGTTAACAGAAATAATATGGAGATCATACAGAATAATTTAATAGGTTGACGGCATGGGTCAAAGATTACAGCTACAAGCTTAATGTGTAAGGTTACAACAAACTCTGGGATGAAAAGATACAAGCTGTATACTGCATTGATAGAAGTAGATTGCAGGAAATTGATTTGGAAATGATGAGAGGACATATTACAAAAATAGGTAGCAAAATTATATGTCATGTGACTATTAGATCCATCATTATTTCAAAGCCAAATGTAAAAACTATGACAGTTTTGCCTTGAGAGAGCAATAAGTTGACCTCTAGTATAAGGTAAGTTGACCAGAGAGCTTATGGGAATACATTCCCCCAGCATTCACAAGTTGCATTAGTATGGACCATATAGAAGATATAGGCACTGCCCAAGCATTTATATTCACCTTTTATTGGTCCATTTTGATAATTTCACTGACCTGACAGCTTTTACGAACTGATTTTGTTCTCTCAGAGATCAGGTAGATACTTAAGTAAAGCCCTCTCTAAAAATTAGGCTATCCCCCAGACCACTCCCCATGAGTGACCGAAAGATCGTCGAACTCATCGTTGGTTCCACTCAGTAACAGGCTCACCCTACCACTGAGCAGAATCGCTCATATTCCAGGGAAAAGCATCCACTGACAAAGCCCCACACAGGCCATGCCGGAAAACACTTTCCCCGGAGACTCAAATTGCTCTCTCAAGGCAAACCCTTGGAAATCTGTCTCCCCCCCCCCCTCACCAGGAGCGAAATTCCGGAAGAAACCGTAAGAGAGCAAAAACTCTCGTTCGGTACTAAGGAACTTGAAATGTTAGAGGGATGTATTTTTCATAAGCAAACTCTTGGTCGGTGCACAAAAGTAATTGCTAAAATAAAGAGCCAAAAGGCTTCAGTTCAGCGATGTAAAATTATATAAGTCAAGTGGATATTAGATTCAACATTATTTCAAAGCCAAATAGTAGAAACTATGACAGTTTTGTAAGCTCTCTGGTCAACTTACCTTACAAAACTGTCATAGTTTCTACATTCAGCTTTGAAATAATGTTGGATCTAATAACCACTCGACTTATATAATTTTACATCATCAAACTGAAGCCTTTTGGCTCTTTATTTTAGTAATAGGTAGAAAAGCTCAAAAGATCATTTGGATGCTGAAGAACACATCGACCTATAGAGATAAGAAGGTTATCATCCCTCTTTATAAGGCTCTGATATGGCTACATCTCAGTCACTATGAACATATCTGATTGCCTGAATTTCTTGGATATGTGAAAGTGCAGGAGAGGATACAGAAATGAGTGTAGGAGTAATGAGTAATGAGTGTATGAATTGTTATGGTTATTTATTAATGCCAGGAGTATCAGAAATAAGGGAGATGAAACTGTTGCATTGATTGGGTTTATTATTATCATGATTATTATTTTCTTGGTCCCAATGGAGTCATAAGACTCATCATGACAGGCCAATACTAGTAAACACAAAGTCTATCATACCACTCCTTAAACTCATCCGCAGTCTGCAAGTTCATCATCCTCTCAAGCAATACATTCCATGGTCCTACCATTCTCCATAAAAAAACTTACTTCTTATGCTTTTACTCACCGCCTTCTTTTACTTCCAGGAATGAGAGACTAACATTCTACCAGAAGCAAAAACTTACTTCTTATGCTTTTACTCACCACCTTCTTTTACTTCCAGGAATGAGAGACTAACATTATACCATAAAATATCCTCAGTGTTAATATGATAATATCTCTTCAAAAGCTTAAATGCCTTAATCATACCCCCCCCCACATTTTGCTTTCTATTCACCAAACTCTGCAGTCTGCATGCCCTCAGTCAGAAAATATTACATGCTTTATATAATATTGATGGTACTAGTTTACAGGAAATTGATGAAGCTAGAGATCTGGGGTGATGGTGGATAGAGATTTGAAATTCAGAGGGCATGTTGCAAGAGTTGGCAAAATAGCTCAGAGGATTACTTGGATGAGAAGTTATTATCCCTCTTTAAAAGGCTATGTATTGGCTACTGTGCAGATTTGGTCATCTGCATTTCTCTAGGTGGTGTGGGTTGCAGAGTTCAGCTGAGAGGTTGGAGGATAGGGGATATGATAGAAACTTATAAGTTACTAAAGGGATTCCATAAGATTTACACAAAAGAAATTTTTCAATACATAAGGAGAACACAAAGAGTCACCCTTGCTCTCAGTTTGCTCTAAGAGTGTGCAAACTAGGTTCTTTACTTGGAAAATGGTGAATGAGTGGAACAGAATGACAGAGTTTAAGGATATGTATGATAGGTATTGTATTAACAGATAGTGTGGTCTCTGATGATGGGTCATTTGACTCTATAGAGTGCCTTATTAACAGATAATGTGATCTCCCATGACGAGTATATTTTTTTCTTTATAAATGATTTATAAATGATAATAAAACAAAAGAGAAGAGAAGAGAAATTTGGGGACAACCATAGTTAATATAGTTCCAAACTCAGAGACAAACATTATTATTATTATTTTGTGATGCCTCCAAGGAGTCCAAAGACTCATTGAGGGAGGACACCTACACTACAACTCTCCATCTCCACCACTACATCAAATGTCTACTATCATTATCATCTACATCAACACCATCTACTGCCCACCACCACCACCACCACTAGTATTTTTTGTCTGTAAATTGCATGCTTTCTGAAGGGCCAATTTGTCTGTATGTGGGATGAAAAACCTGAGTTTCTGGGAGAAAAATCCCTGTTGCCTCCTTATGAGATTGGCTAACTCACCTTCAGTTGAAAAAATCCATATAAAGATTCCTCCTGTCACAACGAGAATCGAACCTAAGCCTTTTCCAGTAGAATGACAGTATATTTCACCCTTCAGTCGAAGGGTGAAATATACTGTCATTCTTCCAATTGTGCTACAGAAATACTAATAAAAGTAATATTTTTAAAAAAATGACACAGAAAATTCAGAACAATAACTGAACAGAAATATAAGTAATCTTTAGGAATCAAGCTTTGCTTATGAACAAATACCCTGCAGATTTCTCTGAAACAGATTTCTTGTTTTTCAAACAAGAATTTACAGTTATGAAGAATTTCAGCCTGTTCTATTTAATCCAGCAACTAGACTGGACTGCCAATTCCACTAGACTGGACTTTTCTGGTTTTTAAGGAAATGAATGTAGACAGTCATAATGGAATATTTGGCAATTCTATTCTTCTATACTGAATTACACTTTATTAAAAAAATTATTAAATTCTGTAATGTCCTTCATTCTCAAAGGATGTATGCATGAAACTCATTTAATCCTTTTTTGTGAATCTGAATAGGTTTGGTAATTGCATTATTCAAGGTTAACTGTGAGCACTCAAGAAGATGTTGAAATGCATGTACATGAATGCCAAGGATAAGGAAAAAAAGGAAGAGTTTCTGACATTGGTCAGCTCAACTTGGACAAAAATCATAGACATCAGTAGGACCTGACTGACAGAAGTTGACATAGGGATAAAATATAAGAGATATTGCATTTTCAGAGGAGGATGAAGGAAATAGATGGGATAAAAGGTATTACTGATGACAGCTGAAGAACTGCAAACCACAAAAGTAGAAGTTAAAGAATATTTTAGGACTGAGCAAGACAAGTCATTTGAGGCCATCTGGTGCAAAATAAAGGCCAAAAGGACAAAATTATATTGCTAATTGCTGCTAATAGACCAGGGAGTGCAGAGGTAAAGGGTTCATGGCAAGAAGGAAATAGAATTTATAAAGTTAAGTAAGGGATAATTACATGAAATAGCATGTGATGGGCAGAACCAGGGAGTTGAAACTGCTGGATATGGTAGCAACATTAGAAGATATATCCATATCCAAGGTGGTCACTCAAATCAGGGAAAGTGATCACCGTGCAATCTTGTTCTGGGAGGTTACTAAGTGTGGAATTCTCAGTTAACTTTCTTGAAAGGAGTATATGAGAAACTACAAAGCTGGTGGTTATATGACAAACTTATGAAGCAGCTTGGAGCAGTGGCATAAGAATCTATAAGGAAAGAATGTCAGTAGTGCATAAGAAATTGTCAGGGATTGTTTAAGGAAAACAATATCAAACTGCACATCCAGTGTTAGGAGGATAAACTAAGTAGGATTTAAATGAATAGCAACATAAAACATGAGCTGCAAAAAATAAAACACTGTGGAGAGGATATAAAGAAAAAAAGTGATCTGCATGCCCGTAGATAAGAAGAGTAACCAGCAGGAAAAGGAGAGTTAAATCAGATTATAAAAGAAAATTAGCTAAGCAAGCCAACAAAATCATAAAGAATTTTTTTTCTACATAGAGTAACAGGAAGAATGATTATGAAAAAATAGTTCAATTATTAATGATCACTTGCAAGGCCATATCATCCAAGTGGAGATATTGCAGTTGCCAATGTCAGATCTCACAAGAATCCAAGGCAGGATAATTCCATTACATAAAGGAGAAGACGCTATGACAGAAGTAACAAATTACAGTCTAATCGGTATATCAGCAGTGGTGGTTATGGTATTGGAAAACTTGATTAAAGTTAACAATCTGCTTCCAATAAAATTCAGGAATGGGCAAACAGGAATATGGTATTCTATGGTGGGCAGCATAGCTTTGTAAAAGGTAGGCTCTGCTTTAGTAATTTACTCATATTTTATAATAGAGTGCCAGAAGAACTAGATAAAGGAAATGGCTATAGCAGAATATTCACACTGAAAACTATTACATAAATTTGAGCAAAGGAATAGATATGAAGTTGGTAACATGGTTATTGGGAAGGGGGGGGGGAGGTAACATCAGCTTTCTCTCTGATATCTGATATCTCTCTGTCTGTGATATCTCTCTGTCTAAGAGAATGAGGGTGACTAGTTAAGTGCCTTAAGGCTTTGTACTAGAGCCACTAGTGTTTAATTTGTATATTAATGATATATGGAAATATGGAATTATTTCAATGGAAGTATTCAAATTCACCGATGATGCAAAACAGTTTGAAAATGAAAAGTGACCTTCATCTCCTGCAAGAGGAATTGGAAGTTCTCAGTAAGGAGGTTCTGGAAATTAAAACTGAGTTAATTGTGTTGAATAAAGAAATTAGGACTATGAAGATTACTTTAGCTGAAGTAACTAGAAGAGGATTAAGTAAGGGAGAGAGAGTCTTTGGTGAATGATGAAGTAATGAATAATATGGGAGTGATTGGAAGTCAACAGAATGAAAGCACAAGAGGTCCAGAAGAAATGAGATGTCGTGAAAGTGAGGGAGTGAGTAAAAGAGCGTTTAGAGAAAGTAATGAAATTAGGAGAGTCATGCTGAAGAGCGTAGAAAATGAGGCCGTGAGTGAGACTTGTTTGGATTTGAATGAAGTTATGAGTGGCACAATATATGGTGAGTCTATGATTAAGGGTATTGAGAGTGGTATGCCTGAGGAGTGCTTGGGTGGTGGAACAATAGAGAGAGTGACTTTAGCAGTAAAAAGAGGGCATGATGCAGAAAAGATGATAGTTATGGTGGGTACAAATGACCTGAATGGTAGTATAAATCAAGTAGCAAAAGATTTAAGAACACTGTTAGATATCGTGAAGAAGAAAAGTGTCAAAGGGAGGATTGTGTGTGTTGCCTCATTTTGACAATTATGAGTTAAGTAGACGAGCGATGATAATGAATGATATGATTGCAAGAATGTGCAAAAAAGAGTCTGGAATTTGTTCATAATCGGAGTGTGTTTGAGGAAAAAGATAGCTATATGCAGGAGATGGATTGCATCTGAACATGGAAAGTCATAAGTGATTGAAGAAGTTACTGTTTTCTGAATAAGTTGAAGTAATTGGGCAAGCAAACTAAAATTGAAAAGGTTGAGTGTAAGGGGGGGGGGAAACTTATGCAGTGAATGTAAATTTGTTGATCCTTATTCACGGAATAAATTGCAGAATAGAGTGATAAAAATCGGCATGGGACTACTGAAATTAGTGACTTGTATATCAGTTCTAAAGCTGGTACAAGAACTAAAGGATATCTGCAATTTTTTGTATACTAATGCAAGAAGCATTAGAAATAAGAGGGAAGAATTTTTGGCATTAGTCAGTGCAATCTCACCAAAAGTTGTAGGCATTAGTGAAACTTGGCTGTCAGCAGATGATGCGGTTACTGAAATTGAATGTGATGAGTACAGTATTTTCAGGGAGGATAGAGAAGATAGAACAGGGGGAGGAGTACTGTTGATGATAGCTGATGAGGAGTTGCAGCCAAAGAAAGTAGTATATCAAGAGGACAGACATGCGAATGATAGTTCATTTGAGGCGGCCTGGTGTGAAATAGTGACCAACGCAACCAAATATACAGTTGGTTGCTGCTATAAACCAGGGGAGGTAGAGGGGTGATATTGAATTCATGCATCAGCAAATTAGTGCAAATGAGTGCAGGATTAGTGATTATTATGGGGGATTTTAATTATGGTGATAGCAATTGGAAGGATGAAATATCACATAGCAAAAAGGAAATGGAATTCATACACTTTCTAAGAGATAATTACTTGAAACAGCACATAACTGAAGGGACTTGTAGTGTGAGAGTGTTGGACCTAGTCATTGGTTCAGAGGACATATGCATAAGTAAGGTATCCTCGTTACCTCCAATTGGTGAAAGCTATCATGTAGTATTGCCTTGGAAGGGTGCAAAATTTGTGGATTTCTTTCTTAAGAAGGGGTATATACGGAACTATTGATTAGGTAATTATAACAAGCTTTGGAGTGAGCTTACAGCTATCCCATAGCAGAACATATTGCAGGGGGAAAGATGTTGGCAGTGGATGGAATAAAATCAGCAGGTATCTGAGGAAGGCAATATCAGATTGTGTCCCCATGGTCAGGAAGACAAACAAGGTAGGCATTAGATGGATGAGTAGTAGTAGTATCAGGCTTGATCTGCAAAAACAGAAAATGTTATGGAGAATTTACAAGGAGAAAGGCAATCACTACACTAATGAGTAGTACAAGGCTCAAGCTAGGAAAGTTACCAGCATAGTAAGAAAAGCTAAATCAGATTATGAGAAGACCTTAGCCAATGAGATCAAGGGCAATCCCAAAGAGTTCTTCTACTATGTGACAAGTAAAAGGAAGAATGACTTTGGAAGGATAACTTTAGTGGGTGCTGATGGTATTGAGGTGACCAAATCAGATGTAATAGTAGAGTTACTGCGTGATCACTTTTTCAAAAGTCTATCCCAAGTGAGGATATCTCTGTACCTGCAGCAATAACTAATGTGAGAATTGAAGTTAATAAATCAGAGGTACTTAATATATTGGGGCATTTTGGGGTATCCTTTCTTTTAATGACTAAAATATTGCTCCAAATAAAAATTTCATTTATATCATGTGCATAAGATGACATCAGTTATGAAAATTCTAAGGCACAGGCCAGAAGAGTTGTAATTATTGCACAGAAAGCTAAGTTGAGTATGAAAAGACACTGGCTCTTCAAGCTGAAAACAATCCAAAAGCATTCTATCTTTATGTTGCAAGTAAAACAAAGCATGAACATGAAACTCTTGTCAATGTAGATGGTACGTGGGTGGCAGATGTAGAAGAGATTGTTCAGATTGACAAAAGCTTGGAATGCAATACACCCGACATAACAGTGGTTGAAAAAAGTGTAAATAAGCACAATCAGTTTATCAAAATATCAGTAACAGGAGATAGCCGAATAGACACAAACGAAACTGAAAAAATTACAAAGTATCGTGAGTTGCAAGTCAAAGTTGAACAAATTTGACAAAAGAAAATGAAGGTTGTTCCCATAATAATATGTGCTTTAGGCACCATCCCCAAAACATTGAAAAAACATCTAGAAGCACTCGAGTTAGATGGTTTAAAAACCGGCAGTTGCAAAAGGCTGCTTTGTTTGGCACAGCATTCATATTCAGAAGGTATTTCCACAACTCATAGGCTCTTGGAGCTAGGCTTGTGGAATATAACCAGTCTTTTATTTAAGGCCAAGGAAGCAAATGAAGTTTGGATGAATATTATATATATACATATACATATATTCATATTTATATTTACTGACTATAACCGAGACTAGAATAACAATTAAATTTATTCAAAACGCAAGTTTTGAATAAATCAGGAAATTGTTATGGACCAAGGAACAAGTCTAAGGAAATTGTTATGGACCCCTCATCACATAAATAATAACCTCAGCTATAATCTACCGGACTCTTTCAGCTCTGCTATCTGATATTGGCACACTCGTGAAATCAGACACACGCAGCTGCTTAACAATAGAACTTCAACAATTTAAGCATTTTGAATAAATTTAATTGTTATTCTAGTCTCGGTTATAGTCAGTAAATATAAATGTGAACATATCCCAATACCGAGTTAATACTACAAATTGCTATATACATATATACATATATAAGTTGATCGCATTTGGTTTATTAATAACAGTTTACATAACTCTAGGAATTAAGCTTTATGATATAATTTACTGTTTATAATTCGGCCTTTTCCATAAATATGGAATTTGGTCATGATTCTCGTGTGTCTGATATAGTAAAACAGTATAATTACTTGATTTAAAAGTTCAGGCAGCATCATTTTCAAATGTCCTATATATTAAATAATCTAGTTACTTCAATTAAGATTATTCATGCATTAAAAATATCATACATCCTTACCGGTTGCATTAATATGAAGTGATAATTTTGTTTTCCTACATGAATACTGTGAACATGCTTTACAAGGATTTCTTGAGAAAGTTTTGCATCAGTATCCAGAATGACATTTTTAAAATTATTTGAGTCTTCTTCCAAGTTGTATAAAATAGAAATGGCTTCATCTGCTGTATTTATTTGTTCTATTTTACTAACAGGAATTGGTAAAACTGCAGCTGTTAACTGCAAAATCCTTTCTAATTTTTGTGGTCCTGAAATTAAAAAATAGCCACTTTTGTTATATTCCTGAATTTTTAAAATTACATTTCATTCTGCTTGTTATAGTATTGCACATTATATTCAGCCACATAAAATGACTATTTCCCAGTTCATACTACAAACCTGTAATCTCTGACTACAAGATTCAATGGGTTAAGAATCTGAAACCAGACTTTTACCTTCTCTTTTCTTAAATGAGTTGATTATATTTTATTTCGACACTGTGGGATCAGCTCTGAGCTTGAAAAAACTGCAAAGAAAATACAGAATGAGTGTTTCTTCTGGAGCACAATTTTGGACTACAATAATGGAGGTCACCACCAACTTTCAACTAAGGCAATGTTCTTGCATTGCTTAGTTGAAACATTTGCAACATGACAGAAGGCACAACTTCCATCCATTCAAGAAGCAAATTTTCTGTATTTAGCAATACTAAAGTCCAATTTGGATTTGATTATGGCTGTTTACAAGCTTCAGTTCTGATGAGAATGAAGTTGCCAATTTTGCCTTGAGATGCTTGCAATATGGATTTTTCATCATTTTTTTTTAAGCATAGGAGGAATATTTCTTGGCGAGAACCTTTAGTACATACATACATACATATTGGTAAACTAAAATGTGGATGAGTGAGAATTTTGCATAGGGTATGCGATAAATATGTTATTCCAACAAGAATAATTCAAGTGGCTTGATTAGAGCAAGTGTTTCAATCAGGAGATTGGAAACAATAATTAACTGCAGAAAGGAAGCTAAGTAGATTATAATCACTTCACTAAAGAATATATATTGATTGGTGAAGGCTCATTTCATGATCTTCTATAAAAGATCAAGAAATGAGGAAGTTTGAGCACTATAAGGTTGCCAAACAATTGTGAGTAAAAAAGGATGTGAATAAACACAATTTGCAAATATGTCTTGTCAAGTGACCCCTCCATCCAGAAGGCTGGCTATTATGGATCTCCATATATTTCTGTCTTGCTCTCTGCATAGTTCAAGTTTAGCCAATCTTTTATGTTTTTAAACCATGTTTGTGTCACTGTCTTCCTTTCTTTCACTTTTCATCACTACTTCCCTCTAATAAATATTTCTGAAGACTTTCATGCCTCGCAATATGACCTTATATGATAGATTTCTTTTCTGTTCTTTATTATTTTCATTTTATTACCCATTCTCTCCAAAAATTCTTCATTTCACTTCTTTTTGAAGATCTCACAGATCTTCAATGTTATTCTATAATGCACATCTTCAAAGTGTCAATCCTTCTACTATCTTCTTATTTATTGTCCAAGTTTTTGCTCCATGGAGAAAAGTAGACCAAATTTAATTTAATCTAGTTCTTTTTGTTTTTTTTGCTTCTCCCTCTTGATAATAGTATTTTTATCAAGATGTTATTAATTATATTTTAATTATTTTTATCAAGAAGATATTAATAAAAATGTTTTTTTATTCTGTTAAAAGTTGATTTTGTAATTTCAATTCTTCTCCTAATCTCTCTTTTGCATTTTCCATCCTTTGTAATTAAATGTCATAAATCTTTTTCTTCTTCTTCAGCTTCATTCTCACTCAAGTGGGATCACAGCATCATATTAATCTCCTCCATTCAGTTCTATAATAAACTTTCAAACTCCATTCAGTTCTGTCTAAGACCATATTCTCCTCTTTCATGTCTCTATAGAATTCAGCCCATGCTCTTCCTCCTTTACATTAATGACCTCCTTTCTGTAATTTAAAATCCTATTCACAGCTTTGTCAACAACAGTACTCTTCATTCCTCTTGAAGGAGGAATACCTCATTTGAGAAAACCTGTAGTGCTCTAATATTATATGCCTCAAGATCTGCCATACCAATGACATAAAATGCTGACCTCCTCAACATCCTCAAATAGGGCGAAGACAGCTCAGTAAATTTCAATGCCAAAAAAAAAAAAGCCTGCCTTATTACCAGCAAGAAACCACCTACTTCATCCTCTCTTACTTTTAATAATGTTCTGGTTTCCTTTCAAAATCAGCTTTCTCTTCTTGGGGTTGACTGTCACATTCAGTTGATCGTGGCACAGACATATTACATACATAGTCTCTTTAGCCTCTAAAAAGCTTGGTAATTCTTTCCCGTTCTAACATTACTTCTCTTCCTCTCAACTCCTAACACCACAGACCCAACCAACCTTGGAATATTGCTCCCACATCTGGGGTGGAGCACCCAAGACCTCCCTATGAATTCTTGATGATATTCAGAAGAGAGCAATCTGCTTAATAGATGACCCTTCCTTCACAAAATCCCTTTAGTCACTTTACCATAAGCACTCTATTTCAGCACTATGCCTTTTCTAATAGGTACTTTCATGGATATTGCTCCTCTGAATTGGTTGCTAAAATTCCTCCACTTTCTTCTAACCACCTAAGAACTAGAGTAGTATTGGCCACAACCCATATGCTGTCCAGCTCCAAGCACACAAAACAAACTTATCATCTTCCTTCATTCCATCCACCTTTATTCTTTGGAACAATCTCCCCAATACTGTTTTTCTCACTGAGTACAACTTCATGCTCTTTAAGAAACATATCAATAGGCTGCATTTTTTCCCTTAATCACTTATGAAAAGATTAACAGTAGAGAGTGGAGTATATTGGAAATAAATATTTGCTAAAAGCAAAATTTTCAGTATAGTTTCAAAGCAATTCTCAATGTCAACAGTTAAAGAGACAAAATACGACAGAATATCAATTGACAATTGAGGCACATTATGTACTACATGATATCCATTGCAAGAGGAGAGCTTGATCTGTAACTATAGATACACAGTTACATATATAACTAGAATCCAATAAAAATACATTGAAATCATTATCACTAAATAAATTATTTAACATAATCATAAGAAGTACTGAGTAAGATAACTTCCCAAAATTGGGCAAGTTTAAGGGAGACATTTTTTGTTCTAGTTAGGATGATGAATGTGGGAACTTTCTTTATACAACTTTTTTAAAATAAAAAAATAATAAAATAAAAAATTAATCCTTTGCAAAACCTTAGTCTTATTCCAACGAATCCTGTATCTAGTGGATATGGCGTGACTGGCAAAATCTTATTTATCTGAATCATAGAGCCGGATGTAATCCTCTTGCTCTTCTAGATATATTTGAGCAGACTGATCTGTCTGGGAGGAATAAATTTTACAAACTAAAGGTTTGCCTAAGGATGAACACTATTTCTGAGGATTACAACCACAAATTCAGACTAATCACCTTGTGGCAATTTGTATAACTGACGATTTCAAGTAGAAAGTGGATACACATTCAAATTTCCAAATTGTGCAAAGGGATCATGTGGTAGCACTTAACAGGAAAAAAGGTAAAAACTTTGCTAAGCATATTGTGTTTGAAAGAAGCTCTTTTTGTGAAAGAATAAAATTGCAAACTTGGATTTCTTGTAATGTATCAAAGATATCATGTAGATCAGAGCTGTCCAAAGCACTTCCCGCAGGCTGCATGTGGCCTGTTGTGAGATTTTGTGCAGCTCCCCCACTTGTGGGTTTTGATTTTCACAAGCAAAAAAATAAAATAACAATTTGAATCGAAAATGCATATTAGATATTTTAATTCTATCACTAATCAATAATCTCGATGTTGGTAATTTTATTTGGTGTCTTTACATCACTATGTACCCATGTGTTTTTCAAATATTAGAAGTGTCAACGAAGTGTTCTTACACTGTTTTGTTCCAACGCACATGCTGCGGGTGCTCATGAGGAACGTGAGCACACAATTAATGCGCAATTAGTGTTGTTTGTTTGTTCAGCTTTCGAGGTTGTGTCGCTGCTGCTCACCAAATTACTAGATATGCATTGTGATGGCCCTTGGATTAATCTTTTTTTTTAATGTACCCCTCGGATTGCCTAAGGTTGTACAGCCCTGATGTAGATGATTTTGCCAGAGTTTGGAATTTCGAATAGCATTGTATCTAGGCTTTGAGAAGCGTTTCAAACCAATGGAATGTGTTCCAGATGTTTACTAAGAGGTCACCCTAGCTATACCATGGAGCATGAAGACAGATTTTTGGTTATAACAGCAAAACGTAATCGATGCACCACAGCAAGTCAGCTCCATTCAAGCACATATCTTGACAAACTGTGGCAAGACATCTGCAACAAGTAGGCCTATATGTTCGAAGGCCTGTAGTCTGCATCCCTTTATCTACAGCTCATTGTAGAGCAGGTTGTTAGTGACGTTGTATCCATAAAAATTGGATAAGACACCAATGGGCTAATGTACTCTTTACAGATGAGAGTAATTTTAGTCTTTCCTCCAATTCTAGATGACACTTGATTTAGCATGAAAGTGGTAGTGCTTACCATCGCCAGAATGTGCTTAAAATGGATATATATATATATATATATATATGGTGGTGCTGGGAGGCACTATGCTTAATGGACATACAAAGCTACAAGTGCTGGAAAAAGGGACTATGACTGGTGAATGATACTGCAACAAAGATCTTCAACATTATGTTTGATTGTTCTGTGATAATGTAGGCGAAGAATTCATTTTTATGAATGACAATGCCATACCACATTGTACACAAGTAGTGGAGATACTTCTGGAGACCAAGGATGTTAAGTGAATTGAGGGGCCAGAACACTCTACAGATCTGCTGGCCTGGTTGGCCAAGTGGTTAGCATATCCACTCTTCAGCCAAAAGGCTGTGGGCATGGATGTCTGTGAAGATACTAGTGCTGGTGGTCAGCAGTAGATGGCGTTAGTGTAGATGATGAAGGTAGTTGTGGTTGGTGGAGACAGGAGTTATAGAGCAGGTACCCTTCCTCAATGAGTCCTTGGACTCTCCCTGGAAGTGTTATGTAATAATAATAATCTCAATTCCATAGAACATGTTGGGGATGCAATGAGGAGACAAACTGCTGCTTGAAACTGCTCCTCCAGAAAACAAACAAGGCTTGCCCACTGGCAAGCCTTGTTTGTTTTCTGGCCCACTGGCCCACTCCTCCTTGCTCTGAAGGAGGAGTGGGCCAGTTTGCCTCGGGAACTCTTGAATCACTTGGTGCTAAGCATGGTATGAAGTTGTGAGAGCTGCATTGCAGTTCGTAGTGGACAAATTCCATTATAACAGCAAAACGTAATTGATGCACCACAGCAGGTCAGCTTGCAAGTTCTGTGGCAAGACATCTGTGACAAGTAGGCCTATATGCCCAAAGGCCTATAGTGTGCATCCCTTTAAGCACAGCTCATTGTATAGTTTTCTGTAAGCACTATACATTAATTCCTTAACTAAGTCCTTAGGAAATTTGTAACTTTTGCCAAAAATGTATTGCAATTTAATTTGTAACACATTTTTTGTGAAATATAATTTATTACTATTATTATTATTATTATTATTATTTGACACCTCCAGGGAGTCCAAAGACTTATCGAGGGAGGGCACCTGCTCTACAACTCTGTCTCCACCACTCAATCCACTAACTGACTGCAACTACACCAACGGCATCTACCACTGACCACCACCACTACTATTTCCACAGACAATCACAAACATCCATGCCCATGGCAGGATTCGAAAACCCCCCAGCCCTTTGACCAGAGAGCAGATATGCTAGTAATAAATTTGGTCTACATTTGGCTGTGGTCATGAAAATTGCAATACATTAGCTTTTGTACACCAGTACAAAAGCTAATATATTGTAATCGTCCTTAGCTTTTGTACACCAGTGTATTGATCTTCCACTCTTAGTGGATGCAATTCCTCTGCATTAAGTTAAGCAATGGAGTATTTATATATAAATAAAATTTATAGTCAAATGTGTTTGTATAAATTAATTCTTTGTAAAAAGTTAAAAATGTCATGCAATTTGTCGGAATCTGATAATATCTCTCCAGGTGTTTCTGGCTCAGCTAGATAGGTAAAAATTTCATTCTTCTCTGTTGCAAAGTGCTGGCATTCCACCAGACTATGACAAATGGTAAGATGTATGTTGCATTTTTTATACATAGGTGGGTCTTCAGTCCTCAGTAAAATAAGAATGAATGACATGACTGTGACCTATGCAGAGCCTAACAAGAACAACTTCCTCTCTTCTGTTTATATGCTGACTAGACTGCCAATGCTTAATTTCAGGCTTAATATTATGTAATTTGTTTGTCAGTGCTTTCTGCCCATGATGACTGCCAATGGGCAATTAACTTTGATCTTATAAACTGTTTGTACTCTGTATATGGTACTGACAAACAGTTTGTGGAAAAAGTATGAACTGATCTAGCAACTACAGCTGCAGCCTCATTTCCCATACTTTTTTCATCTGCAGTTCCTGTTTGATATTGTTAGTCATCCACTTTACACCAAATTGTGTTATCTTATTCACTTGAGGAATGCAATTTATCATTACTGTTGATAAGTATTTCATACTCGTGCTGTGTGCTGCTGATATAAGTTCCTTGTAATTCTTCCATCCATGGAACTGCCACTAGCTGATTCCTAAAATTATTATAGTCACCTGCCTTATAATTCCATATCAATACTTTCTCCTTGATATTTTTGCATGTCTATTCAGTCTCCAAGTTAAGATTGCATGGTCACTATCACCAATAGGGGGAAAGATTGACATCTCAGTTACAATCAGCTGCTTTCATGCAAAGACCAAACTACAACTCTTGATCCTCATGTTCCCACTACTACTATTACTACTACATATGGCCTGAGGCATTAGTCCCTCAAGAATTCCAGAAATTACATTCTCTTACTGCTGTATGCTGTTTCCTCTGTCACAATTTATACTATTATAGTTAAAAACTCCCAAAATGATCATTTGCTTTGCACTCAACAAACTAATTTGTCTAAAAACTTCTTGCTCATCACCCTCTTCGTTCCCTAGTCTATCAATATCCAACTAAACATCCTGTTCTGCCCACCTTCACCTCACCTCTCTCTCTCTCTCTCTCTCTCTCCCTCAAAACTATGAATGCCATTTCCTTTCAAATTCTCCACTTTAAGAGAACTCAACTCATCACTTTTCATAAGTAAAACTTTACCACCATTTGCTCCTTTTGCCAAAAGATCTTTTGCCTGTCAAGACCTCATTGTCTGTCAATCACATTTTAATGATTACAATAATCTATGGACAGGCTGAGGACATCAATGCCACTAATTCACTTTCTCTATTCTTGATAACTCCAAGCATTTGTATAAAGAAACATCAATGCATTGTCATCATTTCTATGCTTATTATTTCCTCCAGACTCCATTTAACCCTGCGATGTACCACACATTCTTCCATTTCTTATATGACTATTCCTACAAGAGGCCATATCTGCTACCATCCACCCTGTCATAACACTCTCATTTATCCAGACAACAACAATCTCACCAGATGTCTATGCCCTTCCATATTTGAATACAGTCCATCTCTTGCATACAGTTCTAATCTGTCCTCAAATGCATTCAGAGCATCCACATATTCCAGACATCTCTTTTGACACAGCTTTGCTATTGTGCCATTCAATACTGCTGCTGCTCTCCTTTAATTCTGCATTATCATATCTGGGTAAAACACTCGCTATCTTACTTCTCACAGTTCTTCTGTACAAATCCTAACAATAACCTCAAATCTCTCACCACCTAATTCACATCTCTTCTCAGATCATTTGTACCAATCATCACTATCATCTCATCCACATTCTCACCTAGCTTTATTGCTATAGACACACTATTGCTGTTTCTTCAGGCAAGCACTCCTCGAAGATAATCCCAAACAGTTCTTTCGATATGCTGCAAGTAAAAGAAAGAATGTATATGACAGAAGGATTTTAAGGAATGCCAATGATAGGGAGGTAACCGAATCAGTCGAAATAGTAGAGTTACTAATTGAATACTTTGCAAGAGTATATGATCCAGGAGGTGATATTGCAGGAATGAGAGAGCCAAAGGCTTATACGGGAACTGAGGTAAATGAAATGGAGGTGATGGCATATTACAAAACCTTAATGTGAATACAGCTGTGGGATTGGATGGTATACCAGCTCAAGTTTTATGTGAAGCGACAAGGAAATTGCAGTGGCCTTGATCATACTATTTCATCTAAGTCTCAGCTTTGGGTTAGTCCCAAGGGGGGGGTGGAAAGATGGGAAAATAGTTCCATTGTGTAAAGGAGGCTCCAAGACTGATGTAGCAAATTACCAACCAATCAGCATATCAGGACTTGTTGTCAAAGTATTGGAGAAGTTGGTCAACAACAAAATACTGGAATGGATAGATGGAAATGGGATACTGTATGAGGGCAGCATGGTTTTGTGAAGGGTTCATCATGCCTCAGTAACTTGCTCACATTTTTTAATACAGTGACAGGTGAGTTGGATAAAGATAATGGATTTACAGTGATACTGCTGGACTTGGAAAAGGCCTTTGACAGAATACCACATGAAATTCTAATCAGTAAACTGCAGCACATGAGGATGGATATATAGGGCTGGTGAGATGGATAGGAGGGTGGATGTTGGAGAGATATCAGAGTAGTTTATTCAGGAGTAGAGTCCAAAAGAAGGCCTGTGACTAGTGACATACTGTATGGTTCTGTCCTTGGGCCACTACTGTTTGTTCATTAACGATATAGGAAAGGATTTGAGAGTAACTGTTCAGTTATTTGTCAATGATGCAAAGTTGGGTAGAGCAATAGTTAATACAGATTATGTCAAAATTTTGCAGGATGATTTGGAAAGACTGGCAGACTGAACAAAAAAGAATGGATCAATCTAACGAGCAGAGAGAAGCAGGTTATTGTTCCTCTTTATCGAGCATCAATGTGACCCCATCTTGACTACTGTGCACAGACCTAGGTGCCAAGGTTTCTTGGTGATGAGGAGGTGGAGAGGGCCCAGACCAAGATGGTAGCAGGTCTATGGAATGAACCTTATGACAACAGGTTGAAGATTTATGGGTTACAGAAATTGGTTGATATGATTGAGACATACAAATTACTGAGGGATTTTTACAAGATTAATTTGGAGGAAATTTCTCAGAACAGATGTGTTGGTGGGACTAGATGCAAATTGAGTAAGAGTGCAGTTAGCAAGGGTGTTATAACTAGGTTTTTTGCTTGGAGAGTAGTGAATGAGTGGAATAGGTTGCGGGAGTCCGTTGTAGGTGTCATGACTGTGAATGAGTTCAAAGCAAAGTATGATACATACTGCACAAATGTTGGGTAGCTTTTGATGATATTTAGGGCTTCACCTTGATGAGTCTAAGGAGTCTTTGGAGTTGCTCATAATAATAATAATAACATTTTATTCTGCACATCACAAATCAATGAAACTCCATATATCACTCTCCTCATAGATCCATTCATTTCTTGCTCATTAGCATCTCTCACTGTCTCCTCCAATAATCTGCCTCTTTGCTCTATAACTTATAATTTGACTTTGTTGCATCTCTCTCTCTCGCTCTCTATCCCTTGTTCCTGTACTCTCTTAACTTTTTCCTCATTCCTGTTCTTTCCAGCACTTGCCATTCTCTTTTCTTCTCTTATTGTCATAACGCTCACATTTCTTGTTCGTCTGACATCAGTCAGCTGTTCAAGTCTTCTAATCTCTCCTCTCACATGAGTGGTTAACGTATCCTCTCCAGCCAAAAGGCTGTACGTACATTCGAATCCCGCCGTGAGCATGGATGTTTGTAATTGTCTGTGAAAATATTAGTGGTGGTGGTGGTGGTGGTGGTAGGCAGTAGATGGCATTGGTGTGGATTATGCGGTTCGCTGTAGTTGGTGGATTGAGTAGTAGAGACGGAGAGTGGTAGAGTAGGTGCTCTCCCTCGATGAGTCTTTTGGACTCCTTGGAGGTGTCACATAATAATAATAATAATAATAATAATAATAATAATAATGAATCCTATCCTTACTCAAGATTCATTGACACAGTTGCACTATCCTTCAGTTCTTCCATATTTCCAGTCTCACTACCTAATGTCAAGTCTGCAGTCACTTTATGTTCGTCTTCTTCCTCCTGATCATGCTACTCATAACTTTTTCCCACAAACTTATTTCTATAGTGCCAATATTACTGCCACTAATTCTCAAGATCAAAATCACCCAGCTCCTCACATATCTACATTTCATGCATGCTTGCACCCCCCCCCCCCCAGCAATCACATTTTTTTTAAATGACATGAAGCATACATGTGCTGCAAGCACAGCATCCTACAAAATCTTGTATTATACTTTAAAAAGTGTAATCTTTGAAT
Organism: Typopeltis vanoorti; assembly: GCF_054136105.1. Lineage (NCBI taxonomy): Eukaryota > Metazoa > Arthropoda > Arachnida > Uropygi > Thelyphonidae > Typopeltis > Typopeltis vanoorti. The sequence continues at coordinate 84,053,173 of NC_143555.1, read as the reverse complement.
GGTGGCAGGCTTGGAAACAATGAATCAGTAAACAAAGGCACAGCAGCAGCTGCCATAATTGATAAAGAAGATGGATGTGGAAAACTCCTCTCTCTTCTCTGGATGACAACTCGTCTAATAAATATATAATTTCTGCCTTATGTTTCATAGCTACATCCATGTTAGTGTTCTATACAATTCTCTTCCATTATTCCTCCTATTTCCTCAAAGCCTATAAAAATGTGAGTAATAGTAGTTCATTATCCATTCAATCCACCTTCAAACCCATTACAATTCATTCCTTCGAACTGCCCATGTATGATAATAATATAGATATATTTTTAAAAAAATCACACTTAAGTTCTTCCAAATGAAAGGTATATGATTCTTCAGACTGCACTTCATACTATAAATTCTTGCAGTGAAGGAAGGGAAAAAGTACTTGGTCAGTAACTCAATTAAACAAGCTGAAGAAGCCTCACAAAAATTATAGCTCAATTAACACTCTTCAAGTGTCTATGAAAATCCACTGGTATATGTTTTTCTGCTGTAAGTGCTTACCATAGCGTTCTAAGTCTTTTGTGAATTTCTGCATACAAGATAAAAATTTAATCACTGCTTATTATTCTTACAAACAAAGACAATGCAATGCTCTCATTCGCATGAATGGTTCAAAAATAAATGATTCATCAAGGTTAAATAGTTCATTTAAATAAGGAATGGGGTAGAAAGGCTTATTCATTAGCAGTTCGTGTTTTGTTTATTTTAATGATTTTAATCCACAACTCAAGAATAATACGAAAATAACATTTATTTAACTTATTTGCTGATATTTCACTGGTGTTATATCTAGCATCTTCAGAGCACAAAGAACAGTTTGTCACAGTAAGTGAACAGCAATAATTAATTAATAGTGAGACAAGTTTAAAAATTGTAATGAACAACACAAGGAACTAAAGTCCTATGGCAAGTCTGGACCAGTAGACCATGTCTTGGATACCCTTTCACACAAAATTAAATGGGGGGGGGTGCTACACAGACGTCATTATAAGTCAGAGAGACTGTTTTGGGAATAAGCAGTATCTTTAAAACATTTCCCAAACCTCAACAAGTATAGTTGTATCAATTTACCAAAAAACTGGGAGAGATAATCATTCTAATATAAAATTAAAATGATCCAACAATAGATGTCATCAATTAGGATTTTAGTTCCCTCGCATCATCCATTACAATTTTGAAATTTTATAAAACATATACACGTTTACACAAGAATATTATTTAATTTGCCAAATATTTCAGTCTGAATATTACAGACCATCTTCAGTGGCTACATAGGAATAGTTTTAAAAAACAAGGTGGAATACGAACAATTGAAATAATCGTAATAATCTTAAATAACATTAGACTGGGAAAAAAAATTAATGTGTTATCCTGATTAAACTTTCCCAAATTTTTGATACAGATATACAGTCATTACGATTCAAGTTAGGACGTTGAAGTAAGGCCTCTACACTTTCTTTAAATAAACGTTGAAATTTATAGCGACATCTGTGTTTATTTGAACATTTATTTAAAGAACGTGTGGAGGCCTTACTTCAATGTCCTAACTTGAATCATAACGAATGTATATCTGTATCAAAAATTTGGGAAAGTTTAATCAGGATAACACATTAATTTTTTTTTTTTTTAGTCTAATGTTATTTAAGATTATTATATGAATTATGAATTAATATCTTTAATTTAATCATGACTCAGATAAAAACCGTTTACTCTTTTAATACTTAGCGATATGACATCACATGGCTCGTTCTATTTGCGAATGATCAATTGTTCATATTCCACCTTGTTTTTTAAAACTATTCCTATGTAGCCACTGAAGATGGTCTGTAATATTCAGACTGAAATATTTGGCAAATTAAATAATATTCTTGTGTAGACATGTATATATTTTATAATCCTAATGTCACAAGTATCTTTAAAGAATCAAATTTTGAAATTTGTTCCACTGTTAACGAATTGCTGCTGTTTGCACACCGGGCCGGAACAAACTGTTCTGTGTGCTCTGAAGATGACGGGGGATAACATCAGTGAAATATCAGCAAAGAAGTTAAATAAAGATTAATTATTTTCTTATTATTATTGTGCTGTGAATTAAAACCATTTAAATAAGGAAGTTTCATCTTTATATTTGCTAAATGCTAATCTTTTAAAAAATAGCTAATCTCTCTAATCCCTCTCCACAACAGATCAGTGACATTCGTTAAAAAACTTTTGTTTCCATCCCCTTTGTTGCCAAACATTTGCTAAAAATCACAAATTTCCTGAAATCTCATGACATTAGGTTGACCTTCGAACCCATCATGATGGCACGAAATCTGTTGTGCTCGCCCAAGGACCACAACCCTTTCAACAAGCATCCTGGAGTTTACAATATTACATTCTTGTAGCCTTAAATTACATAGGGCAAACATTGAGAAGTTTAGAATTAAGACAAAAGGAGCATATTGGAGACATCAATAACAACAGAGAAGACAGCTCAGGTCTGGCATTCCATTTCTCCCACACTTACCACAACACTGAATGAGACAAGAGCTCCATGCCATATATAGAAGACAACTTCAGTGCCCCCAACATCAAAGAGGCTACAATGGTAATCCACTCACAAGGCACTCTCAACAGAAACCAAGGGATGATTTTGTATGACATTTAGAAGTCACTCATTAGAGACATCAATAACAACAGAGAAGACAGCTCAGGTCTGGCATTCCATTTCTCCCACACTTACCACAACACTGAATGAGACAAGAGCTCCATGCCATATATAGAAGACAACTTCAGTGCCCCCAACATCAAAGAGGCTACAATGGTAATCCACTCACAAGGCACTCTCAACAGAAACCAAGGGATGATTTTGTATGACATTTAGAAGTCACTCATTAGATCTTTAAACACATCAGACTTTAATTTTTCTGCAAACTATCGGGTGCACCTGCTGAACAATGACTGACCATGTCCCAGCTTCCACACTCCATGTGTTTCTGTTTTACTTGTATTTTTGTGTAACGTTCCTACACATTCGGTGTTTTAGTTATGTAATGATTCATATTTAACACTTGTTGTATTTTCATTTGTGTGTTTATCCTAGCCCAGATGAAACCACTGGCTTAAGTAGAGAAATTAGTAGGTTTATTAAATAATTATTATGCCCCATAAACCCAGTTTTAGTTATATTTTTATTACAGGAGTTAATTTTTTTTTTGTTTTTACTTATAAAGGAATAAAAATCCAGTCTAAGTATTCTTGTAGTATGCAATCCTCTGAATCAGTTTTTAATGAGGTAGTAAAGAACTGAAAAGCATGAGATTCATTTTAATAAGAAGAATTTTTTTCTTAACTTACCATCTCCTGAATTATATAGGTAAATAAGAGAATCCCATTGATGAAGACGCATCAAATCTATAACTGGAAAAGTCATTAATGGAGCAATCCCAACACCATATATAGCAGACATTTGGTGACTTACTACTGGAAATACTGGACTAACTAATGGTACATAAAATCCATTGGAGAATGATGCTAGAGTGGGATATGTGATGGAATCAGTAGTGGCCATTATTACAACAACTTCCTTGTTTATTAACTTGCAAGCTATATGAGTAAATAAAACAAAAACACTAAGATCATAATTATGTAACAAACATGACTTCACAATTACATAATAATAGCATCCCAGTTATCTGCATGACTGACACATGGAATTATGTGAAGTTTAACTAAACAAAAATGTGTCAATACATTTTAGTAACAATTTAGAACATTATTTTAAGGTATTTCTATAACTACTATAACTTCACTAATGAAGAATTTATAATAATAATAATAATAATGATAACAATTTATTATTATCATTATTATTCAGGAACTACATGGAGTCACAAGACACATAATGAGGCCCATTTTAGACAACACACTCTATCATACCCCCTCCCTAAACTCATTCATCATCTCACCTTTCACCATCCTATCAGACAATACATTCCATGATCCAAATCACCCTCTTTGCAAAAAGCCACTTCTTGCTCACCGCTTCCTTCTGCAACTTTCAGGGATGGCTCCTTGTCTTTATTCCTTTCCCTTTTTGCATACAAAAAATCTCCCCAGTTTCAATCCTGTAAATATCTCTTAACAGTTTAAATGTCTCAATTTTATCACTCCATCTTCTGCCTCTCAAACTCTACAGTTCACATGCCCTCAGTCTGTTCTCATAACTAACATCATACAATCCTGATATCATTTTTGTTATCTGCTTCTACATCCTTTCCAAGGTGACAGATATGAGTACAATAATCTCCAAAAATGTGGTCTGATTAGGACTTGATGCAATGGAATCACCATCTTTTTATGTGCTTTTTGGTACTGCAGCAAATCTTTTGGGTTACCTTGGTCACCTCTGTGATATGTTCCCTAAATTTCAAATTCCTCTTAGCCGCAAGATCCCCTGCCTACTCTTCTTCCTCTAGCATAATTCTACGACAGAATATGTAACATTTCATCAGTAGATCTTAAATTTCAAGATCTCACATGCATTAAACTGCATTAAACCAATAATCCCATTCATCTATCCAGCTTATTCAAATCCACATAAAGAGCATCAACAATGGCAATATTACTAATAATCCTTTCCAAGCTTCACATTATTTGCAAACAACTGTACAGCTCCCTGCAATTCAGTGACAATATATGCCGGTCATTGACATAAAGATTAAACAGCAATAATCCTGGATTCTGCCCTGTGTAAATCCACTTATAAACTTCCTTTTTTGATACTGCTTCCACAAACACAATTCCTTGATTATTATTATTATTATTATTATTATTATTATTATTATTATTATTATTACGTGACGCCTCCAGGAAGTCCAAGGACTCATCGAGGGAGGGTACTTACTCTACAGCTCTCTGTCTCCACCACTCAATCCACCAGCTGCAACTACACCAACACCATCTACTGCACACCATCACCATCACCACCACCACCACCACCACCACCACCATCACTAGTATTTTCACAGAAACCACAAACATACATGCCCACAGCGGGATTCGAACCCGCAGCCTTTTGGCCGGAGAGCAGATATGCTAACCACTCGGCCAACCAGGCCGGCAATTAGACATCTAATTTTCAATCCAATAGCTAAATCCACATTATAACTTAAATATCAACTTATGTTGCATCCTGTCAAATGCCTTTGGAATTTGAAAAAAAGTAGTATATGTATTTCCCTCATTACTTTATTATATACAATAAAGAAAGAGAAGTTTATTGAAACGAGAGCATTCCTTAACAAATCCATACTTATGTCAGAGATAATATTACCCTCAAGTCACTAATTTCTTCAAAATCTTAACTACGGAAAAAATACTTAACAAATCCATACTTATGTGATAGGTAACATTACCCTCAAGTCACTAATTTCTTCAAAATCTTAACTACAGAAAAAATATAACTAGTCTAAAATTTGTCGCCTCCATTCTACCACCACCGCATTTATGCAATGCAATGGCACTAACTTACTTTCCATCCACTCCTTGCCAACTTTAGCAGTAAGCACACTTTTTTTGTTGTATAGTCAAATATGGAACTATCAATTCCTTAGCACATTATCTTGAAACCCATGGCAAAATTGGTTTCAAAATGGGTTTAGGGAAACAGAGAAACTCAGGGTGGACAAGGGAAAACAGTGTGAGAAGGGTTGATGCTCAAAGAGAATGCGAATACGTGTGTAGACAAAAAGGGGAGGGGGGGGATGACCTGGAACCAAGGGAAAAACAGTTTGATTTGAAGACGGTTCTAAGATGAATAAGAAGAAAAGAAATGGCTTAAGTATGGAGAAGTCACATCCAATAAGTAGTATCAGTGAAACTTGTTATAGATTCAGGAATGATCTGTTATGTTTGTATACAAATGCTAGAAATATAAGAAACAAGGCAAATGAAATGGTTGCATTGATTGAGTTTGTTCACCCAAAAATTGTTGGAATAACTGAGACATAGTCGGTTAAGGATGACACTAACAGGAATAGAGATGGAAGAGTATGGGGTATTTCGTGAAGATAGAAAGGATAAAAATGTGGGGGGTGCTATTGATGATAGAAAAAGGGTTATAATGAATAGAATGAAATACTTAGTCGGATGTTGTTAGAGACCTGGTAACGTGGATAGTAGTGACTATGAAATGTATAATCAAATTAGCAAGCAAATAAGAAAAGGGCGATCCTTATGGACAATTTTAATTATGGCAACATAGACTAGGATGATGAGATAGAAACTAAAATTAAAGAAAATGAGTTTCTTGAGTTTTTGAGGGACAATTACCTCAGAGGGCACACAAAGATTGAGGGATCTTGGATTTGGTCATCTCATCAGAGGATGTAATTATAAATGAGGTGTCGAATGATCCTCCAGTTGGTGAGAGTGACCATGAAGCAATTACCTGGGTGGTTGTCACCAGTGTGAGGACTTCTGTGAGGAAAGGGTATATGCAGAACTACAAGGCTGGTGATTATGAGATGCTCAGGAAACAGTTTGCTGGTGTAGCATGGAATGAGGAGTTGGCTGGAAAGGAGATCAATGCTACCTGGGTGATATTCAAGAACTATCTAGTAGAAGCAATGTCTAAATATATTCCAAGGGTCAGAAGGTTAAATAAGGTAGATGTGAAATGGATGAATAAAGACATTAAGCATGCGATACAGAGGAAAATGGCATTATGGAGGCAATATACGAGTAGTGGTAATAATCAATTCCATGAGGATTACAAAGAACAGGCAAGGAGGATGTTGAAAGTTTATTTTTCACTTGGTTAGAGTATAATAAATTTAGTTTAATCCTTTATCCAAGTGTGAGCAAACAAAGTTTGCACCTGAAAGTATCTTCAGGACTGGGTTAAGGTGGTACAACACCAGGGCAACTCGTTGCAGAGGTGGAGCAAGCTACCAACACTCCTATCTCAGTATCTCCCATAATGCCAAACACATCTCCTTGCAGATATGTCTATTGTTATGCATTAAGGGAAGGGCCACTACCCAGACTAGTTTCGACCTTTATTGAGGTCTCTTCAGTGGGAGCCAGGCCCAAGTGGAGATGCCAGGCAGAAGCATTAGCAAGGTCATCTCCTCCTATAGGAGTTGCCAAAAGGTGTGCGACCTTTTTATTAAATTACTCTGGATTTAGAGAAAGATGTTGAAAGTTTAGTATCTCAACTTGGGCATGGCTCCCACTGAAGAGAGACCTCAATAAAGGTCGAAACTAGTCTGGGTAGTGGCCCTTCCCTTAATGCATAACATTAGACATATCCGCAAGGAGATGTGTTTTGCATTATAGGAGATACTGAGACAGGAGTGTTGGTAGCTTGCTCCACCTTTGCAACGAGTTGCCCTGGTGTTGTACCACCTTAACCCAGTCCTGAAGATACTTTCAGGCGCAAACTTTGTTTGCTCACACTTGGATAAAGGATTAAACTAAATTTATTAGGCAAGGAGGATGACTTGGTAAGGGTAGCAAAAGTGAAGTATGAGTAACAGTTAGCTAATTAAACCAAAAAAAAAATCTTAGGGAGTTATTTTGATATATAGCCAGCAAAAAAAAAAAAGAATGATTATGGAAGGATGACATTGTTTGGAGAATATGGTATAAGAACAATTGCTATAGAGGATTATAGTTGAGATATTTAATGAGCAGTTCATAAAAGTCTTTCATTCTTGTGAATGTGACATCATGGAGAATTTGAAAGCAGTGGATGACGAGGAGGAGGAGAGACTGACTGTAAATAAGCAGGAGATATATGGGGAATTGAGCAAAGATAATAAGCAAAACAAAGCAAACTTAATGTTAATAAGGCAGTAGGACTTGATAATATATCACCAAGCATTTTCAAGGAATGTGCCAAGGAGTTGACATCTGACTTGAGATATTTGTTTAATATGAGTCTTACGTTGGGTCAAGAATGTGAAAGGAAGACAAGATTGTGCCATTTCATAAAGAAGGAGGAGGAGGAGGTGACAGAATTCAAGCATCAAATCATAAGCCAATCTCTGTGTCAGGCATTTTGGTTAAAAATGTTGGAAAGGATGGTGAAAATCAGGATCCAGAATTGGGTTGACAACAATGGAATTATCTTTGATAGACAGCATGGATTTGCTAAAGGTAGGTCATGTTTTAGCAATCTACTTACTTATTACAACAAGGTGACAGTTTCATTAGACAAAGGAGATGGATCACAGTAGTATACTTAGATTTTGCAAAGGCTTTTGATAGATTACCACATGATAAGTTGATAGTCAAACTAGAGCAGATTGGGTTGGACATTAGACTAGTGCATTGGATCCAGTGCAGTTGGATATTAGACTAGCGCACTGGATCGGATAGTCAAACTAGAGTGGATGGGGTTGGATATTAGACTAGTGCATTGCATTGGAAATTGGCTATCTGATAGCTCTCAGCAAGTTGTGTATGGGGGAGCAATATCCCGAAAGAGGAAAGTCACTAGTGGTGTGCCTCGAGGGGTTTGTTTTAGGGTCATTGCTGTTTAACCTAGATGTTAATGATATTGGGGAAGATTTGGATGGGGATATTCAGTTGTTTGCCGATGATACAAAGTTGAAACAAATTATGAGGAGTAAAGCAGATGTGCAGAATTTATGCTTGGTAAAGATATATTGTTGCAGGTGGAGGAAATAACAGATCTTGGGATGATGGTGGATAAGGAGCTAAAATTTAGGTGACACATTGCCAAAATTGTGAGGATAACACAATGAATTCTAGGAATGATGCAGAGGACACTGACTTGTAGAAGTAAGGAGATCTTCCATTGTATAAGGCCTTGATTAGGCTATATATATGGACTACTGTGCAGCACAGATTTGGTCACCTGGTTTTCAAAAGGATGAAGAAATGTTGAAAAGGGTCCAAAGGCAATTGACTAAGGTAGTTTCTGATGTCTGGAAAGCTGAATATGAGGAAAGGTTGAGAAGATGCAATTTACAGAGTCTAGTGCATAGGAGGAAGAGGGATGATATGATAGAGATGTTCATGTTGGTAAGTTGTTACAGGATCAATGTTGAAGGGATTTTTTTATAAAAAGGTGGACAACAAGAGATCAGGGGGACAACAAGAGATCATCCATGGAAAGCGTATAAGGAAGATGTGAACAAGGGTGTGAGAAACAGTTTTTTAGCATGCAGAGTTGTGAATTATTGGAATGCTTTGCCTGAGAGTGAAATGACTTCTACTTCTACACGAAAGGCTCACTCAGCGATAGATTTTTTGCAATGGATGCATTGCGGAAACTGCTACATGTATGCGCCGAAGAATGTGAAGGATCTGTGGTTGGTCTGGCTAAATGAGAAGAACGAAAATGTCGACATATGTGAGAAGTGTCGGGATAGGCTGGAGCGTTTAGGAATGGAAGCTGACAGCGGGACCGTAGCAGAAGAACTTCGGCAGAAGTTCATGAAAATGAAAAATGACCTTCATCTTCTGCATGATGAATTGGAAGTGCTCAGTAAGGAGATACTGGAAGTTAAAAACTGAGTTTAATGTGTTAAACAGAGAAATTAGGACTATAGAGATTATGTATGGGTGAGTCTTTAGTGAATGATGCAGTAATAAATAGTATATGGGAGTGATTGGGAGTCAACAAAATAAAACCACAAGAGGTCTAGAAGAAACGAGATGTCATGAGAGTGGGGCGGGTAAGTAAAAGAGCAGTGAGTAATGAAACTGGAAGAGTCATGCTGAATAGCGTAGAAAATGAGTCCATGAGTGATGCTTGTGTGGACTTGAATGAAGTTAAATTAAGAATAAAAGTTAAGATATATGGTAATTCTATGATTAAGGATATGGAGAGTGGTATGCCTGAAGAGTGCTCCGTTGGTGGGACAATAGAAAGAGTGGCTTTAGCAATAAAGAAAGGGCATGATGCAGACAAGATGATAGTTATGGTAGATACAAATGACCTGAGTGGTGGTATAAATCGGGTAGCAAAAGATTTAAGAACATTGTTAGATATTGTGAAGAGGAAAAGTGTCAATGGGAGGATAGTGTGTGTGTGTGTGTGTGCTACCTCGTTTTGACAAGTACGAGTTAAGTAGATGAGCGATGATAATGATTGATATGATTGCAAGAATGTGCAAAAAAAGAGGTGTGGAATTTGTTGATGTCTGGAGCATGTTTGAAGGAAAAAGACAGTTGTATGCTAGAGATGGGCTGCATCTGAACATGGAAGGACATAAGTGATTAAAGAAGTTAATCACACTGAACAAGTTGAAGTAATTGGGCAGGGAAACTAATATTGAAAAGGTTGAGTGTAAGAGAGAGAAACATTAGCAGTGATTGTATATTTATTGATCCTTATTCGCAGTTTAAATTGCAGACAAGAAGGGATAAAAATCGGCATGGGATTACTGAAATTAGTGACTTATATATCAGTTCTAAAGCCGGTACAAGAAAACTAGAGGAAATCTGCAATTTTTGTATAACAATGCAAGAAGCATTCGAAATAAGAGAGAAGAATTTTTGGCATTAGTCAGTGCAATCTCAACAAACGTTGTAGGCATTAGTGAAACTTGGCTGTCAGCAGTTGACGTGGTCATTGGAATTGAATGTGATGGGTACAGTATTTTCAGGGGGATTAGAGAAGATAGAACAGGGGGGGGGGTACTGTTGATGATAGCTGATGTATTGCAGCCAAAGAAAGTAGTATATCAAGATGATAGATATGTGAATGAGAGTTCATTTGAGGCAGTCTGATGTGAAATAGTGACCAACGCAACCAAATATACAGTTGGATACTGCTATAGGCCAGGGAGTACAGGGGGAGGGGGGATATTGAATTCATGCATCAGCAAATTAGTGTAATGAGTGCAGGTTTAGTGATTATTATGGGGGATATTAATTATGGTGATATCAATTGGAAGGAGGAAATATCACGTAGCAAAAAAGGAAATGGAGTTCATACATCTCAGGAGTAGTGATAAAAGTATTGGAAAAGTTGGTTAAAGACAAAATTCAAGAATGGGTGGATCAGAATATGATACTCTATAGAGGCCAACATGGTTTTGTTAAAGGTAGATCCTGCCTTAGCAATCTATTAACTTTTCATAATAGAATGACATCTGAGTTGGACAAAGGAACTGGCTACACAGTGGTACTTCTGGATTTTGCTAAGGCTTTTGACAGGATACCCCATGAAACACTGTTATGCAAATTGGAGCAGATGGGAATGGATGCTAAATTGGTGATATGGATAAGAGAATGGTTCAGGGAGAGATACCATAAGGTGGTGTATGGAGGAGCAGAGTCCAGGATGAGGTAGGTGACCAGTGGTGTGCTTCAGGGCTCTGTGCTTGGGCCAATGTTATTTAATTTGTATATAAATGATATAGGAAATGGCTTAAAGGAAGATATTCAGTTGTTTGCTGATGATGCAAAGTTGGATAGCGCAATAAACAATTAAGCCGATGTTGAAAGTTTGCAGGATGATTTAAATAAGCTGGTAGAATGGGCAAAAGGTAATGGATGTCAGTTCAATGTGAAAAGTGTAAACTTATGCATTTTGGGATTAAAAGATTACCAGCTGCGTACTACATTGATGGAACAGTACTCCAAGAGATTGATGAGGCTAGAGACTTAAGGGTGTTGGTATATAGGGAGATGAAGTTCGGGGGACTCATTGCTAACGTGTCCAAGATTGCACATAGGATTACTTGGTTTTTGAGGAACACACTGACATCCAGAGATAAAGAGGTTATTATTCCCCTTTATAAAGCGTTGATACTTCCACATTTGGATTACTGTGCTCAGGTCTGGTCACCTGGATTCCTTGGAGATGAGGAGGCTGTGGAGAGGGTTCAGAGAAGAATGACTAAGTTTGTGAGTGATGTAAAAAATGCTCCCTACATTGATAGATTGAGAGCTTGTGGATTGCAGAGGTTGGTTGATAGGAGGAGAAGAGGAGATATGATAGAAACATTTAAATTACTGAAAGGTTTTTATAGGATTGATGCAGGGGAAATGTTTCAGCTGTGTGATTGTGATTGAAGAACAAGAGGTCATCCCTGGAAATTAAAGAAGAGTGTGGTTAACAAGGGTGTGAGAACAAGGTTTTTTGCCTGGAGGGTGGTGAATGAGTGGAATTCATTGCCTGACTTAGTTGTGAGCTCTTAATCTGAAAATGAATTCAAGAAGAGATATCACAGATATTGTTTTGCTAGTTTGGGTCTCCAGCGATGAGTCTACTGACTCCATGGAGATACCCGTAATAATAATAATAATAATAATAATAATAATAATAATAATAATAATAATAATAATAAATTCCTATCTGGTCTCACTGCCTTATTGATTAGTTTGAAATATTTGAAATACATTCTCCTGACATACTTCTAATCCCTCGAACCCTCCCCCACCTCTACAAGAATAAAACCTGTTTTTATTAGAAAGAAATAGCCCAATGAAGGGATTATTAAACAACTCCACTGTGTCATCTGCATTGGTCACTTGACCGACATTTCCATCTAACAGAGTCATTCATTCATTCATATTTCTGCTCCTTCTCCTACTGCCTGCATAATGAAAGAATTCTTTAGGATTTTCCTCTGATTTCAGTGCTAGTCTCTTCTGGATTGCATTTTTTAATTCCTTACAATACTATTCACTTTCCTGGCTTTAGTTTTATATTCTTCCTGCAACTGCTCTTCACTCCTCTCTCTCTTTATACATTTTCTATAACTAGATTTTCACTTGCAGTTCCTGTATGATTTCATTAATCATCCACTTTAGACCAAATTGTGCCACAGTTTTCACTTCATGTATGCAATTTACTCCTACTGCTGCTGAAAAAAAATATCTATGAAATATTGTGGTATGTTTTTAATAAAAATTATTTACAAAACATTTCGTGGGTTGGATTTTTGCAAATACAAAGATAAAAAAAGAAAAAATGAATATATATATATATTAAAACTAGATACTAAAAATCACAAATATAAGTTCAGATTGTCTCTAATCCATTGGATTGCATCCGGGATAGCCTGGAACAGGTCTGTCAATGTGCCTTTAAAATTCCGCAGTAGGCAGTCTTGGATAATACTGCCCACTGCAATAATCTGTTTGCTGATGATGCAAAGTTGGGTAGAGCAATAGTGAGTGCACAGGATGTCAAAATTTTGCAGGATGGTTTGGATAGCTTGGAGGACTGGGCTAAGGAGAATGGATATCAATTTAATATGGCAAAGTGTAAGGTTATGCATTTTGGGGTGAAAAGATTAGCAGCAGTATATCACATTGGTGGAACCGTACTCCAGGAGATCGACGAGGCCAGGGATTTGGGAGTGTTGGTGGATAGGGAGTTGAAGTTTAGGGGGCACATCGCAAAAGTGGCTAAATCAGCTCATCAAATCACTTGGTTGCTGAAAAATACTTTAACAAGAAGAGGCAAACAGATTATTGTTCCTCTGTATCAAGCCTTGATAAGACCCCATCTAACTACTGTGCCCAAATATGGGCACCAGGGTTTCTTCTTGATGGGGAGGAGGTGGAGAGGATCCAGAGACGAATGACCAAGATGATAGCAGGTATATGGAATGAACCTTATGAGAACAGATTTGTGGGTTGCAGAAATTAGTTGATAGGCAGAAAAGGGGTGATATGATTGAGACATTCAAATTACTGAATGGTTTCTATAAGATTAATTCAGAAGATATTTTTGAGAATAGGACTGGTGGGAGGACTAGGGGCCATACATGGAAGCTGGATAACAGTGTGGTTAGCAAAGGTGTTAGAGCTAGGTTTTTTACTTGGAGAGTGGTGAATGAGTGGAATAAGCTGCCAGAGTCTGTTGTGGGTGCCATGACTGTGAATGAGTTCAAGGCAAGGTATGATTGATACTGTGTGAATGTCGAATAGTTGTTCTTGACATGATGTTAGGGCCTCCCTCGATGAGTCTATCAACTCCCTGGAGTTGCCCATAATAATAATAATAATAATAATAATAATAATAATATGACTGACAATCTGTTGATCAGCACCACACTCACATGTTGGGGATTGATGCAAGCCCCACTTGTACATCATAGTAGCACATCTGGCATGGCCTGTCCTCAGGTGGTTGAGTGTGCTCCATTGTTGTCAGGGTAAGTCAAAGCCGGGGGGGGGTCTCTGTTGTAGGATCGGTAATGAGTTGTCCATTATAAATAAAAATTATTTATAAAGTAGGTACTTGCATAGTCTCATGGTAACTTCCATGGTATTAATAGAAGAAAAAGTCATAGGTTTAATTCTAGTAACTGATTACCACAACTTTTTTTTTCTCTCTAAGCCTTTATTCAACATGAGTTAGTCTTTGGAGCAGATAAGGAGTTTTTTTACATAAAACCTTTTTTTACTAAACTCAAAAGAAATCATCAACACACACACACACACACACACACAAACATTTATATACATATATAATACTAGGTAACTTTAGGAACCTGAGCTGGTAGCTGCTGTAGGTGTGTTTTTCAAATTACAAAAAAACGAATTGAAGTTGTAGAAGGGTGACAAAGGCCATGAGTCCCTGATTTATTATTATTAATAATCAGGAGACATTGCAGGAGGTCCATTATAGGCAATGTAAAGTCTATCATACTAGTCTTACTCATTTTCAGTCTGTTCTCTCATTTTACTCTCAGGCAAAACATTCCATGTTCCATTAAAAAAAAAATTACTTCTCACCTTACTTTTCATTCCACTTTTGCCACTTCCAGGTGACATCCTTGTTACTGTCTCTTCCTCTTTTTCTACTGCAAAAAAAAAAAAAAAAAAAAAAAAAAATCTCCCGTGTCCATCCAGTAAATACACTTGAACACTTAAATGTCCCAATCGTACATCCCCCCTCCCACCACCATCACACACACAACAATCTGTCTGCCAAATGCTGGAAATCATAAGCCTTGTCCTTGTTGCCAGTATTCCATAGTCCTAAAATCTTTTTTTTTTTTTGCTTGTCTTTGAATCATCTCTTAATAATTATTTCATTTATTTTAGATTTGTATATTAATACATATTTTAATTTATGGGACTTGTCAGCCAAGTGGCATTTCTGCACTCCAACCAACTGACTATAAGTTGAAATCTCACTGTGGCATTGGGAATTTTGTAAAATGCTTTAGGTTCAGGTGATAGATGATTTGCATTGACCAGTGTGATTATTAGAGACCTCAAGTGGCTCGAAAAAGTTTCATGTTTGTCTCTTGTGTGTGTGTGGGGGGGGGGTTCCTAGATTATTTAACTCTTGCTAGTCAAGGTTACTAAATGTGTTCTAGATTAAAAAAAAAATATTTAGTGGGTTCAACATTATTATTGTTATTCAGAACCTCAAAGTCTATTATAATTTAAACTAATTTGTGTTTTGCAACTCCTCCCCCCTATCCTGCAATACATTTCATGCTCCTTTCACTCTCCATCCAAAAATCCAAGTGGTATCTCTGCTCTCCAACCAACTATGATCTCCATGCGACAGTGAGTTCAAATCTCACTGTCGCATGGAGTGAGATTTGAGACATGCATGGAGAATTACTCCTTGCGTGTCTCAATCTCCTCTGTCTCTCTCTCACTCTCTTCCATGTCATCTGGCAAATATCTTTCAACAGCTTAGATGTAACAAACATATCACTCTTTTCTCCAATATTGACAAAACTCTGCAGATCACATGCCCTCAATCTATCTGCATAGTCAATGTTCCAATTTATTAATAATTTCTGTTATGTCTTTGAACAATCTCTAAAGATTCTTCATCCTTTCCAAATATGTGACCAGATATGAGCTGTGCTTTATAGAAGGGAACTCCTACCTACTTGTCTCTGTGGTGAATGTTTCCAACATTCCTCAGAGTTATCTCTAAACAAGCTTATTGAAATCCTCCCAAAGAGGCACAACATCAGCACTATTACTAATAACCCTCCACAGCTTCACATCATCTGCAAACAACTGATAGGTTATTACAAATGCTGAAGTTATTACGTGAATAGGAGTGGATAGAAAAAAGCATAAGTAGTAATACAAAGTTAAGTTTTTTTGTTTTTTTTTCTGAAAGATATCTAAAAGGCAACATAAATCATTATAATTTATTAATAGATGTTTCAAAAGTAATTTATGAGAAAAGGAAACATTTTTAATATTATTACTACATCAGACCTACTGTGCTGTACACCATACTTACTTCATAGTACTTTTAACCATTAATAGCTGGCCCAATTTGTTTGTTATGTAAGCTGAAGGTGAGTAATCTGAGACCAGATAACTAATCTTCAGTTGAAAATACCTATAGAGAGATTCTTCACCTCATGAAGAGGATCAAACATGTCATTCCCAAATTCATTTGAAGAACAAAGGTCCCAATGTTCTTCCAGATGGACTATGATGGAGTCGCTTGTTTGTATTAAAGTAAATAATTTCAAAATGTTCCTACATACTTGTAATAAAACATCAAAAAAATTCACAAAACAAACTTTTAAAAAATCAGGATCCACAGATCACATTATTTCTTGTAGTCAGTGAAGCTAAAGTTCCACAAACATTGCTTCTTTGTTAGTTAAAGCAAAATGCTCCATTTTAAAATGAGAGTTGATCTTAGCAAATAATCTACACCTTACAGAAGAAAGGCTGCTCACATGATTAATACATCATCTTCTAATTAGCAATGGTAGCTCATGATGATTCAAACTATATAAACTGGCTAAAATTCTTAAGAGAAGTAACTCAAACTTTCCATAAAATTCACACAATTTATAATTTTTTATTGAAAATCCTTTAATGCCTTTTATTCAAAAAAAAGGGAGTAGGAGAGGCTAATTTAGCTCTAAGTTTGTAAAGATCGATGGGCAGACGATTTCTACTCTTAGCCATTGCAAAATCGATTGCAGTAGGCTAGCCATGATTTCAAAGCTATCTGCAAGAGCAGAACGCATGCGCCTGATGCCATCTCAACGTCCCAACCCCAACGCTATATATTATTGTCTGGAATAGTGAGAGTTTGATAATTTCCTTTAATCGGTAACTAGAATCAAACTTGAAACAGAATTCCTTATGACAAAAATTAGCGCTATGGAAGCTAACACCATTTTCCACAAGAACTACACAGACATCATTTCAGCTTCAGGAATACAATTATATAATTAAGTGCCTCCGTAGTGCAATTGGATGAATAACGGTACATTGCGCCCTTCGATTGGAATAGGCCTAAGTTCGATTCTCGTCACGATGGGAAGAATCTTTATCAGGACGATTTCAATCGAAGGTGAGTTAGCCGATCTCATTCGAAGGTGAGTTAGCCGATCTCATTCGGAGTAGCGGGGTTTTTTCTCCCAGAAACTCGGGTCCCGCATACAGACAAATCGGCCCTTCAGAACACATGCAATTTACAGACAAAAATACTAGTTGTGGTGGTTGGCGGTAGATGGCGTTGATGGAGATGATTCGTAGTAGAGGTTCGGCGTAGTGGTCGAGACAGTTATAGGGGTTCTCCCGCGATGAGTCTTCGGACTCCTTGGAGGTGTCAGGAATAATAATAATAATAATAATAATAATTCATCTAACATCCAGGGGGAAGGAACAGTAATAAAAGTTGCTATGGAAAATAATACCAGTTAACACAAGGATTGTTCAGTTTCAAGAACAAGTCATTGAACGATTCATGAAAAAGCTAGGCCAACCCAAGTTGACCAGTTGCAACTACTACTACTACTACTACTACTACTCGCTGATGTACTCTTGGTCTGGTTGCAGTTTGTGTCACGTGAAAAACAGAACAACCATTGCAGTCACACATTGTATCACACGTAGTGTAGGTGTAGCTTTACGAGCTTTTGCTAAGACAGACAGCTTTATTATCAGGGACTTGCCGTAATCCACTAAGTGACAAAGGTAAAGCCTATGAGTGGCAAGTTTAGAGGGTAGCAAAACTGTATCTCAGCCATAAAAACAACGTGGGGTATTTTGTTTGTTTTTTTTTACAATATTTTAATTGTAATTTTACATATATTCGTGAATTTCCGCTACATTGCTAACGACCGATTTTTTCTTAAATTTAGGGACTGCAAAAGTGCTTGTCTAGGGACGGAAGATACCTTAACAAGGACCTTATTATTTTTGAAATATTAAACAAGTTTGTTGTCTGAAGAATTTCTGAACTGCGAGTTTTTTTTTTTTTTTTTTGCAAAATCTAGTTAATAAAACACAAACTAAAAATATAATAAATTTAGTTTAATCCTTTATTCAAGTGTAAGCAAATAAGGTTTGCTCCTGAAAATATCTTCAGGATAAAGGATTAAACTAAATTTATTATAATGCAGTTGTATGTTGATATTATCGCAACGGTCATATGGTTAAGCAGTGACGAAACCAACTGAACGCAAATATTCTAAGTAGTAAACTTGCTTACTGTATTTATAATCCTTAGGGATTTACATAGAAATAACGTTGTATGATTATTATGGTATAGTTCGCCCACCGATTTGAGGTCCCTCGAAACTACTGCGCATGTCAGAAAGAGGGGAATCCATTCCGATAATAGGGTAATCAGTCTGTCTTCTGGGATGTAATAATAAACAAACTGAGTTTGTTTATTATTACAGGTCGGAAAATTTAGCTTTTCTTTTACGAACATTGTTGTTTTTAAAGTGTAACTATTTTGCTTGTATAACAGTTGGAAAAATGTACGTAGAGTGTTAATACGTGCAAATACTGCGTTCTACATAAAACAATGTCACTTCGCTCCATGATAAGTTTCCTTTTATTCTGGGACTTTTTAAAACAAAATCCGATTTCATGAAGTATTTTCCTTAAAGTTTCTCTTTTCCAAGGAAAATTAATTTTTTCTTTAAGCACAGGAATCAAGTTCAGAATAGTTGGCACTCTTTTCTCGAATACGTAAAATTCGTGAATAGCTCTTCTTATAACGTCTACATCAAAATCATTCAAAGCTACGGTTTCGATGGTTTTCTTTCTCTGGCGCTTTTTTTTTTTTTTTTTTTTAGGAGATTTAAATTTTGGTTTACCTTCACCTTTTGATTCCCTACGAATTCTTTTAACAGTCGACCCCGATACGCCCGCAATTGCACTTGCACGTTTTATGACTTGAGAAAGGGGAACAAGAAGACGGCCTTCTGACGATTCTTTTCGCAGAATGTCAGCACATTATTCAATATTCTTTTGCAAGGGCTACTGAAACGTTTAACAACAGAACTTGTTGACTGTACTGGATCCATCATACAAATTAATAATAAAAAAATAACGCAAAAAGAGAACAACAAAAATCAAGCTAGTACTAGTACAGCGACAGACAAGAAAGCACGTGATTTCGCATGTTGGCGACCAATTCGTACATCCTTCATTTATTTCTCCCCTTCAGCATGAATCGACTATTCTTGGCACAAAGCCAACAAGGGATCTAGAAATGGTGGGCGAACTATACGTTTGTTTACAGCAGTGTTCTTATGTCATACACCAGGGGCTCCTAACCTTTTTTGTTTCCTAGAGCACATTCTAAAATACCGATAGGGCGACGGGCACCATCCATTTTTTCAAGCAAATTTTTTGAATTCTTTTGTTAAATGAATACCTACAAAGTTTACATTATAATCAAATGTTTTATTACTTAAAAGTTTACATTATATAAAAATGTAAATATATATATATATATATATATATATATATATATATATTAGGATAACCAAGCAATTTTATATATGCTTGGTCATTTTAGCTCCTAATCCCAAGTATGCAAACAATTAAGTTTGCGCCTGAAACAAAGTTCAAGTCTAAAGATGGTACAACACCAGGGCAACTCATTGTAAAGGTGGTTAAAGCTTTGATCACTATTCTTAGTATTTTCCCATAATGTAAAGCACATCTCACTAGAAGATGTATACTGCAATGCATTATGGGTGGGGTCACTACCCAGACCGGTTTCGACCTTTAGTGACCCCACCCATAATGCATTGCAGTATACATCTTCTAGTGAGATGTGCTTTACATTATGGGAAAATACTAAGAATAGTGATCAAAGCTTTAACCACCTTTACAATGAGTTGCCCTGGTGTTGTACCATCTTTAGACTTGAACTTTGTTTCAGGCGCAAACTTAATTGTTTGCATACTTGGGATTAGGAGCTAAAATGACCAAGCATATATAAAATTGCTTGGTTATCCTAATATACAATATACCCAAGTTAAAAATTTATTCCCATATATATATATATATATATATATATAAGTTAGTGTGATCTTTGGCATTGCATTTCATTGGCCAGTACTTCATAATTAGGAGAATATGATGATATTCCAGTTCTTAAACTGGAATGAACAACTTCGAATGTGCGTCTAAAACTGATAACTTCTGTGGCTTGATGGATATCAGTCCCGTGGACTTTGATCCTTTCATCGCTATGAATAATTCCCGGTTTAATGGAAGAGATTTTTGAGCACTTGGCTCGCCCTAATTAGGGCTGTGTTGAGAGATTTCAATCTGTGATCAGGGCCGCTTTGGGCGTTTATGTTTCCATCTGTCTTTTTCATCGTAATCTGATGACTCACGAATGAGTAGGTTGGGATGGAATGATGCTTGAGCAAACTACTTGGTTGCTATCTGGAGGAGAAATGTAGGTATGTCTTGCAGGTTTCCATCTTGATGGAGAATAGTGTTCCTTACAAACCATGGGGCATCAAAGATCATTCGGAGGCATTTGGTTTGGATTAATTGTAATCGTTTGATGTTGCTAGGAGAGGTGTGGCTCCACGCTGACGAACCATATGTCAGAATAGGTCTGATGATTGCTTTGTATATTCTTAATTTGTTTTCTGGACTGACTTTGCTTCTATGGTTGAGTAGAGGGCAGAGCTGAGCTATTGCAGAGTTTGCTTTGTTGCAAGCATGAGAGATGTGGGAGTTGCAGCTGAGATGATTATCTAGTTTGATTCCCAGGTATTTTACTTCTTTTTTGCCATGGGATAACATTATTGAACATCGTGATTGCTCCATAATGGTCTGCTTTCTTCCTTCTAAATAGAATAGCCGTGCTTTTATCTGCATTAACATCAATTCTCCATAACCGAAACCATTTTTCAAGATTATTTGCTGCATTTTGTAATCTTTGTGTGGCTAGGTATGGTCTGAGCGATCTGGTCAGTATCGCCATGTCATCTGCATAAAATGCCATGGTGGTTGATGTTGTGCTTGGGACAGCTGAGATAAAAATGTTAAAGAGTAACGGCGATAATAGGGAGCCTTGCAGGACACCTGCTGTGATACTTCTTGTAGTTGATCTGAGCCCACGAAGTTTCACTTGAAATTTTCGGTCTTTTAGGTAAGAGTCTATGATTTGGATGAGGTTTAGTGAGTATTTTGCAGTAATTAGTTTGTGGAAGAGGCCTTTGTGCCACACTTTATCGAAGGCCTTCGCCACATCTAGGAAGATTGCACCAGTATGCTGTCTCCAGTTAAATCCAATAGTTATGTATTCTATAAGTCTTTGGACCTGTTGGGTTGTGCAGTGGCCTTTGTGAAATCCGAATTGTTCTTTTGGGATTAGGTCGATCTTGTCCGTTTCATTTTGTAGGCGGTTCAGAATAATATTCTCTGCGATTTTTCCCAGATTTGATAGGAGGCTTATAGGTCTGTAGTTCTGGGGGAATTGAGGTGCTTTTCCGGGTTTATGGATGAGGATTACATCTGCCTGTTTCCAGCGAGTGGGGAAGTAGTTGAGTCTTAGCATTGCATTAATGATAGCCACTAGATGCATTATTGTTTTGTGAGGGAGTGCTTTTATAATTTTGTTCGAAATCTGATCAGGACCTGGTGCTTTTCTGTTATTGAGATTCTTGATGATTTGGTATAATTCATTTGGCATGGTATAGTTTGAGTTGTCACGGGTGGTGGAACGATGAAGTGCATAGCGTACTTGCTTGTGGATTTTTTCAATGAAGTGCAAGTCCGCATGAGTGTAGTTTGGTTGGAATTGCAGCTCCAGAGAGTCTGCAAAAGTTTCAGCTTTTTCATCATCTCGGTAGACTATACCTTTTTCTCCATGTATTGGTTTTATGTTGGGGTGATCGCTGCGGAGGACCTTAGTCATTTTCCATAATGAGTTATCTTCAGTTTTTAAGGAGCTTAGTTTCCTCTCCCATTGCTGATTCTTATGGTCTTTAATTGCATGTCGGACTAGGTTTATTGCTCTGTTAAGCTCTTGTTTATCCTGAGGTGATAGTGTTGTATGGTACCGACGTCTAATTCTGTTTTTGCTGCGGATAAGCTTTAGAATCTCTTCTGGGAGCAGGTTAGTTTGGGCTGGAACGGAAACGGTGGAGGCTGTTGCAAGGCCAGTTTGGATTGTACTTTCTAGTTTATTGATCTATGTCTACTTCTTTGGGTGAGGAGATAGCTGGGACAGGGCCTGTGATGTTGCTGAGAGTTGAGTTGAGCTTCTTGAGATTTATGTATGTAGGATTGTTCAGGGATGGTTTCTGCTTCTCCACCTAGGCTAAGCAGAACTGGATTGTGGTCGGAGCTAAGATCATTAATAACCTGCAACTGGATTTGGTGTGGGGTGTTCCTGAAAATGGCGATATCCAGCACGTCAGGTTTGCCCAGTGATCCGTAGTGTGTTGGTTCAACAGGACCTGCTATGGTGATGTTTCCTGTCACAGCAAATTTGTGTAAGCTCTTCCCATTATTATTGGTGTTTCTGCTGTTCCACGCAGGGTGTTTTGCGTTTAGATCTCCCGCCACTATTGTTGCTTCGTTTGTGTCAAGGAGCTGGGAGAGGTCTGAGGCTAGGAGTAATTTGCCTGGAAGGTTGTAGACTGAATATAGTTTTAGACTACCTCTGTTTTTTGTATGTATTTCAATTCCAGTTTCTTCCAGGTTTGTGGTTGCTAATTTCTTTATCTCACTGTATCTAATGTTTTTTTTTTTTAACAAATATAACAGTTCCGCCCCCTCTGGCATTGAGTCTATCTGATCTTAGCAATGTGTAGGGCCTTATTTTGGGGTTGTCACAAGGCCGAAGATGCGTCTCGTTGACTAAAATGATGTCTATCTTATATCTTTCAGCAAATTCTTTTAGTTCTAGGAGGTTGTTGTTTAGCCCGTTAGCATTCCAATAAGCAATCTGTAATGAATTAGTTAAGTTGACCGTATTATCCATTAATCATAGAGAAGATGACTTGTGTGTTTTTGAGAAATTTGTTGGTGTCAGCCTGATTGGGATTTGTTTTGCTAAAGGCTGTTAACATCTCTCCCAAAGTAGCAGCTAGGGTTGCTGCAGTGGTTGGTTGCAAGATGCCGGTTTCTATTAGTAGGGACCGCAGATGCATATGACTTTTCAGGAGTAACGACCCGCATTTGGATTTCTGGTGTAATTCGCTTCTGATTGGGCAGTGGTAGTGCCTCTCTAGCCTTCTGCAGGCTGAATGGGTGGAGTGAGCATCCCTTATAATTTGCTGGGTGTGGGCCGCCACAGTTCGCACACTTAGCAGGTGAGGTTCGTGGTTTGACGCAGGTGTGTGATGGATGGTTGTTACCGCACTTCACACACTTGTATTCAGCTTTGCATAGCTTTTGCGCATGTCCATACTTTTGACAGCGATGGCATTGACCAGCTGAAGCCTTCCTTCTGAGAGGCTCAGTCTTGATGACCAAACTGCAAACTATTTTAAGGTCGTAAATTTCTCTATGATCTTTACTGATTTCGACCAAGACCAGAGGCATAGGGCACTTGTCCGCTCGGTACATGCGTGATATTTTAATCGGCTCTAGGCCTTGTGATCTGAGGTCAGTAGCTATTTCCTCTGCTGGTATGGCCTCAGCCAGCCCTCTAATTACGACTTTTAAGTTTTTTTTCGCTTTTGAGCTGAAATGTATGATAAGGAACTTTTAGTTCATCCATAAGTCTGGTGAGCTGGCGGTAGTCCGAAATTCCTTCTGGTTGAATCCCGATTCCTTCTTCTGTACACTTGGCTGATGTAAATTTGATGTTTGTGTTATTCATCGTTGCTGTTATTGAAGACCATTTTTCTTTTGTTCTTAAGATTACAGGTGGAATCCTCTCTTTGAGTTGTGCCCTGGAGTCATTCTCTATTCTTTCATCAGGTTGTGCTGTTAAGTCCACTGGAGTTGTTTTTTCCAAGGGTTGACGTACTATTTCAGGCTCTGCTGCTGGCGAACCCTTCTTACGTTTTTTCCTGCTGACAACCTGATAGTCTGTAGAGTTATCTGAGTCCACTAGGGGCTGGTCGTTAACAGGTGAGATAATCTCTCTGGTGTTATCTTGAGAAGTGCTGGGGAGAGGGTCAGGGGATTGACAGTCCTCTGTTTCCACTTCTTCAATTTGGTGGATTGCCACCTTTTCTGGCCATTTCTTTTGTAGTAAGCCTCCTATATGCTTAAAGATAGCCAATAGCTGTTTGAAATCAAGCTCGTCGTATGGAGAGTCCATAGTTTGGCTTGAGAGAAACTAACAGTTTCCCGGGTAATCCTGTAGACTGAGAGTCTACTAGCAAATCCCGTAGACAGCTTAGATTAAGCGTCAACCAGCAAAAAGTTAGTCTGTTATAGGTGACTGTCCTAAAAATTAGGAAAAAGGAGTTTCAGGGGCTTACTTGGACACAGTGCAGCAACCTACCTCTGTAAAAAACCATTCAACCACCACTGGTCCTCATTGCGGGTTAGGCCTGCCGGCCATTAGACCTCTGCATATTTCATACAGAGGGGGAGATAGTAGGTCACGAACTGTGTTAGTTCCAGTGCAATGCGAGCTTCCCGAAAAACCTTGTATAAAAATCAACTAGGCAGAGACTAAAGGAATACATCCGATCACAATGACAGCAGAACAACTCTCCGAATGTGCGTCTACTTTACATTGTATGCGTTTAATACTCGTTATGTGTCATTAACGCATGCGTCATATAGCATGCCATGAATTGTTGCGTGATTATTTCAAACTATATGGCACATCGGTTGAACAGCGGCTAGCACACACAAATTGGTCGACGGGCGCCATGGTGCCCGCGGGCATAGGGTTGGGAACCCCTGTCATACACTATTACGACGTGCAAACGATGTAGTAACGAAAGTCATGTTGTCACTAGTTTCGGTTTAAATCGGTAATGGACACGCGCGTTATTAGTGAGCTTTATTAGAATAGCTGTCGCTAGGTAACAATAAGGCATCAAGAAGCGTGTGTTGGGGGGGGGGCTAGAAAGGAGGAAACAAACTACCAAGTTAGGTTCTATGATCTCAAAAAACTTTTTTATATGCATCCTTATCTACTCTCCAATGAGGAACTTTGAATATTAAAGTTAATATTGTTAATATTAAAGGACAGTATAAAGTATCGAGTCTTCATATAAGCTTAATAAGAAGCAATTCTTTCTTTTAAGGTAACACGATGGTCTTCATTCATAGTGAAAAATTTTTGGAGAAACAACACACGTGTTAGAATAATTACTTTACTATTAGGAAAGTAACATTCGACGTTTCGACCTCTATATCGAGGTCAACAGGAAAAATACACATGTATATGCAGGGCCGGCGCATAGTATTTTTCTTATATGTGCGATTAATGTTTGGCGCCTTTCCAAAAAAAGTTTTTTTTGAATAAAGTGTGAATAAAACGAACAGGAAATGAAAAACAAATGAAAACCGCTTTAGAGTATAATGTTACCTACGGATTAGTCCTGCTTATACAAATTTTTTCATACATTTTCAAAATAATATAAAATAGTAATATAAAGTTAAGAGATTTATTCAAATATTCTTTACATTAATTTTGCATTAATAAATAAATTAATTTTGAAGATTCAACGAAAATAGATTATAGAAAATAGAAAGAGAATTTTACAAGAATGTTTCGCATTGGACTCGAGAGTTCGCCGATTATTTTGTGTCGCTGACGCCGCCCTAACATCATCATCATCATCATCATCAACATCATGAACCATGGGCTCACTGCCCGTTGATGTCTAATGCCTGTTTCACTATCTTCTTCCACCTTTCTTTGTCCAGTGCACAGTGTCGCAGTTTTTGTAAACCCATTACACACCAGTCTTTTATATCGTCTATCCATTCTCTGTATGGTCTACCTCTTCTGTTTAAACCATTCAAAATACCAAACATAAATGTTTTTATCTTCTGGTCCTCACTCATTCTACAGATGTGTCCAAATAATTGCAGCTTACGTTTTATAATCTTCTGCATTAGATTCTGTTTTGGTTGTATCTTCTGACAGAGCTCTTCATTGGTGATTTTCTGTACCCATCTTATTCTTAGAATCTTCCTGTAACAAGTTCTTTCAAATGCCAAAATTCTTCTTCTTGATTCCTTATTCATTGCTCAAGTTTCAGATCCGTACAGTACACCGCTGAAGATGCATGAAGCCGCCCTAACAGCCCGCTAATATAACAGGCTCGAATGTCGAGAAGAATGAGTTATTAGTAGTAAGCCGACTTTTAGGACCGGACTACATGCATCCGATCCGATTAAAATTGGGATACGGCCCTTACACGGAACTCAACAATTAATCATAAGTTGATTTATGATACATCAAAAAATAATAAAAAACTATTTTAGGTATATTTTCGTAAATTTTAATAAAAAATTGCAGTGATATAATCGGGTCCAGGATACAATTTCAGAATTTATTTGTTCTTCCGGGAAGATCCGAAGGGACCCGAACGGAAGACGACGTACATTCATAATTATATGTACCATTCGTTGTTCGTTTAAACTCTTATCTCATATTTTTTGACATCTTTTATGCACCTTTTCTTCTGCGGAGCCTGTGTATGTTGCACACTTCGTATACGTCACCAGCCGGGCCTGTGTATAAGATACAAGCTACATGACACTGCACTATACAAAAGTAAGATGAATCTAAATGCTTGTCAATCATTTAACCTAGCCTGACCTCTTGTGGGAAAAAGTAAATGAAAATAAAAATAAATAAATGAAATAAAATAAAAATATATAAAAAAATAAAAATATAAAAAATATTAAAAATAAAGAATATATAAACAATATAAATATAATATTGCACAGCATGGCACTTGACCGCACGAAGGAAGACTTTTTGGTTTCGAATCTAGTCAGCGACTAGAAAAAAAATTTCTAAGCCTTTTTTCGACCGGTTCCCGAGTTAGTCGATCTCTGGCACGGGCTAGCGGGATTTTTCTCCCGGAAACTCGGGTTTTTCGTCCGGTAAACTCAAGAAAAGCGACCGGAGAACCCAAATTATTTCAGACATTAAATACGAGTGTTAGGGTTAGGGACCACGAGATGGCGGCACTTGTTGAGCGATCTCTCTTCAATGCGTGCCGCATAATTAGTGATAGCCTTGGGCCAACTATCTGATTGGGTACCAGTGGAAATTGAACTGCCCACTCAGTCTGCAAAAGTTAGATAGGGCTAAACCTCGCCTACTCCCTATATACGGGAATAAAAAGGCGTTAACTGATTTTTTTTTTTTTTTAAATATAAACGGAACTACATTAAACATTTAGTCACCTGTCACGCTATGATAGAGACGAACTGAAAAGAACATTGTTAGCAAATTAGTCAATATGTAGGTTGTGCAGAAGGAATGATGTAAGATCTGCGGTGTTCGGCGGAAAGAAAGATTTGTATAATACTAATGGAAAGCATCTAAATGGTTTGATGTTAGATGTCCAGAGAGAGAGAGAGAGAGAGAGATAGCCTCATCGATCATCTCAAGCATAAATTCAGGAAAAAGCAATTAGGGTAGAAGCAGGTAAGTTTGAAGGAACCCATGAGGCAGTGACTGTCAGAATGAATGACCAAGTGCGGAATCTAGTCTCTCATGCAAGAATATTGAATAGGGTAGTCAGTTCAGGAAGTAAGGATTGGCTGGAGACCTAAAGGGATGCTTCAGTTTATTCACTAATGCCATCAGTATCAGGAACAAGAGGGCATTGGTTAGTGCAACCTTATTAAAAGTTATAGGCATTAGTGAGACTTGGCTAACAGCAGATGATGTAGTTACAGGGAAATAATGTAAAGGGTTTAGTATTTTCAGGGAAGATAGAGAAGACACGAAAGGGAAGGGATACTGCTGATGATAGTTCATGAATTACATCCAAAAACAAAAAGGCTAAACAGGAGATTGGCTGTTCATTTGAAGGAAGCTTGTGTGAGAGACCAAGGCCACTAAGACAAAATATACAGTTGGTTGTTGTTATGGACCAGGGGATTGCACAGATGATAGAATTTATACACCTACTGAGAGATAATTATTTGAGGCAGCATTTGATGGAGAGGAGTAGGGATATGAGAGTATTGGACCTCGTCATGGGATCAGAACAGCTACCCCTAACCAAGATGGCGAAATTCCTCCGATTGGTAAAAGTGACCATCAGGTCTTGATTTAAGAGATTGTAAACCATGAGGAATATTCTGCCAAGAAGTTGTATATATGAAACTACGTTGTAGGTTATTATGACAAGCTTAGGAGGAAGATTAAATCTGTACCACGGCATAAAACACTGCAAGGGAAGGATGTTAGTAGTGCATTGAAGATAGTTAAAGAACATTTAGAGAAAGCAATATTAGACTGTATGCCTAAGGTAAGGAGGATTAATCAGGTAGGCGTTAAATGAATGACTAATATCATTAAGCAGGAGCTGCATAAGAAGAAAATGCTGTCGTGGGTATATAAAGAGAAAGGTGAAGATAAAACTCATGAACAGTACAAGGCTCAGGCAAGAAAGATGACCAGCATCGCAAGGAAAGCAAAATCAGATTATGAGAAGAATCTAGCCAAGCAGGCCAAAGAAAATCCGAAAGAGTTTTCCTTTGTTATGTGGTAAGCAAAAGGAAGAATGACTATGGAAGATTAACCTTAATGAGTGCTGTTGCGGACCAGGTGACAGAAGCAGAGTTGCTGGGTGACCACTTTGCAAGGATATATCATCCAAGTGAGGTTGGTGCTGTAACATATGTAACAGACACTGATGTGGGAAGATGTGGATGAATTGGAGGTTCTTAGGATGTGCAGAATCTCATTGTAAATACACATGTCAGGTTAGATGGGATATTAGCTCGTGTTTTGTGAGAATGTGCAAGGGAACCGGCATTGCATCTGACCAGGCTCTTTAATTTAATCTCAACTCTGGTAGAGTTCCAAAGGAGTGGAAAGAGGACAAAATAATTGCCTTGTATAAGGAAGTTTCTACGACGGCAGTAGCAAATTATAGATCCATCACTATATCAGGCCTGGTGATAAAAGTACTGAAAAAATTGGTCAAAAACAGAATTCAAGATTAGGCAGATAAAAATATGATATGGTATGAGGGGCAACATTGCTTTGTGAAGGGCTGGTCATGCCTTAGTAATTTACTAACTTTTTATAATATAGTGACAGCTGAGTTGATAAAGGAAATGGCTACACGATGATTTTGCAAAGGCATTTGACAGAATACCACATGGAACTGTTACGCAAATTAGAACAAATGGGGATGGATAAAAGACTGGTTATGTGGATAAGAGGATAGCTGCTGGACAGATCAAAAAGTGATATATGGAAGGGCAGAAGAAAGGCAAAAAACAGGCGACTAGAGATGTGCCACAAGGTTCATAGCTGGCAACACTACTGTTTAATTTGTACATAAATGATATACGAAATAACCTGAAAGGAAATATTCAGTTGTTTCCGAAATTAGGTAGAGTAATAGATAAAGCGATGTGGAGAGCTTGCAGGATGATTTAAATAAGTTGCATTATGGGCAAAAGATAATGGATGTCATTTTAATGTGCAAAAATGTAAAGTTATGCATTTCGGGATGTAGTTGTGTATGACAATGATGGCACTGTACTCCAGGAGTTAGATGAAGCCAGAGATTTAGGGACTGTAGCAGACAGAGAGTTGAAGAGTAGAGGGCATATTGCTAAGGTTGCCAAAGTAGCTCATAAGAATACTTGGCTATTGAAGAACAGGATAACAAGTAGAGATAAGGAAGTTGTTATTCCGCTGTATAAAGCCTTGATACGTCCACAATTGGATTACTGTTCTCAGGTCTGATATGGGTTTCTTGGGGATGAGGAAGCGATGGAGAAGGTTCGGTTCAGAGACATGTAGAATGCTCCCTGAGAGGATAGATTAAAGGTGTGTGGATTGCAGAAGTTAGTTGATAGGAGAAAAAGAGGGGATGCAATAGAAACATTAAAGGGTTTATAGGATTGATACATGGGAAATGTTTCAGCACCTGTCTTGAGGAGTGACAACAAGAGATCATCCCTGGAAGTTGAATAAAGGTGTGGGTAGTAGGAGTGTGAAGTCTAGATATTTTACTTGGAGAGTTATTGTGAACGAGTGGAATAAGTAGGCCGAGTCAGTTGTGAATGCTTTTTTCTGTTAATGGGTTCAAGGAGAAGTGTGATAGATTGTGTAGATGGTTTCGGTCTCCCGCGACGAGTCTTTGAGCTCCATGGAGGTGGGTGCCCATAGAATAATAAATATTCTTCTCCTTCTTCTTCTTCTTCTTATTATTATTATTCGTGACGCCTCCAAGGAGTCCGAAGACTCATCGTGGGAAGACACCTATTATACAACTCTCCGTCTCCACCACTACTCCGAACCTCTACTAACAATCATCTACATCAGCGCCATCTACTGTCCACCACCACCACAGCTCGTAATTTTTGTGTGTAAATTGCGTGTGTTCTGAAGGGCCGATTTTTCTGTATGCGGGATGAAAAACCCGAGTTTCCGGGAAAAAAAACCTGCTACCTCCGTATGAGATCGGCTAACTCACCTTCAATTGAAAAAGTCCATATAAAGATTCCTCCCATCGTGACGAGACTCGAGCTTAGACCTTTTCCAATTGAAGGGCGCAACGTTTTACCGTCGTTCTTCCAATTGCGCTACGGAAACGCTCATGAACCATAAAGCGAGCCGCCCAAGAGTAGTAGAAAGAGACAAAGGAATAATGAAATAATAAATATTATTGTATTTGCTCTTTTTGTTTACTTTGTGCATATATTCATTCAAAATATAATTTGTTATAATAAAACTTAGTTCAGCTAAAAAAAAAAAAAATCAGCTAACGCCTTTTTATTCCCGTATACGGGGAGTAGGCGAGGCCATTTAGCCCTATCTAACTTTTGGAGACTGAGTGGGCAGTTCAATCTCCACTGGTACCAATCAGAGATAGATGGCCCAAGGCTATCACTAATTAAGCAGTACTCAGTGAAGAGAGACAGCTCAAATGTGCCGCCATCTCGTGGTCCCTGACCCTAACACAATATATTTAATGTCTGAAATAATGTGGGTTCTACGGTCGATTTTCTTGAGTTTACAGGACGAAAAATCCGAGTTTCCGGGAGGAAAAACCTGCTTGCCCGTGCCAGAGATCGACTAACTCGGGAACCGGTCGAAAAAAGGCTTAGAAAAATTTCCTCTAGTCGCCGACTAGACTCGAAACCAAGTCTTCCTTCGTGCGGCCAAGCGCCGTGGTTGGCAAACGCCACATCCACTGAGCTACACAGGCTCTTAAAACTTGGTTTCATTTCAAATTTGTACTTTATTCATTGGACAAATGCATTTTTGCCAATGAACTGACAATATAATAAATATAATATTATTGGCAACATAATAAATATAGCTAAATTGTACACTCCGAGAATTAGAAGGACTCGGGAAAAAAAAAAAAAAAAGAATGTTTGGAGTCCCGGTAACAGGAAAATAGCCGAGGCTCAGAAACTCTGGTTAACAGTAAATTTTCGAGAAAGCAATAATGAACAAATTTCTAAAACGTGATTCCTTTAACCGTTTCACAGATGCTGCGCCTCCTTCCATTAATAAAATGAATTCATATACAGCACAAGTTAGGAATGTCATTGAAAACAGACGACACGACTGTTTAGGTATCTTTTTTTTTACTCAGAGCACTTGAAGAACCTCAGCCATGTTTTCGAAACTCACGTTAGCAGTAAAGAGAAGATTTCATGATCTAATTATTATTATTATTATTAAAATTAAAACTCTGCCTGCCAAGGGAACAGCGCATAGTAACACGTAAGCGCCATTCTATTAAAGAGGTAATAATAATAATAATAATGATAATAATATACGGATACCAACGTTAACTTCATGATCGCACCATACATTATGTGGTTATTAGCATTAACTATGAGGAGGAGAAACATTGAAATAAATGCATGGTACGTTTATTTTTTATATTAACTTTTTTTAAAGTTTGTTTCCTTTACTGAATAGATTTCTTTTTTGTTTTATGTTGTTCCCACCTACGAAAGGTTATTTGTAAACCTATAATACATTTGTATACCGTGGGAAAATTATGAATTTTTATTTTCTATTTTTATCAGTTATATATTTTTAATATAGTCCCGAAACTCCGCTCTAGAGACCAAACATAGAACTTTTTAAAGCGACTTTAGGCCTAAAATAAACGGGACGGTGGTCTCATACTGGGCAATGACGTCGATCTCCACCCCCTTCCCCTAAATACAATCACAGATACCCACGCCGAGATTCAAACCCTCAACCTGTTGCTTGGAGAGTGGGTACGCTAACCACTCAGCCAACCAGCTTGGCAAATTTGACAGCTGTTTTTTATTTATTTATTTATTATTATTTTTCTAAATTTATTTTTATTTATTTATTTTTTTGGTTGTTTGTTTAACTAACAAGTGGATGATTTCTATACTCTTAAATTTACCACCGAATCTGGAACACTGTCCTAGCTGACTTTTGTATATTATTGTTAAAATTAATTCGATGATGGAATCTCTGACCTTCAGTTTCGTGATGTGAAACAGAATTTGTGTTTTCCCCTTTTGGAAACAAAAAGATATACTGGATAGTAGCATGGGGAACAGATAATAGCGTTATGTCTGGATAAGGCCTTGGAGGTGTCACGTGATAATAGTAATACCGGACCCACCTGGTTGGTCGAGCGGATATCACACTTTCAAATTACAGTTCATGGGTTTTATTCCATTTTAGCATGGATGTTTGTGAAACTCTTTAGGTTTACATGTGGTTTCATCTTGTTTAGTGGGGGAGAGGGACTTGAAGTGGACTGAAAAATGCTACACGTTTGGTCTCTTGAACAAAAGTGCCTGATTATTTAATTCTTACCTGCCCACGATACTAAATAGGTTTACAATCTTTCTTGGGTGGGATTCACATAACTTGACTTCAGAGACATCTAACCAGTGCTACGATATGGCCGATAAGTCCTCTGAAACACAGTCTAATAATTGCGTTTTTTTTGTTTTTTTTAACTTGCCAATTTGTCCGCTTTGTGTAAAGATAAACCCCTTGTCATCTCTATATGAGACATGTTAACTTGCTTTCTGCTGAAAAATTCTCGTATAACTGCTAACTGGGATTCAAACCAAGATTTTTTTTTTCTAGTCCTATAACACGATAGCGTCATGTGTACAAGTGATTAGAGTGAAGAAAGGAATATGTTAATGTGTATTATGCATATGCATAAATATCCATTCTGGATAGTCATTTGAAACACCATATACATATTGTCCTCAAAAAATAATATCAAAATGATTACCTGTACGATGGAGTTCCACTAAGTCTTTGCTAGGTAATTTCTCTTCTATTAGATTTATGGAAAATGGAGAATAGTCCGTAGTGTTCATTTCATAATGCCAGAAAGCCAACTTGATAGCTGAAAGTGCAGCTTCATCTCCCGGAAAAGTTATTACACCTAAACAAAGCATATTTAAAACATATTTAAAACAAAGTAATAGAAAAAGGAGGAAAAGGGTGTACAACTGATAGTTAAGCTATGCTGTTTCAGAGTAACTTGACTAAATCACCATAGATCTACCTGAATTTTCTTTTGGCTAGTAGGCTCCATATATCTTTCAGGCTCACCTTAAATATTTTTCTTCCTCCTCCCTCCTGACTATTCCAATGCTGAATGACCGAATAAAAATTCCCCCCTTTCTCCTAAAATCCTATGATGAACCAACTAACAAACGATATTAATGGATATTCAGCACTTCCAGTCAACAAACCCGCCAAAACGAGGTGTACACTTATTTATTTATTTATTATTTCGTCTATTAAGTAATTCATAATAACTACGGCCAGTTATTGGAAGCAAAAGGGCTTTTGCTTCCACAGCGTTAGATCGCCAGAAGAAAGACCGTTATAGGTTCAATTCTTGTTGCCAACCAGAGGAACTTTTTCTAAGCCTTTTTTTCGACCGGTTGCAGAGTTCGTCGATCTCTAGCATAGGCAAGTAGAATTTTATTTTCCGGAAATGCCGATTTATGTCCCGCATTTCAAAAAATAAAAAAATTGACTGTATAACTCAGGGTTTCCCAAATTGTGTTCCGTGGAAGGAATAAGTGTTCCGCGAGAAGTTCCTGGAATTTGTCATTTTAGTTTTCTAAGCATTTTTCATGAATAAATATTTTATAGTGGAAATATTCTGATGAGAATAATATTCGTGAATATGTCGAAAAGCTCAGACCCAGAGCGCCTAATAACATCTGTGTATCGTTAATTTTCACACATCGAAACCTTCCAACATTTGGGATAGGGAATACCGCTGTTTATGACTATCATAAAAATTGCCTGCAAGCCGATTATAACAATGGTGGCATATCCTCTGTTCTCAAGTGGAAAAGAAACAAATGGATAGTTCCTGTTGTAGCAAATGTCAGTGACCAAGCGGCATATTTTTAAATATCGAAATATTCATAAATTATCGTTAATTTTCACACATCGAAATCTTTCAACAATCGGGAAAGAGAATACCGCTGTTTATGACCGATCATAAAAATTGCCTGCAAGCCCATTACAACAATGGGCGGCGTATGTATCCTCTGTTCTTAAAACTGAACGAAATAACACCTGTGTTGCAAATGTTAGTGACCAATCAGCAAGGAAGTATAAAGAAAATTTTTCCACTGAAATTGAAGATCAAGGTAGTCTGTATCCGGTTCTCAAATCTAGTAATATTGAATACTTTCTTCGCAAGTTCGTATTGTAGGTGAAAGTGCTTGTTTTGAAACCGTAGTGAGTGCCGTGATTTTTTAAAAGTAATAGGAATACAGATTTAAATTTTGATATGAATAAGAGACAAGGGACTTTGTTTAATTTTGGTATTAAGAAATCTCTTATTGAAGGTGTTTGTGACGCAACAGATAGAGAGTCATCCACCACCAGCCTACAAAGCGATCTCCAGGATGTACAAAAGGAGGGGAAACTACCAGCACACAGGAGAAAAAGTGCATTCACTCGTAAGTACTTATAATAATATTATAAATTTTTGGTGATCAGAATGGGACATGTCAATGAAAATCAGCACAAATTTATTTAATGATTCTTGTGTTTAACTGATGTTTAATTAATTAATTTAATTAACACACATTTTCCATAGAAAATATACTAGGCATATTGTTAACCGCCTTATCCAAGAATTATTATAGTTATGAGAGCCGAGGATACTCGGAAAGCGTGGATTCTTAAAAGGCTTGTTAGAACCCAATCATGATCATGAGATTTTTAATCGCTTCTCCCGATATGATTTGAACGGGAGTACTTATCCTTTTGACCTTTACGAAACTGTCAAAGGAGTTCATATCGAGTGTACGAAATGACGAAAACTTATAAGAGATTTCTTGTCGAATTTCGAAACGAAAACTTACAAGAGATTTCTTGTCGAATTTCGAAACGAAAACATCGCGTTTATGCGATAGTAAATACGGACTGAAATACCGAAGCTCCTTCGTCTTACATTAGTCATAAACAGTGGCGACTCGTGGCTTGAAACCGTGGGGGTACTGCAACTTTCGAAATATACATACACATTGTAAGTACAGTGTACACGTGTTTGGATAAAATATCAAAATTATGATAAAAAGAAAAAATTAAATATGAAAAATATTGTTTATTATCGATAAAATTATACAGTTTAGTATAATTCAAAATTACTTAAAAATAAAATCCATTCCTTTAATTACAATTAAAGGAATGGATTTACAATTTCGCATCTCATATGACGTGCATATGCTTGCGCGCGTAGCAATATGACACTGTGGTAAACACAGTGATGCTAGCGTCCTTCGCCTTCCTAAGTGCCTATAAGATGGATTTTTATTGTTTTTTTATACAAAATAAGAAAATTGTATAGGGTTGTTGATGATAAAATTAAATATTACAAGCAAATATAAATAAATTAACAAATATATTTATATATCGAGAAAAATTGGGGATGCTGAAGTTCCACAGTGCCTTGCACGAGCCGCCCCTGCTCATAAATATATGCCCGCAAACTGAATAAATTTCTGTCTTGAGAATGTTGTCTTCACCAAAATTAAATCTTTAGTAGAAATAATAATATACAAATACGATAGTTTTGGGGGCGGGGAGTTGTTATTATTATTTGAAATTTATAATTAAGTTCTTAATCTTAGATGCCATGAATTTTATCAAATACTGACAACTAAATATTGCGAAATAACGAGATGGCTATAGAATTTACTTTCTGTGAAATCTTTCGGTTTCACTTCCATTATATCGCACAGGGAGGTCTCCATCCGATGAAAAACATGCCTGATATCAAAGTTCACTACGCGAGAATAGACACTTCTTAGAGCGAATATTACTGGAGGACTCCTCACTTGTATATTTAACCTTGTGATTTCTGATCATTAACAGACTCGATTTATGTCCTCGCCTATCTTCGGACGTGTTCATCCCATCACTCATTCTCCTTAGACCTAGTTCCCACGCTCCGTAGAAGCTGAATAACAACCACGTGCAATTTTAGTAACTTGTTTGTGTACTATAAAGAGGAATACGTTTCCTGTTTGTGCTGAAACTATCACTCTGTTCTTTCTTTACTGATTAATATTTTATTATTATTACATATTCACCATCATCTCTTAATAAAATAATCTCCATTTTAAAAATCGATAGCAACTTTTACGAAAAGATGCAAACCTATATATATATATATATATATATATATATATATATATATATATATAGGTTTGCATTGAAAATTATGTGTGTGTGTGTGTGTGATTTTTTTATTATCTTTTCCCACATAATAATGGAACCCTGCTCTAGAGACCAAGCACGGAAGTTTTTCAAGCCACCACTTCCGACTCCAATAAGCAGGACGGTGGTCTGTCTCACACCAATTCATTTCCCACCAGAAAACAATCAGAAACATCCATGCCTCGGCGGGATTCAAACCCACCGTGGGTGGTTGTTGTTTGACTCTAAAAGTGAAGCAAATTTGGCCTGTCAATTGTGCGCGATACACGATCAGTTTGTCTATTTATTTACAGGCAGAGAAGTTTCCTGAAAGTAAACCTTTCACCTCTGTTTGAGAGAGGTTAATTGCTTTCAGTTACAATGTCTTCATGGATTAAATATTCATCACATTCTAGACAGGAATTGATCCAGTGTTTCAAACCAAATGGTTGGCTAGTTGGCACTTTCGTTCTCCAAACAACATAATCGTGCGTTTGAATCTTTCAAGTGAATGAATTTCACCATCACCCTGTTTATTTGATTCACTGCTTTGCCATGAGGGGATGGGGGGGGATTCGATAACAACCATTGCATGTTACATTTATTGGAAAGTATATATAATCAATTCCATGAATCCCGTAGCAAATATTTCATAATTGTGCCATTCCTCCATTGAACTGAGTGGAGGGCACCAAGGTACTGATTCTACCAATACTATATATATTTTTGCAACAACAACAACAACAACAACAACAACAACAACAATAATAATAATAATAATAATAATAATAATAATAATAATAATAATAATAATAATAATAATATCACAAAAAATGTACATTAAATGAAGTGTGGCGACCATGAGCACTGTATGCGATGTTATTTGACTGCATACACTCCAGTTTTCAACAGGAAACACTCGATCACCACCACCACTGTACGAATCGGCTTAAAAGCGACTATTTGGTTGATTCATTTGAATAAATATATTAGGTAAATCTGAGCCTCTGTACTTCAGCTGGTTATAGACCTTTGGTTTTTCCAACCCTTTGGAAACTCCCGGAAACTCATGTCTCGCATACAGAACAAACGCAATTTACAGACAAAAATTATTGTCGGTAATAGTGGTGGTGGTGGTGTTGGGCGGTAGATGGCGTTATGCGTAATTGGAGAATTCAGTAGTGGAGACAGTGAGTTATGTGTATCTGGAGGATTAAGTAGTAGTGAAGACGGTGAGGTATGTGGTGAAGTGGAGAGCCCTCCCGCGATGAGTCCTTGAACTCCTTGGATGTGTTATGTAATAATAATAATAATATAGAGGCAGTTAACCACATATCAAGTTATCCTAATATCGGACACTGCACAGCACACTCCTTTATCGGGCTTGTATAATATTAGTGTATGGAAATATGGCCTGTCATTGATTCAGCTATCGGTAACTTCACGAGTCTAGCTCCCGTTGAAGTTTTGTAAGTGGGAGCTAGACTCGTGAAGTTACGGATAGCTGAATCAATGACAGGCCATATTTCCATATCCAAGTGACAAAAGCTCTCAGTGTCTCCACTTCAACTTCCTGTATATATAAGTGTCTAGTCATGAAGATATTTGATGTGTAAAGTTTTGTTTGCT
This sequence comes from Typopeltis vanoorti, assembly GCF_054136105.1. Lineage (NCBI taxonomy): Eukaryota > Metazoa > Arthropoda > Arachnida > Uropygi > Thelyphonidae > Typopeltis > Typopeltis vanoorti. The sequence goes on along the minus strand of NC_143555.1, from coordinate 84,014,478 downwards.
CTTGCTTGGGCAGAATAAGGGTGAAAAGAAAATAATATAATTACTTTTTAAGGCTAATTTATGTTTTTATAAGATGAGAAAAGAGGGTGATCCCCCCCCCCCCTCGAAGGTGGATATTAATTAATTTATTAATCTGTCTACGATCAGTGGCTTACAAACAGAGAAAGACGCCACTCCTTTAAATTCAGAAACAGAATTTCAAAACAATAATTTTTTTAATTAAAATTTTTGAAAGCATGTATTGCAAAGTATCTAAAGTTCGAAATATTGTTGAACACAGAAATTTTTTAACACCTCCAGAGAGTCCAAAGACTCATCAAGGGAGAGTGTGCAAACAGCATCGAACGATTGACCCTTCCAACTACTAACCGCGCTCAAACTTGCTTAACTTTGTTTCGTGAGCCATTAGCAGCATAGGCTCTACCAATCGACCAACGTTTACAGACCAATGAGAGTATGCAATCCTTAAATGATTTCAATTTTTTTACCGATGTTTTTTTATCCTACGTTAATGCCATAAATGTCACATATAACATTTTTCGATTTTAAAAAATCGAATTTTGTACATTATAAAGATGTGCAAAAAATAATGTGAGATACTTTCAAAAAATAAATAAAGATAGATACTTTCAGACATTGATAATTTTGTTGTTAATAAAAAAGAATTTAACATCACGTCGTCATAGCAATACTTATGACATTTCATATCGTGTTGTTCTTAATGCCATCACACGGCTTGTATGTTTTAAGGTTAATACTCTAACGTCTGCCTTGTATTTGTTAATCTAACAGCCACTAACACCTGTAATACGTAATATTCAGGTTGAAATATCTAGAAATAAATACTTTTATTTTAATCCTCATGTATACGTTTAATATTGTCTTATTTAACATTACATTTAACATTCAACATTTTATTTAATGCAATTCATGAAATTCTTCAAGTACTAAGCCTTTTTTTTTTCTTTTTCTTTTTTTTTTTTTTTTTCAGGTCATGCATTTCGACAAAGATAGCTTGAAATATTTATAGCTGGAAAGATCAATTTTGGTTGAATGTATTAAATTATTAGTCATTTTGGTTTCAACTGTACAAACTTCTGTTTTGTCTTTTCAACTGCATGACCTAATCGAGGTAGTACGTTCGTGAAAAGAAGTTGCTGTATCCGATACCTGCAAAAATGAGATGAATGTACTTTGATAAGAAAACAGCTCTTTCAGATTCTAAGATTTATGAGAAAGAAGTTTAATTTTATGACATAAGGATACTAAATGTAACTGGAGTCGGAAACTTGTACAGCCATCAAGAAACAGACTTCACATTTGCAGAGTATTTAGAGCTATGTCATTATTTATTTATTTATATATATTTTTTTGTTTAGGTTTTTTTTTTTTTTTCCCATAAACAAGGCACTATTTCATTTGTCCACCTCCAGCCAGCTAACTTTTCCATTTGGTTTTTGGTTTAAACTTTTCATTAAAATTTTAATTCAGCCAATGTTGCATTCCCCCCAATTACTGGGGGGATACTTCCTTATTTTATTTAGTGTAGGGGGGAGAGGGGGAGGTGATAATCCTGTGGTTGAGTAGATTCGATGTGTGTCACTGGCTTGGAAAAGATCCGGGTTCATTACTACAAAGGATTGAAACTGGAAAATGGAAGATTTTTCTTAATTTTCCTTAATATAAAACCATTTTCCGGGAAGAAAATCCCGGAAGATGGTTTTATATCTCGTAAAACATGCAAGCCAGTCTTCTGAACACACACGTAATTTACAGACAGAGCAGACAATGGATATAGGTTTAACCATAAGCAGTAAGTGGGTTTCTGAGACGTCATTTTACTTGGCTGTGATGACTGTCCTTTGAGCCTAACATGAAAGGGAATATAGGAAGATATATTCATGCATTGCTCATATTCATTACAATTCGTGCCACCGAATGGAAGTTCTCATTCTCAAATATATATCCCATAACTCCTTAATTGGTAAATCTCCGTACCTTAGTCAGTAACAATGATGCTATTTGGCTAGAAAGACCTGGGATCAAATCCCATCTAGGACGCGAAGAACGTTTACTTAATTATTACTTAAGGTGAGTTAATTAGTCTCATACAGAGCTGACAGAAGTTTTACCCTGCAAAATAAGAAAAGCGGCTAGAAGAGCGCGACCAATTAATAAGCATAATTATAATATACAGGTCTCACTGTTTCAGTTGCTTTCGCACTAATTCCAAACATCCCAACTCTCCTTAAATATTTGAAATTATGAATCACAAGATTCATAATGCTAGGCAGATTAAATATACTTCTGGTACTATATGAGCGCACCATCTCATTTCATCCTTTCGTGTTAGGATCAACAGCTTGTCACCGCCAACTAACTTGGCTTCTTAGAAACCTACTTATTCATTATGATGGGGTAATTAATCTATCTGCTATGTCTGTAAACTGCATGCGTTCTTCTGGCAGGTTTGCTTGTTTTGCTGGATGAAAAAAAATCCCGAATTTCCTTGGGGGAGGGGGAACTCTACCATCTCCATGAGACATCGGCTAAGTTACCTTCAGTTAACTCTAGTAAACGTTCTTTCCGGCCTGGATGGAATTCGAACCCAGATCTTTCCAGTCGACGGACATCGTCGATGCGAATGCTTCTATATGAATATCAACACTAAATATTACTACTATATTCATGAAATGCAAAATTTATATAGAAATTGGCCCCCTATTAAAAGGAATTGAAAGTAATGTAATTTCAGATCACTTAGATTCTTTTAATGCTGAAGGCGAGACCGGGAACTCGTATTTGTGTATTAATATTATTCGAATTAAAAATAATAATATACTATTTATGATACTATACTATAATATACAAATAAATAAATAAATTTATTAATAATATCAGTAATACACTATCACCATTGTATATTCATATTCAGGGACAGCTCGTGCATAGGTACTACGGAACTGCAGCACCCCCTTTTCTCGATGCATAAATATATTTATTAATTTATTTATATTTGCTTGTAATATTTAATTTTATCATCAACAATTCTATACAATCAGGGCCGAGCCGTGCTAATATATATATATATATATATATATATATATATTTTTTTTTTTTATTATTTATTTTTTTTTTATTTTATTTTATTTTTTTATTTTTTTTTTTGAACTAAATACATCACCAGTTTTTTATAATTTGTTTGAAGTGAAACGTTATCAATATTACCACAGATTTTATTTCACAGAGTAAGCATCGACTCAGCGAAAATTGTATAAATATTCTCGCTTGTTTATTATATTTTTAGTGGAAATTGTTAGTTTCAGACAGACCGTGAAGTCATACCATCGACAGGGTGTAGCATAGAAGCAGCCTGCCTAACGGCGCTGCTTAATAAGGATGCTCGTTCAGCCGTATTACGGCAACATGCTATTTTACAAAAATACAGCGTTTAGTTTAGTAAATAAAAAAGGCGCCAGTTCCCATTGACAGTTAAATATGTGCTTATTATATTTTATTAATGAAAAAATTACAGTCCTACATACTAAAACTAAACATTTTAGAACCCACTTATCACAGATATTTAAGAAAACAACCCATAAAGTATCATACGATGTGAATTTCATAAACTTTTATAGTCTATATATATATATATATATATAGACTATGTATATATATATATATATATATATATATATATATATATATATATAGACTATGTATATACATGATTACAATGATTACATGATTACAATACATGATTACAATGCAACAAATGAAAGAACAGCTTCAAATACAACTACAACGTTTTCATGCTAATTATGTATAAAGACTGTCTGTGTTGTTCATCGTCTTTTAACCCTCAATGTTTAGTGTTTTTTCTTTTATAATGTCACCTGAAGAAGGCTGTTACAGGCCGAAACTAGTAGTGTGTTTATATTAAAACCTTTTTAATTAAATCTCGGTTCTAGTCATTCAATTTTTTTCATAAAACTATATATATATATATGTAGAAAGTATTTTTCCTTGGGTATAATAAATGTTAAAAATACCAAGCAATTTTAAACCTGGTTTTACTCCATTTCCCAAGTAAGCAAACAGACAAATATAAGTCAAGTTTGCGCCTGCAAGTGATGCAAGTCTAGCTGATCCTACAGGTAGTGCAAGACCAAGGCAACTCGTGGTAAAGGTGGCATAAGCTCTGATCACTAATCTTAATATTTACCCTTAATTCCAAAACACACACACACACACACACACACACACATATATATATATGCATGAATTCTCCTACTCAAATTGTGAACCACTATCGCCCCGACTTTCACATTTTACTCCCTGCAGTAAACAATTCGCCCTCCACAACAGCAACTATATTGCAAAAACACGAAAAGCAATTAGTTTTATCATGTCACTGAATAAGGTTCACAGACATTTGCAGACTGTGTAATATATTTCTCAACAAATAGTGCAATTAGAGAAAACTGGAAATATATAAACACTAACTAATAATCACATCTCCCCTCCAACAGAAACTGCTGTATAGACTGGAGCAAACCACATGTTGCAGGTGCAACATATGGTTTTGCTTGACAATACCCCCCTCATGAACGTGCTAAAACTAAGAAATATGTATATAGTGAATGCATTTCAGATATTATGGAAATCGGTTTAAGAGAATTAGCATTTCGATTCAATTGTCAGCTTGTTTTGTTTGGGTCGCGCGATCTTTTGTTAATATCGCACCAATCATATGCACTTTTTAATACAGTAGTTGCTTTTTCTCTACTTGCCTACAGTCGCGCACATCTTTCACTTCTCATTAGTAATTTGTCAAGGATTGTTCATTACGTATCTCAAGTCTTAAATTACTGGTAATTTTTGCTTGATATAATGGGAAAGAAGATGACTCTATTTGGGTAGATAACTTTGATTGTTGCACACAAGGAAACCGCTCTCGAGGACAGAAGTGATGGAGAACAGAAGCTTCTTGGTAAGTCGTACCCATTTTCACTTTTTTTTTCCTGAAAACATTAGTGTCCGAAAATCCCCGCATGTATCTCGCACCACGATTTTTTAGCTTTAATTTTGGGAAAAAAGCGCGAGTTATAGTCGAGTAAATACGGTAATTTTTTTAGCTTTCAAATTCTTAAGTATGGCTAATTGGTTAAAGACTGGATTTATAAAACGCAAAAAAGAGAGTAATATAGCAGATATAAAAATAGGCAATTTCACTTGTCTCATTGATGATAAATTATTTATATTAAGTTAAAATGTATAGTATCTTTATAAATTTTGTTCTATTAAAAATAAATATTTTTTTTGTTTAAATGTACACAAATGTTCATCTAAATTCAAATAAAACAGACATTTACAATGAAATATATTTATTATTATTATTATTATTATTATTATTATTATTATTATTATTATTATTATTATTATTATTTTGAAAAGGTACTTGTTAATAATAAAAATTAAAGAAAGGAGTATACAGAAATCTGAAGTTTCAGACACACTGATCTATCAAAATATTTAGTCTGAAACATAGATGTATAGTACGATGTTCGTTTTCTTAAATTCAACTTCGAATTTGGATAGACGAAATAGCGTCTATCCAAATATGCACTTCTTACATTTTTTTTTCAGCGTCATTTCAATTTTGAATGGGAGACATATTGAATGTATGTTTAAGTGACTTCGGACAATTTTTGACTTGTTTTTGTGAATTTGGATTATTATTCACGTAAAGTAAGTACGTCTATTATATTTTTGCTAAGTTTGATTGTTTCATTCTAGTTAATTATCTTATTTTGAAAACAAAAGATTTTTATATTATGTTGGGTAGACGTCTAGAAAATAAATAATTTTCAATAAGAGATTTATTTATATATTTGTTCTTGTTCTGGTTGGAAGACATTGGGGTTGGGGTCCTTTTACTAATTTCTTTAATAAATAATTTTAATATTCTAGAAATTTCTTAATTATTAAACAATTACCAAAATGTAAAAAATAATAAATAAATATCACTGAGAAATCAATCAGTGGCTAATATCTCTACATGTTAATTTTCAAAAAAAGTACCTAAAATGTAAGCATATTTATTATTCAAAACATGTGAAAATTCAAATTCTGTAGTTAAAAAAAAAAGTCAGTTTTGGGCCTTTCACCTTAAAAATAATAGCGGTTTAAAAATTAGTTTAAGGGAAAATTTCAGCAAATATTATTTATTTTGGTGGACAACTTTTAACGCTCTTCTTATTTTAAAGTCTAACCAAGTATGTTAACCCCCAGATGTCGGGAAAAAAAAGCGAAGAAGTTATCTGGTGCACAAAACAGGAAAAGACAATTGCAACGAGTACAACTGGAACATAAATTGGCTGGATCGCTGAATAAATTTTTAACTTCAGGACCACATAAAAAACAAAAAACAGAAAGTTCTGACGAAGCAAGTACTCCGTGTAGCTCTACCACAGAAAAAGAAAGGATACAAGATAACTATGAAGAAACAAATGTTACATGCGAGGATGAAACTGGCCTGTCTACAGAAGTTGCAGCAGAAGAAATATTGGATTCCGATTCAGCGCAACACGAAACTTCAAATTGTACTTTAAATTTTAATGTTAATGATCCACGTACGTGGCCGAATCATATAACTACCAAAGTTAGAGATTGTTTAGTTGAGCATTGCCCGCGTCAAGTAGTTAATAAAGAATTTCCCAAAGATGAATCTGGCCGCAAGTTTTCCGATTCATACTATTATCAAACTTTAGCATATGGAGAAAAACTTTTACGAAGTTATTTAGTTTATTCAGAATCGCGAAATTCGGTTTTCTGTTATTATTGCAAAATAATTTGTAGTCAAAATTCCCAACTTACTAATGAATACGGTTTGTAAGGATTGGTAACATTTGAGTCATATACTATAAATACACGGGACAAGTTCCGCGCACATTAGAAACTGTTCAAAATAGAGCGAACTTAAAATGTCGTTGATTAAGAAATGCATTATTGATTGCACACAACAAATATTATACGAAACTGAGAAAAAATATTGGCAATCTGTTATAGAGCGGTTAATCTACATAATACAATATTTATCAAGACAGTGTATAGCTTTTAGAGGTTCTTCACAAAAACTTTTTGAAAATGATAACGGCAATTTTTTATGGTTAGTAGAAACTGTCGCTAAATTTGATTCGATAATGGCAGAACACTCCCATCGCATCCAAACATCACAAAAAAAGGAACATTGCTCATTCTTTAGGTGATAAAACAAAATGAAATCGTCCGTTTAATTTCTGAAGCTATAAAACAAAAAAAGTTTAGAAATGGTTAAAGAGGCGAAATATTATTCATTAATTCTTGACACTACTCCAGATATCAGCCACACAGATCAATTATCTATTGTTATTAGATTTGTTAATCAAAATAAAGATACAAATATAGCAGAAATTCATGAACATTTTTTGGGTTTTCAATCTGTAGAAGATACCACTGGGCAAGGACTATTTCAATTTATAAAAAATTATTTAAAATTATTGAATATTAACATTTCGGATTTACGCGGCCAAGCTTATGTTAATTGTTCAAATATGCGAGGTAAACATAATGGACTGCAGAAAAAAATCCTTGAAATAAATTCAAGGGCTTTTTTAATTCCGCGTGCTCCTCATTCATTAAATTTGGTAGTTAATGATGCAGCTAAGATATCCTGTGAAACTGTAACTTTTTTGGGGGAAATGCAGGAATTATATAATTATTTTTTAATATCTGTGAAGCGTTCGGCTATATTAAAAAAAAAAACATATTTGTGTTTTAAATTTGAAACCACTTTCTGCTACTAGGAGGGAAAGTAGAGTAGAAACAACAAATCCCCTTAAAAATGTCAAGGAAATTTATCAGGCTCTTTTTGATATTATGGAAGGTGAAACTAAAGATATTGATTCTGGAGTTCAGGCAGACAACTTAATTTCAAAGATTTATTCATTTGAATTTATTTGCTCTGTTCATGTTTAGTACGAAATCTTAAGTCTCGTAAATGTTGCAAGAAAATAATGCAGAATCCGACATTTGATATGGGAAAAATTACAGAACTCTTGATTATGTTCTACAAGAATTAAATACTCGCCGAACAGACCACTATTTTGAAAATATTATTAGAACTGCAAAAGAAGTAGGAAACGATCTTAATATTGATCCTATTTTTCAAGACATTCGCAAAATAACAAAAACAAAAATGTTTGGCTACGAAGCATCAGATAAGACAACACATACCTTTGAAATAAATTTTTTCTTCGCGATTTTAGACACGACAATAACTTCAGTCACGGAAAGATTCATACACTTAAAACAACATAGCGAGAACTTTAAAGTTATAAGAGACATTTAGCAAATTAAAAGATTGGAGTGATGAAGATTTAATGAAACATTGTAAAGATTTGCACTTAAAACTGAGCGACAATCAAGATTCCGACAATCGCGATATTGATGGTATGACTATTTATTTGAGGAATTAAAAACTTTGCAATGTTTTATTAAAAAAGAGTCGGCTCCTCAGGATGTTTTAAATTATATATACGAAAATAAATTAACCGACACGTTTCCGAATACTGCGATTGTGATGCGTATTTATTTAACATTACCAATATCCGTAAGCATCAAGGGAAAGAAGATTTTCAAAACTGAAATTAATAAAAAATTATTTGCTGTCAACGATTTCTGGAGAGCGTCTGACGGATTTATCAATTATATCAATTGAAAATAATATTATGGATTAAAGATATTATTAAACATTTTGTGGCGGCTAAAGCAAGACGGATAAATATGTAAAATAAATCTACATTTATTCTAATTGTTATATAGTTAAAAGCATATCTCCAAATTATTCTTGTTATGTAATATTTCTTTTTATATTAAAATAAAAGTAATTTTTGTTTACACACACACACACACACACACACACACACACACACACACACACACACACACACACACACACACATTCTGTTGTATTTAATATATCAAGGAATAAACATTTTTGAAAATTTTTATTATTAAAAATTCCTTATTAATCAATTTCAGTGATACAATGTTCTACTACTGTTAAATAACTTATATAAACTGTTTTGGACTTTTAACAAAGTAAAATGTTTCGCAAAAATATTTCATGGAAACTTATTTTATAGGGGCGCTGAAAAAGGTTTTGCACAAGGGCGCCTCCTACCCACGGCGTGGCACTGTGTACAATTCTCTTATTTTGTATAAAAAATAATGAAAATTCATCTTGTAGCAATGAGGTGAGTGAAGGACGCTAACAGCACTGTGTTTACCACAGTGTCATATTGCTACGCGCGCAAGCATATGCACGTCGCGAGCTATTAGCGTAATGCAGCACTAGCCGTCGCGCAGTTCCACTGTTGTTTATATGCAGTTTGCGCCAGTAGTAGAGTGTTCGTAGTGCTTATCGTGTTTACTCCGTCTCTTTAAATATTTGGACATTACAATTAAAGACAACATTTGTTATAGTTTTTATTTTAGAACATTATTGGGGTTATGATAATGAATTTTATTTTTAAGTAATTTTGAATTATAATAAACTATACTTTTATCGATAATAAACAATATTTTTTCATGTTTAATTTTTTTAAATTTTTACCATAATTTTGATATTTTATCCGAACACATATATACATACACTGTACTTACAGTGTATATGTATATTTTGAAAGTTGTAGCACTCCCACGATTTCTAGCCACGAGCCGCCACTGTTCATATTATTCTAATAAAATTAAGCAGCCTTAATTATTACGTATTAATCAGATAATAATTTACTTTTTTGTTATAGTAAAATCTGATATACTGCAACATAATATGTACTAACTCTTCAAGTAGACATCCTAAAATCGGAACTGGGTAAGTAAAGACAAATCAATAACTTACCTACTGGTATCCGATATCTGTAAGCATATGAGGTCACAACAGTGCACATTAACAGCCCAAAACACAAAAGCCCATAATATATCACCATGGTAATAATAAAGGTTACAATGAACGATTTTTTTTCACTTTTCAAGTCAATTGAAAGGAGAAATGCCAAGGAAGTTAGACCTTGCCATAAAATAAATTCCGTAAATGGATTTGTCTCATCTGATTATTCTCGGAGAGTCCGCTTCGAAGAAATATCCTACAGGAATAATTTTCGACTTACATCATAAGACATACTTTGCCTTCGGTATGTGAGAATAGAGCAGATGTTTCATAAACATTAAATTGGCCAGTGGTCGTTAGGTCAGCCTATGGAGATTGTACAAGAAGTGTTGATAGCTGTCGTTGATAAGAAGCGCTGATAGTCCAATACAGAGATGATAGAAATATAAGAGGTCCCTCCTTTCTCCACTTTGATCGTAACTTCACGTATACAGTGGTTTTGAATTTTATTGCTACTGTTAGAGCAATTTCTTATCTCTATGAAATTGCTTTAGTAGAATTCCGATTAAGCGGGGGGGGGGCACATAATTTATCCAGGGCCTTTGTGTATCGATTGTCACAAGATAAACTTCACGTGGGATTGCTTTTTTAAAAGGGAATAAGTACACAACAAGGGGGGATGGGATTTGTTTTCTGTATGAATATGTATTGCACACTCGAGAAACTTTGGTTTTTGTTTCACTCCTGTTAAGTTTAACTCCTAAATTAAGGTTTTTGTTTTGCACATTAAAAAAAAAAAATCCCGCGAGAATATTGAATAGACGAATAAAAAAAGGACACTATTGCTAAACAGAAATCCTAAATGATTGATAAGAGTGTGAAGATCGCTTAAATGTCAAGTTTAATGAGAGAGTACAGTTGCTGAAGAACAAAAGAAAAAAAAACTTAAAAAAAGTAATTTAAAAATGACGGGAAGCATTGCATTTGCTAGAGTTTCGACAGTGTATGTTACAGCAGAAGTCTAAGAAAGATTCTAAGTAAAACTCTTTCTAAAAAAATGCAATAATCTATAATAGAAGTCAATTGAAGCTGCGGTTTCATCTAAGAACATGTCTCTCTCTTGGAATAATTTGCAACCCAAGCTGATTTTTTTTTAAATTCACTAAACTAAAATTAGAAGGTAATTTTTATACATATATATTCGAGCTAGCTTACAAGTTCGGAGTGGCAGAGGATTATTTCATACAAGGAAATTGAGAAACTAAGCAGTAGCGAATTTACTGCTAACCAAAATTCAAGAACTGGCTGAGCAAGCCCTACATTTGACAAAATCTAATATATATATATATATATATATACATATATATATATATACATTTTTTTTTCTTCTAGAGTCTAAATTTGTAAATTGCGCGTTTGTTATTACAATAATCAACCCCTTGGATGTAAGAGAAATTTTTATCAATCAGTTCCTTTAAAAATTAGTCCCATCAGTTTGTAGTTCCATACTGGGATAATCTATGATAATGGTCTTCTATAATTCAGTGGTAAATATATTTTTGAAAAACAGATCCCTTAATGGACTATGACGTGATTACAAATCTCAATGAAAAAATTTATTTAACCTGAAACGAGAAAGAAGTGATTTCTTGACATTTTTTACAAAAATTAAATGTGTTGAACGCACTTGATGAAATTCCAACAGTTTGCCCATCAAAAAGATAGTAAGAGAAAATATTAGCGCATCCTTCCCCCTGATGCTATTAGAGTATTCAAGGGCTAGGGGTGAGTCTTTCCTATCTTGCTAAGTCATTTCGTCTTATGCAGCCACCGAAGGAGGCAAGCTAGCCGCAATAGGTGCTGGTCCCAAGCCCGGATAAATGCGAGGGTTGATGTCAGGAAGGGAATCCGGTCGGAAAACTTCAGTGCCAGCTCAAACTATGATATGAGTCAAAGAGAAAATGATATAAGGAATAGGGCGTACCCCATAAGCGACGTGCAGCCACATCGCCCTACAGCTGCGAGAAGTGAACGAGGGCTACCGCATCAAGGACGGGTGCAGTTAAAGAAGCGAGCCCAGCAGGTAGAGAGAGGATGTTGCGAGTGGGAACACTGAATGTTGGAAGCATGACTGGAAGGGGAAGAGAGGTGGCAGACATGATGAGGAAGAGGAAGTTGGACATTTTATGTGTGCAGAAGACAAGGTGGAAGGAGGAAAGGCAAAGGAACTGGGAGATGGATATAAATTGTTCTACTCTGGAGCGAATAACGAGGGAAGAAATGTGTAGGAATTGTGGTGTGTGGCAGAATGAAGGGTGAAGGGTGAAGTACTGGAAGTGGGTAAAAGGAACGACAGGATCATGCGAATGAGGGTCTTGGAGAAGAGTGGGTGGTCGTATTATGTGTATATGCCCTGCAAGTTGGTTGCACAGCAGAGGAGAAAGATGAGTTCTGGAACGTGTTAGATGAAGAAATGAGGGAATTGGAAGAAAATGAGATGGTGATTGTCGGAGGAGACTTGAACGGACACATAGGAAGACAGAATAGAGACTGTGAAAGGGTGCATGGTGGCCACGGAGTGGGAATGATGAACCAGGAAGGAGAGAGGGTTGTGGACTTTGCAGTAGCGTTTGATCTGGCAATTGTGAACTCGTTTTTCTACAAGAGGGAAGAACATTTGATAACATTTAGGAGTGGTAACAACCGTTCACAAATTGACTACATTTTGACTAGAAGAAAACATCTTAAGGTTGTGACAAATTGTAAAGTAATTCCAACAGATCAAGTAGCACAGCAAACACCGACTGCTGTGCGCAGACTTTAAAATAAGATCGAAGATAAGAACCTCTGGATGCCATGGGATGAAGACAATTAAGTGGTTTCGCTTAAAAGAGGACAGTGTGAGGAATCGTTTTAGGGAGAGGGTGTTAGAGAGGATTTCGGATGGAGTGGAAAGTGTACAAGGTTGGTGGAAACATAATTGAAAAGTAATCCTGAGCTGTGCAATCGAGGTGCTTGGTGAGACATCTGGAAAGATTAGAGAGCAGAAGGAGGGTTGGTGGTGGAATAATAATGTACAAGTGGCAGTGACAGCTAAGAGGAAGGCAAAGCAGAAGTGGGATGAGTCAAGAGTGGAAGAGGACAGGGAGGTGTACAGAGAGAGAAAGCAAGAAGCCAAGAGAGTTGTGGCACAGGCGAAGGCCATGGCATGTCAAGATTTGTATGATCAATTAGAAACAAAGGAAGGACAGAGAAAAATTTACCAACTAGCAAAATGTAGAAATAAAGCAGCAAAGGACATCTTTCATGTGAGGCAGATCAAAGACGCTGAAGAAAGAGTATTATGGAGGGATGTGGACATAAGAAACGGATGGAAAATATACTTTGAGGGACTTTGGAATGAGGAAAATGCAAGGACTCACAGAGGAGATGGGCAGCCTTCTGAGGGGATGGTGCAGAAGATCAGTAGAGTGGAAGTGACGGAGGCTATGAAGACGATGAGGAATGGAAAATCAGCGGGCCCCGACAGAATTCCAGAGGAGGCATGGGAGGCACTCGGGAAAGAAGGAATTGACCTGCTGTGGTACCTGTTCATGAAAGTTTGCCAACAGGAAAATATACCCGAGGAATGGAGGGAGAGTACTCTTGTCCCCATCTACAAGGGTAAAGGGGATGCACAAGACTGTAAAATTTACAGAGGAATAAAGTTGATGTCCCACACAATGAAAATCTTAGAAAGGGTTCTTGATGGTAGATTGAGGAAGGAGGTGGAGATTGCAAAGGAACAATTTGGCTTCATGCCTGGTAGATCAACAACAGATGCTATCTTTGGGTTACGGCAGATGATGGAAAAGTATCGAGAGAAACAAAGGGAGCTACATCTGGCATTTATTGATCTGGAGAAAGCATGCAATAGAGTGTCAAGGCAAGAAGTCTGGAGGTGTCTAAGGGAGAAGAAGGTGCCAGAGAAATATGTCAGGTTGCTGTAGGAAACGTACAGAAATGTGAAGACAAGTATTCGGACCTGTCTGGGACAGACAGAAAGTTTTCAAGTAACAGTTGGCTTGCATCAAGGGTCAGCTTTAAGTCCGTTTCTGTTTAATATTGTGATGGAGGTGGTAACAGAGGAGGTGAGAGAAGATGCGCCTTGGACAATGTTGTATGCAGAAGACATCTTGCTGTGTGTGTAGATTCAAGAGAAGAAGCGGGAACTAAACTGGAAAGATGGAGAAAAGTACTGGGAGAGAGAGAGAGAGAGAGGTATGAGACTGAGTAGAAGTAAGACAGAGTATATGTGTTGCACAGTTGGCGGCGGACAGGAGACAGATCTGGAGCTGGAAGGAAATGTCATCAGGAAGATTAGAGACTTTAGATACTTAGGTTCAACAGTGGAAGAAGATGGAGGAGCTGAGAAGGAAGTGGGATGCAGGATACAAGCGGGTTGGAGGAACTGGAAGGAGATGACTGGAGTGTTACGCGATAAGAGGGTGCCGATCAATCTGAAAGGCAAAATCTATTAGACAGTAGTGAGGTCATCTATGACATATGCTATAGAAACTGTGGCCGTGAGGAAAAATAACATCAGCAGGATGGAAGTAGCAGAGATGAGAATGCTTAGGTGGATGTGCGGTGTGACCAGAAAGGATCGTCTGAGAAATGACTATGTCAGGGGAACAGTGAAAGTTACGAACTTAGGAGCGAAGATACAGGAGGCAAGGCTGAGATGGTTTGGTCATGTGATGAAGAGGGAGGACGAATATGTGGGAAGAAGGGTCATGCAGATGGATGTGCAAGGAAGGAGGAAGCGTGGGCGGCCAAAGAAAAGTTGGAGGGCGCTGGTAGAAGAGGACTTGAGGATGAAGAACTTGGATGTGGTGACAGCCCAAGACAGGAAAGTGTGGAGGAGACTCATTATCAACAGTGACCCCACTTAAGTGGGGGAAGCTGCAGAAGAAGAAGAAGAAGTTACATGGTACTTGTGCTACGGATTTCTATTGTTGCTACAATTATTTGAAAATCTATACCAAAAGTAATTAAAATTTTGAACATTCTTTGTCTATTGATGGAATCGAAAGCTTCGAGAAATCTATGCTGTTTGAGAAAATTATCAATCGCCTCCGTAGTACAGTTGCAAGAACGAAGGAACAATGCGCCCTTCGATGGGAAAATACCCGAGATAACGAGCTCGTTGCTTGCACTTTTTCAACCGAATATGTGTGTATGTGTGTGTGTGTGTGTGTTAGCCGATCTCATACGGAGTTTTTCCTCTGGGGATTCGTTTTTTTTATTTTATTTTTAATTTTTATAATCCCGCAATCAAACAAATCGGTTAGAGAACACATTTAACAGCCAAAGTTAATATTAGTGAGCAGAAGATGGCGTAGTATGTGGATGTAACGTGTTTGAATAGAAGAATCAATACTATCTTTTCCTTGTTGTTCGTCTGATGTGAAGTATTATCATAATTATCATCAATTCGCGGTTTCTTTGGAGGAAATATTTTTAACCGTTTATCCATTTTGTGAGGGTTAATTTGTAAAATTTAAATATAATTCATTTACTATTAATAATATCAAACACTTTTAAAAATTGTAAGCAATTTTGATAATATTAATTCACTATTTCTAGTGTAAACGTAAAAGTAAGCACAAAAAGGCGTTGGAATTGCACAGAAACAATATATACTAAAAAATCGCTAAACTTACTACTAATAGTCAAATAATTAATACAACTGTGGTGTCATCTGCAGATAGCAGGATAACTAAACAGTTTTCCTCCTTTAGTTGGGCTTGTCAACACTAGGATGCTCTACAATGAATGGCAATGATAAGAAGTAAGAGATTTACTCCCTAGTTTTAAAAAAAATAACAGCTTTGCCACGGACGATTATGTGTGCAAAGTCGCCCAATGTGCGCTACCCGCAAATTTAAGTTTACAGGATCTTTATAACGTCTTTGTCTATACTAGATATATGTTTAATTGATGAAAGAAAGTAATATTCTTTATCTTTAATTAATTAGTTAATTTTTTCCTATCAATATAAAACTTTTTTTGACGTATCCCCAACGTATCGACTCGCGTACCCCCCCCCTGGAGTACGCGTACCACACTTTGGAGACCACTGGTTAGATGATGGAGACGGTGGGTTGTAGAGTAGGTGCCCTCCCTCGACGAGTCTTTGGAGGTGTGACGAAATAATAATATATTTACCATCTAATCTAATTGCTTTTCAATATTTGATGTTTTTATAACATGATAGAAATCTTTGACTATATCTTGAAGTTATATATATATATATATATATATATATATATATATTGAACCTTATATATATATAAGGTTCAACATATATGAACCTTGACTATATATGTTATAGCGCCTCCGTAGCGCAATTGGAAGAACGACGGTACATTGCGCCCTTCGATTGGAATAGGCCTAAGTTCGATTCTCGTCGCGACGGGAGGAATCTTTATCTGGTCGATTTCAATCGATGGTGAGTTAGCCGATCTCATACGGAGGTAGCAGGGTTTTTTCTCCCGGAAACTCGGGTTTTCCATCCCGCATACATACAAATCGGCCCTTCAGAACACACGCAATTTACAGACAAAAATTACTAGTTGTGGTGTTGGAAGTGGACGGTAGATGGCGTTGATTCGTAGTAGAGGTAAGGTGTAGAGACAGTTGAAGATGTCCTCCCGCGATGAGTCTTCGGACTCCTTGGAGGTATCAGGAATAATAATAATAATAATAATAATATGTTGAACCTTTAGTTCAACATTCATTGTGAAGTTTTTTCCTGTCTGATAAGGGATGAATTCAGGTCCTAAGTTCAAAGAGCGTAGCCAATACCGACTGAAGTACATTATGAACAAGTGCATCTCTTATATAGTGTAATAAGAGCTTATTTATTATTAATAAACATAATCAATTATAGATCTTGTTCCCTAACATCCTGTGTATATTTATTGTGTTTTTTCTTAAAAAAATAGTATTAGTTATTTTTAAAAAAATTGAAATTGCAAAATCCGATAGTTCTTTACCATTATTATTTATACAAATTTTACCTTAATTTACTTATAACATTTCGGAAGAGAGAATTCGAAAGGATTCTGGATTTATAACTGTCCAGAGTCCTTTTTCTTTCTTTCTTCTGAGAAATAGACCTTGTAATATTTAAGTGGCTTTTATTTGTTTTGGTGTGTTTTTGACTTTTATTTTCTCATTTCTCCTTCTTACAATCTATGATTAATCTGAGGACTTGTGATCCAATGCATTAGTCTTCTCCACCTATTTCTGTCTTCTGTTATTCTAAGTGCAGCCTTCACCTTCGTCAACTTAAAACAGGAATTTGATCCATCCATGTTCCATGATACCTGCTCTTCCTCCTGACATCTTTTCCTGCATGAAAAGTTTTTCAATGTTCTCTTCCTTTCTTCTTGAGATGTGTCCGAAATCTATGAGGATTCTTTTCTAGCCATATTTCAAAGACGTATTTCAAGATTCAGTTGGTTTTTTTCTCTATTCAAGGAATTCGAGGCATCCTTCTCCAGCCCGCAATTTCAAAAGTATTCATCATCTCCTTAATTGCCTTTTCACAGTGTCCAGGACTCTGATCTGTATAGAACCAGAGAATACGGTAGATTTTTTTTTTATCCTTCCAGATCTTTGTGAGCTTAGTCATTGTTAATCTTCCCGTTATAATTCGCCTTCTTACTTCATCTCTCTGTGTCTATCTGTCTGTCCTGACCTGCCCAGCAAAAGAAGATATACCAGTAGTTCAGTTCCTCATTGAAACATGGACTTTAATAAATAAAAAAAAAAAAAAAAAAAAAAAACAGCTAGAATAAACATGCGCAATTAACAGATGTCCGCGCGGTTAGCCTAATGGCTATGCGTTTCGTAACCATATGCCTTGGGAATGGGTGTCCTAGTTTCGATTCCCGTCAACGACGTGAGGAGCCTAAGGATCTTCCTCAGCCATAGCCAAGTTGGCCGGTCTTGGGCGTGGACAGAGCGTTTTTAACCAGTTTATTTAGGATTTTTAATCCCGCAAGCAGGCAAACGGTCCCCGTGAACACACACGGATACAGTCAGGAAGATAATCCCTCCAGCCATAGGTCTGAATTGTCAGCTATGCCGGTCTCGAGCCTGGATAAAAATAAGGGGATTGAGTTGGTGCCGTACCTCCCCGTAAAAGGGGCTCACGGACGTTGAATCACCATACGAAATGAATGAATTAATTAACAGACAGGATATCATAGTCTTAGCTGCTTCTACTTTAATTCCAAATAACAACATTAATCGAGATTATGAGTATATGCCACCTTCAAGATTGAGAAATCATCAAGAAGAGGAATGCGGAGTATTTTCTATTCGTATTGATGAAATCTACATTGTAAAAAAATAGTACACGCATCTTCTCATGTAGATGCGTGTACTACATGAGAAGATTAAGAGCTAAAAAGCGAAATTAATAAAAACAACAACAACAGTTAAATCCTTTACAGTATATATAAAGTAACTTTACAGTAATAAATCCTTTTTTTTTTTTCTCACCTAAGGAACCGTCTTTCGTTTGATGCGATGACGTCAACATGAGAACATTGCTACATCCCAATAAAATAAATATCTGTAAACAACTTACAATGGTACATCGAGATGTATCTCGGACTGTTAACATGTACTAACTTTCAACATATTCCAAAGTTTGATTTCATATTAAAAGAGGAAGTCGTTGCAGAAATAAACAAGGGACAACCCACTTTCTAAGAAGCAGTGACTCATCATGGTATATCGGAAAACCTAGGCGTTGGTGCCAGATGGAGGTCCAACGATTTATATTAATAAAGAAATTCGAAAAATATTATTATTACTATTATTATAAACAGTTAATGATAATAAATTTAATATTAATATAAACCGAATTTTTAATGAAATTTAATGTACAATTTTAATTTATTAACTAATTTTTTTGTTGAACCTATTAAAAAAATCAACTGAAATAGCGAGTCCAATGGAAAATTTCAATGTACACATAGGTTAATGCGTCTTTTAAGAAACCTATTGATTGAATACTTGTCCTACCTATAAATGTAGTTATTAGTATAAATGTGAAGCCATATTAAACACATTACTGTATTTGCTTGTTTGATAGGAGAAAATCATTCAGTTTTATTCACGTCTTATTTTTTGTTAACTCTTAAAAAACATAAAATAAAGTAATTAATTAAAAACATAAAAAAATTTTACAGAAAGGTATTTTTTCAATACACTATTAATGTTCTTTTTTTTTTTTTTTGGTTACAATTCTTTTTAAATTAAGAAAGTATTAAAAACATTGATTTTCTTGAGAAAAATCCACACTATTTGAGACAATAAATAAAGTGTTATGATAAGAAACCACTAGATGGAGGCACTTGTAGCTGTCTGGATGTGAGGCTTTGAACCTGAAGAAGTCAGTTAAAAAAAAAAGGATAGCTGCTTTTAAGATGTGATGTTACAGAAGGGTTAGGGACCACGAGATGGCGGCACATTTGAGCCGTCTCTCTTCACTGCGTACCGCTTAATTAGTGATAGCTTTGGGCCATCTGTCTCTGATTGGGTACCAGTGGAGATTGAACTGCCCACTCAGTCTCCAAAAGTTAGATAGGGCTAAATGTCCTCGCCTACTCCCGTATACGGGAATAAAAAGGCGTTAGCTGATTTTTTTTTTTTTTTGTTACAGAAGGCTGTTGAGGACAGCAGCGCACCGAGAAGGGGAGCCCCTGTCCCCCCCCCCCCAAGAGAAAGGGAAAAAAAACACTAGAAAATTTTCCAAAAATCTTTTCCTGATTAAAATTCATTTTTTAAATTTATGTTGTGTCGTGTCTTCTATTTCTATATTAATGAATTAGTGATCATTGTAGATACTCAGTCGTAGGTCGTATGCGATGCATAGTGTGTGTATTCTCAAATCGTCTACTCAACTCGGCTTTCCGCCACCCCCTCCCCAAGATTAAATCCTGAGTGCGCTACTGGTTGAGGATATCATATACTGAAAGGCGCACAAATGAATGGGTGTTAGAAAAGATCAGTAGAACTTCAAGGCTCCTTAAGGATATTGACAGAAGAAAGTTAAGATATTTTAGACACATTGAAAGGATGGAAGGAGGACTTCCCCAGAACAGTAATAGAAGATAAAGTTCCTAGAAGGGAATCAAAATAAAGTTCCTTGAAACTGAAAATTTATTTACACTGAAGAGGTAGTACAAATAAAAATATAATACGACAATGTTCATACAATACAATAATTGTGATAATGCAATACAAGTGATAGTCGATCATAAAAGTAATACTACATATATTACCATAATCTACATTACAGAACACTTTACACTGTTATTTCTTACTTATAGAGTTTGTATAATGGAAAAATATTAAGAATGACAAATAGGTCACTAGTTGAATTTGCGAAAAGAAATCAGTAATTGCTATAGATCTCTTTTTTCTATTTCATATTTGCATCAAAGGAAGCAGATTGTTGTAGTAATCTCCAACCCAGCAGATGACATATTGCAGTGAAGAATTTATGCAAATGCTGCATTTACATTTTTTTAATATAAGATATTCTGTTAATTATGAACCTCATTTAAAAAATGAGATATGAGAGTTCCATTTGATATTCCTGTTGATATAGAGACCTAGATACTTGACTGATTTTTTTGTTGTTATTTTGTATTTTGACTAAGCTACAGTTACAATTTGAATATCACTATTCGTTTTATGCCATTTTATAAGCTATATTGTGATCTAGCATATCTGTTAACGCGAAGTATAGGTATGCTTTAGTTTTATCAGTATTAATTTTAATGTCATTATTGCTAGACCACTTAGTTTCAACATATCGTGATTAATTTCAACTTATCAGATCATATAAAACAGGATATATTAACAATAGGATAGGTCCTAGCACCGAACCCCGTGGGACTCTGTATTTTATTAATTTTGTTGAGTTATTCATCCCATACTGAACTATTGTTTTCTGTTATTTAAATAAGAATTTGAACCAGTCACTTGTAACTACTCTATTGCCGTATCTAGACGTTTTCAGGAGTGAGTCATGATGTACAGTACACAGTTGAACCCTTTAGATATATCAAGAAAAACAGCTGCTGTGAAAATTTCTCTATTTATCCCAATGTTTATGAAACTCCGATAGCGGTTGGTAAATCTGGATTTGAACCTGCTTAAAAGGATATGGAATTTAGACTTTTGAGCTTGTAGATAATATAGTTATAGAGGAAGTGTACCAGCTCATGTCGTACGTTAAGCGGCTAAAGAATTGTCAGTACCCTTGACCATTTTGTTGAATTTGAGTTTCGGGTCTGGGTTAGTCCCGAGGGGATGGAAAGAGGGGGAAATAGTTCCACTGGATAAAGGAGGTTACAAGATTAGCATATCAGGAATCGTTGTCAAGGTCTTGGAGAAATTAGTCAAGAAAAGAATACAGGATTGGATAGATGACAATGGGATACTGTATGGGGGATGGTTTTGTGAAGGGTAGATCATGCCTCAGTAACTTGCTCAGTAATTTTATAACACAGTGACGGCTGAATTGGATAAGGGTAATGGGTTTACAGTGATTCTACTGGACCTTGCCAAGGCATTTGACAGGATACCACATGTTACTCTAACCAGTAAACTGGAGCAGATGGGGATGGATATAGGGTTGGTGAGATGGATAGAAGGGTGGTTGATGGAGAGATAGCAGCGAGTAGTTTATTCAAGAGTTGAGTCCAAAAGACGGCTTGTGAACAGTGGTGTGCCACAGGGTTCTGTTCTTGGACCACTACTTTTCAATTTGTTCATTAACAATATAGGAAAGAATCTGAGAGGAAGTGTTCACTTGTTTGCTGATGATGCAAAGTTGGGTAGAGAAATTGTGAGTGCACAGGAAGTCAAAATTTTGCAAGATGATTTGGATAGTTTGGAGGACTGGGCTAAGGAAAATGAATGTCAATTTAATGTGGCAAGGTGTAAGTTACACATTTTGAGGTGAAACGATTAGCAGCTGTATATCACATTGGTGGAACCATACTCCAGGAGATTGATGAGGCAAGGGATTTGGGAGTGTTGGTGGATAGGGAGTTGACGTTTAGGGGGCACATTGCAAAAGTGGCTAATTCAGCTCATCAAATCACTTGGTTGGTGAAAAATACTTTAACAAGCAGAGACAAAGAAGCTATTGTTCCTCTATATCGAGCCTTGATAATACCCCATATAGACTACTGTGCCCAGATATGGGCAACAGAGTTTCTTCTTGATGGGGAGGAGGTGGACAGAAACCGACCAATAAGGTCGCTACCTACATTTCAGCTCCTCTCACCACATCTCACATAAACTCAGCATTGTACACATGTTAAAGAAAAGAGCGATTCGCATCACAACGGACAACGAGATCCTTCGAGATGAGTTAAAATTTATTTCCAACAATCTGTATTTGAACGGCTCTCCAAGAAGACTAGTAAATAAAGTCCTTTTCTCTGAACCACCACAAAGAGAACAAGAAGATATTCAATATATAAAAACGATTGCAATTCCGTTTGTAAGTGGCATCTCCAACAAGCTCGCCAATCTCCTCAAACAACACAAAATAAGAGTAACATTTAAACCAATAAAATCTATTCGCAAACTACTAATATCTCTAAAAGACAACCATCCTTCGTATAAATTTGCTGGAGTTTATAATATTCCATGCGCTTGTGGCTCTAGTTACATCGGACAGACTTCGAGAAGCCTCGAAATCAGGCAAAAGGAACACATTGGCTATGTCAAAAACAACAGACAGGATATTTCTGGCCTATCGTCTCATTTCTCTACAACTAACCATGTCATCGAGTGGGACAAAAGCTGTTCTCCTTACATAGAGGAAGATTACCATTCAAGAATTTTCAAAGAAGCAGCCACAGTCGCCCGTTCTACTGTCAACCTTAACAGAAATCAAGGATATAATATAATATAATACTCCCAGAGATATGGAAAACCCCAATCAGAACTTTAAAAACGGAAGAAATGAACTTTAATACAAACTACAGAAAGTTCCTTAGCAACAGCTAGCTAACCTTGTACACGCGATACGTGTTTCACTCACGTTCGATACTATCCTATTTGTAATTATTGTAGTCAGTTATTTTTGTCAGTTTTGCAGTTACGCATAACTGTGAGATTGTTTAAACTTATCAGTACCCTGAAGATGCCAACAGTTAAAGTGTGGCGAAACTAGTTGGTTCAGTTTAAATATAAAATTGATCAACACTTGATCTGGGACCAAATGTTATTATTATAAAGTTTTCGGAATATTTCATTAGTTTGCTATTTAAGATTCTGCTATATATTTTGTAACAGGAATTTAGTATACTGATACCTCTATAGTTTTTAGGGTCATCTCTATTACCTTTTTTCAAAGATAGTAATCACAATTCCTTTTTTCCATTCTTTTGGGGGGGATACCAGTTGAATAAATTTTATTTAAAAATAAGAAGTCTTTCTTTGAATCTTGTTCTTGCGTATTTGTATAGTTCTGAACCTAGTTTATCTTCTCCAGGTGATTTTCCGTATCTTGTTTCTTTCAGGCTGATTTCTAATTCTTCTTTAGTTATTTACTTTTCATTTTCGTTAATTGTTTGCCAGTTGTCTTTTTTTAAATATTTGTCTGTCCACAATTCTGTGTAATAATTTAGATATTCTTCTAATTTCAATTCGGTGTTTAATTTTATGTTTTCTTTGGTATCTGCATTTAAGTGTTTCAAAATCTTATATACATTGGGTCTTATTTTATATAAATCATGTTCTAAATTAGAAACAAATTTGTTCCATGATTCTCTACGTCTTTTTCTGACTTTTCTATTAGCTATGGCTATGGTTAAGCAGTAAAAGATTAGAAGATGAAATATAATATAATCTTTTACTGCTTAACCATTTGTGATAGGCTTATTTTTTCTTTTTGATTATTTCTTTGATTGTATCATCCCAGATCTTCAGTTTTTTCCTTTTATTGCATTTTTTGGTCTTTCCTAAGCTTTCATTTGCTGCTGCATTTAGTATCGTTTTTATATTATGCCATTATATTTTTATTTCTTCATTTTGTTTTATTTTATTTTATTTTATTTGGTTTCATTTTGTTTTATTATCATCATCAGGAAAAATGCATAAGTATAAGATACAAACTACACGACACTGCACTATACAAAAGCAAAATGAATCTAAATGCTTGTTAATCTTTTAACCTAGCCTGACCTCTTGTGTGAAAAAAAATAATTAAATTAAATTAAATTAATATATAAATAAAATTAAAATACAAACAAATTGAAAATGGAACTATATTAAACGTTGTCCTCGATCGGACAGCATCCTTAGAGAAAATGAACGATTTGGTATCCAACCACAACCCGTGCCAAACGGTGAACTACAACCCTACAAACTGCATCAAACAGGAAACAATAAAATTAATGAAATCAGCGATCACGTGGCCAGAAGAAACAGCCAAAAAGCTAATATCTCATTATGCCCGAGCCAAGAAATTAGCGGTCCCACTCAAGGAGTTGATAGGTCACTCCACCTCCTACATAAAAATACACAACGCTTAATAAACAAAATTAGAAACATCACACTGAACGACGAAGATTTATTATTATTATTATTATTATTATTATTATTATTATTATTATTATTATTATTATTATTATTATTATTATTATTATTATTATTCAGGCCTCCATGGAGTCAAAAGACTCATCGTGGGAGGTCCTTAGGAAACACAAAGTCTATCATACCACCCCTTGAACTCATTGACCGTTCTTACTCTAACCACTCTCTCAGGCAATGCATTCCGCTGTTCAACCACCCTCCACTCAAAGAAACCACTCCTCACCCTCTTGCTCACAGCTTCCTTTCGTAACTTCCAGGGATGGCCCTTTGTTCCACCAAGCGAAAGAATAACTCCCCAATGTCTACCCTGTAATTGCCTTACAACAGTTTAAAAATTCCGATCATATCATCTCTCCCTCTTGATCAGTGATACTATTTTTCTCTTACAGAACATATTTCCGCCCAACATGACGGCCCTCTTTGCGCACGTACTACACTTCGGCCATTTCGTGTGGCACTAAACCCCCCAACAAAATTGAGAAAATATCGTAGCTCTTTCAAAGATCCTCTTTCATACCTGGCCCACCCAGGGGTTTAGTTTACAAAATCCAATGTACCTGTAAACTACTTTACATAGGGGAAACAGGACACACTATCCCAATCAGAAACGATGAACACAAACGACACATTAAATACATCTACTGTGGTAAAACAGGCCTATCAGACCAAGCACTCCAAACATGCCACAATTCTGTGGCATGTTTGGAGTGCTTGTTTTGATAGAAAATTCTGGTTTGAGAGAAAATTCAAAGAAGCTTGTGAAATGCTAAAACATTATCCAAACCTGAATAAATGTGATGGATTAATCACTCCAAGAATGTGGAGGACTCATCTGCAACCCTTATAGCAACCAAAAAAAAGCCCAGAAGAAAATCTCAATACGAGGGACTTTAGAAATGTTTATTATATGTTTTCAATTTATTTGTATTTTAATTTTTAATTTTTTTTATTTATTATAATTTAATTTAATTTAATTTATTATTTTTGAAATTTATTTTTATTTTATTATATTTTTTCTCGCAACAGGTCAGACTAGGTTAAAGAGTAACAAGCATTTCGATTCATTATACTTTTGTATAGTGCAGTGTCATGTAGTTTGCATCTCACATATATATTTTTCCTGATGATAACCTCTATACAGAGGTTGGAACGTCGAATGTTACTTTCCTAACGTTAAGTAAATCAATTATGCCAACACGTGTGTTGTATCTACATAAATTCTTCACTGTGAATACTGACCATCGTGTAACCTTAAAAGAAAGAATTATGTTTTAATATTTTTATGGTATTATTTAACTCAGTTAAAAAAATCAATTATCAGGTCATCGCGTGCACGGTATATGGCAAATATGAGGATAAGTTTTTTCTTTATAGTCGCTGAATTTCTGTTTCATTATGTTCTCTCTGAAGTGCCGTTTTTTTTAGGTGCACCTTTTTTTCCCCTTCTTTGGTGCAAGATTTTCTTCAATATCATATAGCCTTCCTTCGTGTAAGTAATTATTCCTTGTTTTTTAGTGGATCTCAGGAACTTCTTGATCACTGCGGTTATAATGTCGGCATCAATATTATAATATGATGCATAAAATCCTTTGCCCTTACGAGTAATGTAAAAGTAAGCGCTATTATGTTATGGAGTTCTCTACATTTATAAACTATTAACGAAAGAAGGCATTTATTTTATTAATTTGTGACAAAAAATGATATCGTGAGCCTACTTTAATAGTTTTAACTTCAACACCTATTTCAGCAACGTGCAGAATAAAACAGAAAACTAAAGTAACTGCGCAGTAGATTTGCCTTTGAGATTAAGATAAATCGTTTGAGGAAAAAATGTGTAAAACTAATGAATAAAATTTGGGATATAAAATGGAAAAGCAATGCATAAATATCTGAATGAAAATTAAGGCATGGAAACTTCTCGATGCAGGAGAACCCACCAGCAGAGCAGAGAAAACAAGTATTGACTTGAGAAGAGCTGCTAGAGTGTGAAGAAGAACAACTTCAACTGTAGCCATTTGTAAAAGAAAAGCACACTTTTCACGCTTTATCATACTATAGTGTCCGCGCGGTTAGCCGATGGGTTACGCTCTCCGAAACCATATGCCTGGGAAAGGAGCGTCCTGCGTTCGATTCTTCGCTGACTGAGGAACTAAGGATCTTTCTCAGACATAGCCGGTTAGCCTGTCTTGGGAGTGGACTGCAGGGTTTTTCTCCCCGGTTTTTTACCTGGGGGGTTTTCCTCCCGAAAAGCAGGCAAACCAGTCTTAAGAACACAATGCTTCACAGACAATTACACATGATTGAGCGTGGGGGTAACGACCCCACCTCGTTATAAGTTATGAAACTTAAAAATGGGAGGACAAGGCCCTGCATGAGGCTGTAGTATCCAAAAAGAAGAAGAATCTGCATTCTTCCTAGATCAAGATATAGCTCAATTAACACAAAGTTTAGCTTTTATTTATTATCTTACGTAGGGAACTACCTGAAATTTAAGTTTCAGGATATTAGTCTTTGGTCGTGAGAACACATAGCGTTTTGCATGTCTGTTTGCGTTTAATCGGAACATTATTTGAAATATAACAATGAAAATTACTGTACACCAACGAAATTTATTGTATTGATGTGTATATAATACACATACTAATAGATTAATTTTATTATCAGTTGTTTAATAGACACCCCCCCCACACACACACACTATATATATATAATAGCGGCTTCAGGAATGTAAGAGAAAACTAAATAGAATTTGTTACTCCAACATATTTCGCTCAATATGTCATGAGCCGTGAGCTTCTTTCAGGAAAAAGACAGAAAAAATGGTAACAACATTTAAATTCTGATTACAAGAACATGTCATACAGCATTCATTTAATATAACGTGTCCTGGTCGGAGCTGTCCAACTGTCTACTATTAGAGTTCACAGAAGTTGGAATGATGTATAATTAATTCATTTAAAAATAACAATTAAATAAAAATATAAACAATTAGCAGCAATCATTTCCCAAAACTTAGAAATAGCATACAGAATGTACACAGTACCACCTTACCCCAGTCCTGAAGATACTTTCAGGCGCAAACTTTGTTTGCTCACACTTGGATAAAGGATTAAACTAAATTTATTATATAAAAAAAAGAATGTACACATGCGTGTACATTCTGCCCAATTAAGATTACGACTATGACGTAGGGCTTCACACGATTCGAAAAATATACGATCAAATTTGAAACCCTGTAGAGCACTATCTTGGTAAGGTTTCAGTGAACTCTGTGTCTACTGTCGATGGCATGAAAAACAAGGTCTGAAACTTCAGAATCCAAAAATCTTAAAGAATCTTGATGTTCTTCGATTCTAATAGTAGTGGAACGGCCAGTCTGTCCAAAGTAACAAAAATGACAAGAACACGGTATTTGATAAATGCCAAGCAAGGATAAAGGCGGTAATGTATTTTTCATAGGTGATAAGAAATTAAAGGCGGATTTCAACCCAGAACACTTTCTGCAGAGACCATGAGGGAAATTTGCTCGGTGGAAAGGAGGACGTTTTGAGAAGGTGGGTAGAATATTTTGAAGATCTCCTTCAGGACAAAATAAGCTTGGAAAATAATGTTCCAGAAGAAGATGAGTTTAACGAACCCCTGGCAAGTATGGGAAAAGCTGAGACAGAGGAAGCACCAGAATTAAAAGAGGTGGAATTAGCCTTAAAGAGAATGAACAATAATAAAGCACCTGGTGAAGATGGAATACCAGTTGAGCTATTAAAATACGGTGGGCAATCACTATTAATTAAAATACATAAGTGCTTGTCAGAGGTATGGGAAACTGAATCTATGCCTACTGAATGGAACTGCTATTATCGTTCCTATACATAAGAAAAATGACAAGTGCCAAAATTATAGAGGAATATCACTATTAGCAGTAATTTACAAAATGTTTACAAGAGCACTGGCAACTAGATTGGAACCGTTCATAGAAAAAACGCTGGGCAACTATCAATGTGGCTTTAGGTATGATAGATCAACAACAGACCCGATTTTTACAGTACGAACTATAATGGAGAAATGCTACGAGTTCAATATCAATCTGCACCATTTGTTTGTGGACTTTAAACAAGCCTATAACATCAATAGAGATAAGTTATTTAAAGTCATGAAGGAATTCCAAATTCCACCTAAACTGATAAGATTAGTTAAAATGACACTCAGAAATACCATGGGTAGAGTGCAAATACAGGGCGAACTCACACCTGAGTTCAGGATTACCAAAGGATTACTACAAGGAGATCAACTATCAACAATGCTTTTCAACCTATGCCTTGAAAGGGTAATACGAAATGTAATTATAAACAGTGGTGGAACTATTATGAATAGAAGTCTACTCATAATAGCTTTTGGGTTTTGCGGATGAAGTGGATTGTACTGCAAGGACTGAGAGAAGCCTCGGAGAAGGTAATAGACAAATGAGAGAGAAGGCAAGGAAAATGGGACTACAAACAAATTAAATTAAAACAAAATACTTAATTGTTGCCAGAGATAAACAAAAATCGGGAAATAGTCAAAGTTTCACAGTAGATGAAGAAACCTTTGAACGAGTCCAACAGTTCAAATATTTGGGTTCAGTAATAACAGAAAGTAATGATATGTCAGTTGAAATTACCTATAGAATAGCTATAGCTGCTGCAAATAGAACTTATTATAGTATTCAGCCACTATTAAAATCTAATTTGATTTCGATATAAAGTAAAATCCAGCGATATAAAGTAATCCTCAAACCTGTACTTTTGTACAGCTGTGACACATGGACAATGATCCAGAGCGATCAAAACCGATTACAAATATTGGAACGAAAGTTATTAAGGAAGATCTTTGGCCCAATTAATGAGAATGGACTTTGGAGAGTGAGGAATAAAAAAGAAATAATGGAGAAATTCAATGAAGTGGATATTATTACTGAAATAAAGGTGAGAAGACTGAGATGGCTAGGACATGTTCAGCGAATGGGGGATGATAGACCCGTAAAAAAGGTCTTCATGTCTGGACTAGGTGGATCTAGGCCCAGAGGATGACCAAAAAGGAGATGTCTTGACGATGTGGAGGATGATTTAAAGAAAATGATAGTAAATGATAGTAAAGAACTGGAGGAGCAAGCACAGACTCGTGAAGAATGGAAGGCTATCCTGAGAGGGCCCAGATCCTAAATGGACTGTAATGCCAAAGAGTAGTAGCAGTAGTAGGTAAGAAAGATGACAACTTCCTGGCTGGTCTGAAGGTGGTGTACAAATTATATCAATGAAGGGGCCTTGCCGTTTGTTCAGGTGTTCCTTTAAGATACAGTGTGCTGATCCTTTTAACATCAGATTGTAGTCTGGAAGAGGGATGATAACTCTCAAATATTTTCAAAGTGTATCAAGGTCAAAACTGTATCCGTTAAGTAATATAGTAAGATTTATTGTATTTAATTCTTCGAATAGAAGAGACTCAAAAGAACAAATTGTGCATGCTTGGTGTGCAATGCTTTTGATAATACACCATCTGTCCAAAATGAAACCGAACTTTTAGAAAAAAAGAAGAACCTAATGGCCCCCACCTGTTATATCTTTTTGTTGTCGAAAGCGGCAACCTTCATTAGTGTTGCGTCAACTGTTCATGGCATTTGTTTCATTAGAAGCCGAATTATAGTGCCAAGAGTGACAGTGTGTTTTCACAAACTGTCGGAAAATGAGTTTAAAACAGAGGGCTGCGATTGACTTTCGTGTTAAACTTGGTAAACGTTTCACCGAAACGCATCGAATACTTCAAAAAACATATGGTGATGAATGCTTAGTCATGAGACGCTTGAAGACGACGAAAAGCCTGGCCTTCCAGAAACTGGACTGAGCGAAGTTAGCATCCAAAAAGTGCGTGATTTCATCAAAGAAATCCCGAAATCGTCCGTGAGATTGATTGCAGATGAATTGGGGATTTCACAATCAACAGCGCACAACATTTTGACCAGCAGTTTGGGCTTTCGTAAATTGACTTCGCGATTTGTTCCCACAAGTTGACCGACGACCAAAAAATGTATTGAATTGAACACTGCAAGGACCTCATTAAAACCGCTCGTAAGGACTCAAACTTCCTTGAAACAATCATTACTGGTGACCAAATGTGGTGTTTTGAGAATGAGCCCGAAACAAAGCGCCGGAGTACTGAGTGGAGACCACAGAATATGCTGAGACACTTCCCACATCAGTATGCCATGCTTACTATCACCAAACTAATTGTATCTTTTTCTGAAACCCATCTTGTACTATGATTAGGTCTAATACACTTTGACCTCGAGTTCCTTCTGTCTCATTCTGCTTACGAAGTTGTCATGGAACAGCTCAAAAAATTCATTTCAGTCCTTTTCATGAGATTTCACTCTTAAAGAATGTTCGGATAATTAAAGTCACCCATGATTACTCGTTTAGCACTCATCATGTTGGTTTGATCATACATTTCGTCGTCACTAGTAACTAATCAACTAGGACTGTCATAATATTTACTGACCTGGTTGATCGAGTTGTTAGCATACATGCTCTCCAACCAATAGGTGTGGGTTAGAATTCCTCAATGTGCATGAAAGTTTGTGATTGTCTTTCGATGGAGGATAAATTTCATCCTCTGGTGCAAAACTAACCTTCCTGCTAATTAAAGTCCTAAAGCGATTTGAAAAAATTCCATGATTGGTCTTTAGGACAAGGTTCACAGATCTTATACAAAATATGTAAAACATACAAAAAAATATAGATATAAAATCAATACAAAGGGGAAACAATTCTTAACCCACCCCATAGTGTGAATGTAGTATAGGTTTACAAATAAACCTTTCGTGAGTGGGACCAACATAAAAAAAAAATGTTTGATCTTGTTGGACTCTGCCGGACACCGTAGAGTTTTAAACTCACTACTACTGCTGCAGCATAGAAAACTGTTGTTAACATTGTAATCATAGCTATCTCCCCTAACTAAACTCAAATATCGATATCATTATAATTACAATCCCTCCTCTCTGGTATCCTTTACACCCATTACCGATTAGGACATCTGCTTCTGAGAGTCAGTTTCTTTAATGCCAATAATCTGAGCTTATAATGTGTTTACTAAGGCAACAAACTCAAACCATCTGTTCTTTATACTATTGTCTTTTATGAACAAACATAATAAGTTACTTCCATATTTCCTTGTATTCTTTTCTATAGCATGTATGACCCAGTTCTACCACTTTGAGATTCCTGTTTCATATCTAATGCATTAGTTAGACATTTCATTCGCAACTAAACAAACTTGAATCTGACGAACACAAACTCATCTGTTCATCATAATCACTCCCATTATGAAGCATTATTATTATTATTATTTTAACGGTGTCTCCATGGAGTCAAAAGACTCATCGCGGGAGACCCGAGATTGACACACTAACCATTATTTACACAATACCTGTCATATCTCTCCTTAAATTTATTCACAACCACCTCTGGCAAAGCATTCCACCCATTCACAACCCTCCAAGTAAAAAATCTAGTCCTAACACCGTTTTTAACCACACTCTTAATCTCCAGAGATGGCCCCTCGATCTCTCCCTTCCTGCACTGGTCTTAAAAATATCATCAGTATCAATCCTGTAAAATCCCTTTAACAATTTAAATACCTCTATCATAGCTCCTCTCCTACGTCTATCAGCTAGTTTTTGGAGCCCACAGATAATCAATCTATCCTCACAGGGAACATCCCACAGACCTGCAACAATCTTTGTAACCCGCCTCTGAATCCTCTCCACCACCTCTGCATCACCAAGAAATCCTGGCCACCAGATCTGTGCACAATAGTCCAACTGTGGCCTTATTAATGCCTTATAGAATGGAACAATAACCTCCCTATCCCAGCTTGTTAGTGTGTTCCTCAACAACCATGTAATTTCATGTGATGTTTTGGCAATCTTTGCAATATGCCCTTTAAATTTAAGTTCTCTGTCCACAATAACTCCCAAGTCTCTTGTCTCATCAACTTCTTGCAGTTCATTTCCATTAATATAGTAAACAGCATGCGATATCATCCTCCCGAAGTGCATCACCTTACACTTAACCACGTTGAACTGACAGCCATTTATCTTAGTCCATACCGTCAGCCTATTTAAGTCATTCTGTAAGATATTTACATCATTTGAATCGATTATTGCTCTTCCCAATTTTGCATCATCAGCAAACAAGGGGATATTTCCATTCAAGGTATTTCCAATATCATTGATATACAAATTAAACAATAGAGGACAAAGCACTGAGCCCTGAGGTACATAACTAGTCACTTGCATTTTCCTGGACTCAGCTCCTCCGTAAACCACTCTTTGATATCTGTCCACCAGCCATCCTTTAATCCAAATCACCATCTTCGGATCCATACCCATTTGCTCTAATTTATGTAACAAAGTTCCATATGGAATCCTGTCAGAAGCCTTTGCAAAGTCAAGCAGTATCATTGAGTAAGGATTTTCTTTATCCAACTCCACTGTTACTTTATTATAGAAAGTAAGTAAATTACTTAGGCAAGATCTACCCTTCAAAAACCATGTTGCCCCTTATAAAGTATCATATTGCTGTCCACCCAGTCTTGAATTCTAATTTTTACCAATTTCTCCAAAATCTTAATCACCACTCCAGATATATTGATTAGTCTATAATTTGCAACCTCAGTCTTAGAGCCTCCCTTGTGCAATGGAACTATTTTCCCCTCTTTCCACTCTATTGGCACTTTACCAGAACTGAGGCTTAAATTAAACATCCTGGTTAGAGGAGTTGCTAATTCTCTTGCACATTCTCGTAACACATGGGCCGATATGCCATCTAACCTAATGGCAGTGTTAGCATTAACGTTCTTTAATATATTAGGTACCTCAATTTCGTCTATCTCTAGACTCTCATCAGTCAATGGCACATTTGACACTTCATTATCACTACCAAGATGTTACACATTTGCGAAATGATCACTAAGCAACTCAACTATTTGATTAGCTTCTGTAATTTCCCTACCATCAACAGTTTTTAAAGTAATCTTTCCATGGATATTCTTCCTTTTACTAGCCACATAGCAAAAGAACTCTTTAGGGTTTCTTTCGGATTCATCAGCTAGCTTCCTCACATAATTACTTTTGGCTTTTCTTACCATACAGGTTACTCTCTTTGCCTGTAACTTGTATTGCTCATTGGAACGCTCATCGCATTTTTCTTTATACGTCCTCCACAACCTTTTCTTTATCTGCAATTCCTGTTTAATAGTATTATGCATCAATTTTTCTCCTACTGGATTTCTCCTTCTGACTCTGGGAATACAGTCTGATACAGCTTTCTTCAAATACTCCTTGATAATCTCCCACGCACCATCAACATCTCGCCCCTTGAAATTCTCATGCCATAGTACAGCTGAAAGCTGACTTCTCAGCTTGTCATAATCACCAGCCTTGTAATTCCACATATACCCATTCTTAATAGAATATTCAGCACATCTTACAATCTCCCAGGTCAAGACCACATGATCGCTTTCCCCAAGTGGAGACATTGTAACTAAATTACTTATTGATATGTTCTCCGATGTTATGACCAGATCTAACACTCTAGAATCTCTTGTCCCTTCCATCACATGCTGTCTCAGGTAATTATCTCTTAACAACTGTATAAACTCCATTTCTTTTGTTCCTTGACCATTCCTTCCACCAGTCTATGTCCCCAAAGTTAAAATCCCCCATAATAATTACTTGACCTTCACTCATCGTGCTAATTTGCCAATACATGCTATCTACATTCTCCCTTATTCCCCTTGGATTATAGCAACAACCAATTACATATTTCTCCTTGTTAATCTCTATCTCACACCAAACAGCCTCGAATAAACTACCCTCTACATACCTGTCACAGTGAGGTACTTCTGTCTTTTTTGGCTTTAATGCTTTGTCTATCATTAATAAAACCGTCCCCCGCCCATTCTGTCATCTCTGTCCTGTCTGAAAATACTGTACCCTTTACATTCAATCCCAATAACTATATCATTCTTAGTTAACCAAGTTTCACTAATTCCTATAATTTTTGGCCATGTTGTACTAAGTAATGACAAAAATTCTTCACACTTATTCCTAATACTTCGAGCATTAGTATACATAAACTGCCATACTCCCTTCCTCCCATAATCTCCCTGTGTGAGAATTATCCCACTTTGTATACTATTAATATTCTGCGAACAATTAATCCTAAATTCATAGCGATTAATGACCTTAGTACTATTTTCAGCTGACTCTATCACCTGTCTCCCTAGCAAATCCCATTTCCCTGTTTTTGACCCTTTACTCTATCCTTTATCAATAAATGCTCTAAATGCCAAGCTACTAATCCATTTAAGTGCAAACCATCTCTCTTAAAATACTCCTTCCTTTTATCAACCTCATCCCAGACATTCATAAAATGAATATTCAGTTTCATTTCTTTGCAAAACCTTTTACACAATCTTGACACCATTCCATTTACTATAATTGCCCTTCTGTTCAATTCATCACTATCAAATCGTGATAGCACACTCATGATCTTTTCACTCTCACTCTTTGCATTCATTGCTATCATTAACCCTTCAAATCCTGTCATACAGAAAACCTTTCACTACCTAGATCATTCGTCTCTATAACTGTAACAATCTCACTCACTCTATTTTTCTGCAATTTCACAGCCCCAGTTATATTCTTAATCTTTGACTCTGGATAACACGCTCTAATTACTCTACCATCCTTGACACCCTTAATTATAGAATTCCCATATAGCACAACATCTTTTTTACTTCTTAACTTGACATCGTTTACTCCCACTGATGCTTGTTTTTGTCCCTGATCTTCATTCACATTCTTTAGTATATCATTCAGCAATCTCTGTGTATCTATTTCTGCATTATTTATTCCATGCACATATTCACTTCTACCATTCTCATACTTATCATTCTTAATCCCCCCCCCCATACTTTCTATTCCATAAAAAAACATTAGAACATATTGGAATTCTGAAAGATAGACTATACAATTTGGTCCGATCAAAATTATAAAATATATTATAGTCATTTAAAAATGTCTGTTCCTTTGTTTCAAAACTTGTACAACACAGTCTACTCCACATGCTTCTATCAGATACATTGGGATATGGCTGTATAAAACATGTATGTTTCCTATGAGACTGATGGCACCTAACTGCGAAGTCTTGATGATCACTTAAACTTGGGATATTAGACAAACCAGATGTATCATCATATATTACACTAAAACTTCTGTGATTATACGAGTCAATTAATACAGGCGAAACATTTGATATATTAGAAGATGTGAAATGGATTGCGCAATCTTTCGTTTCTGCCTTGACATCAGATTCAAGAGGTGATACCATAGAAACACAAGATGATAAAGATGTTAAATAATCTGGATTGACATCCCTAGCAACTACATATTCGTGTCATTATTAAAGTTGTACAACTCAATCAATCTTACTCTCTCAGATTTTCACTATACAGTACCTTCTTTCGTAATCCTGTTTCCCTGACTCTTCATATTAGGTCTCATGCATAAATAATTTCTTCAGCTTCATGATAACAAACGCCTTTAAGCGCAGGCCGTCACTCTTATATAATTCCCTTCTTCCTTTAAACTCACTCCAACTATCAAAGAACTCGCAACGAGTTTTCAAGTCTGCTCATCGAATCCTTTGCCACTATAGCCCTTTTTTCTTAATTCCTTAATTCCGTGTTGTTATGATTATTATATGTGGATAGTAAAGTAGCTAGTTTCACTTTCTCACTCTCCCTCACCTTCTTCCTCAGTCCATTCATATCCTATCTCAAACTGGATTTATCACTAGATAAATCATTAGTTAGTCAATCTCTGTCACGAGCAAGCGGGTTTTTCCTTCCAGAAACTCGTTTTTTTTTGTCCCGTAAACTAAAGAAAATCGACCGTAGAACCCATATTATTTCAACTCTTGAGAGAAACTTCTGGCATGAATTTAATGAATTATCTACACATAAACACAAGAAAAGTATATTTAATATACTGCCATATACTTTAGTTTGAAAATAACAAACTGAATGTGTGTGTGTGTGTGTGTGTGTGTAAATGTAGAAAGTATTTTACCTTGGGTATAAAAAATGTTAAAGATACTTTCTACATTTACATTTATATCTCCTCCTGAGATTTTTATTTAAGATTAAAACACCTTTTGGTAATTTGTTTTGGTAAAATACTTATAAGCTCTGCATCACTAAAATCTTGGTATTTCTAGCCTGGCTTTCACTGATGAGACCTCAATAAAGGTCAAAACCTGTCTGGGTAGTGGCCCCTTGCCTTTAATACAAAGCATCATACATCTCCTCTAGGAGATGTGCTTTGCATTAAGGGTATATATTAAGATTAGTGATCAGAGCTTATTCTATTTTTACCATGAGTTGTCTTGGTCTTGCACTACTTTGAGGGTCAGCTAGACTCTCAATACGTGCAGGCGCAAACTTGGCTTGTTTATCTGTTTGCTTACTTGGGAATTGGAGTAAAACCAGGTTTAAAATAGCTTGGTATCTTTAATATATATTATTTATTTATTTATTTTATTTTTACAAGGAAAGCCAGTTATTCCTATTCAAGGTCGGGCGGTGGAATAAGGCCTCGGCACTCTCTTTAAATAGGCGTTCGAATTTATATCGACATCTGTGTAGATGGCGTGTTTCAGACCAGAGAATGATGTGGTTTGACTCTATTCCGTGTTGCGCCAATTCAGACGTATCAGATTTGTTGTGAAGAATATACGATTGATGTTTTGCATTCTTTTTTCTATAAAGCCTCCGGTTTGTCCAAGTAGGAAAGATGGCAGTCACATCGAACTTGGTATACACTAGGAAGAGACATATTTGAGCGTTTATCTTTAGACTAAGGGAAATAGGTAGATAGTTTATTAATAGGAATATAAGTAACTGTTAAATCACATTTCTTCAAAATTCTTGAAATTGGTTCTGAAATTCTGGAGATATATGGGATTGAAACTCGACGTATTGATTCTTTGTTGTTTTGGTTTTTGGCTTGTAGGAGTTGAAAAGATGTTGTGTAGTCCTTTCAGATAAACCATTTAATTTCATGTATTGTTTGATAGTAGAAAGTTCTATCTGTAAATGATATGAAGTTGAACAAGTTCTAGCTCGTACCAGAGAAATATGTCAGGTTGGTGCAAGAGATGTACAGAAATGTGAAGACAAGAGTTCAGACCTGCCTGGGAGAGACAGAAAGTTTTCAATGATAGTTGGCTTGTAACAACGGTCAGCATTAAGTCCGTCCCTGTTTAATATTGTGATGGAGGTGGTAACAGAGGAGGTGTGAAAAGACGCGCCTTGGACTATGTTGTATGCGGATGACATCGTGCTGTGTGCAGAATCAAGAGACGAAGAGGCTGCTAAACTGGAAAATTGGAGAAAAGTACCGGAGGAGAGAGGTATGAGTCTGAGCAGAGGTAAGACAGAGTATATGTGTTGCAAAGTGGATAGCAACCAGAGACAGATCTGGACTTGGAAGGAAATGTCACCAGGAAGGTCAGTGGCTCTAGATACTTAGATTCAACAGTGAACCTAAGTACCTTGTATCCTGCATGGAGGTGGTGACAGAGGAGGTGAGAGTAGACGTGCCTCGGACTATGTTGTGTAAGATGCGTCTTCTGATGGAGTGCTATGGGATCAGAGGGTGCCTATTAATGTAAAAGGCAAAATCCTCAGGACAGTAGCGAGACCAGCTATGACGTATGCTATGGAAATTGTGGCTCTGAGGAAAAATAACATCAGCAGAATGGAAGTAGCAGAGATGAGAATGCTTAGGTATCTGTGCGGTGTGATCAGAAAGGATCGTCTGAGAAATGACTATGTAAGGGGAATGGTGAAAATTACGAACTTAGGAGCAAAGATACAGGAGGCAAAGTTGAGATGGTTTCGTCATGTGATGAGGAGGGAGGACGAATATGTGAGAAAGGTCATGCAGATGGATGTGCAGGGGAGGAGGAGGACTTGAGGATGAAGAACTTGGATGTGATTACAGCCCAAGACAAAAGGAGGATGTGGAGGAGACTCACTACAAACAGCGACCCTACTTAAGTGGGACAAGCTGCAGAAGTAGAAGAAGATGATGACTATTCCTGTCTTTTTGAGAAGAATGATGTGCAGATTGTTTGAGAATGTAACGTCCAGTAAAAGTTGGTTTTCTGTAAACTAATGTTGTGAAATTACCTGGTGTGAGCAGATGAGAGGGATGTCTAAAAAGTATAATTTGTTGTCTTTTTCAATTTCCATAGTGAATTTGATACAAGGGTGTAAAGTATTGATTTTGACTAAAAAGGAAGGCGAGGAATCTCTGCCATAAGGATAAACTGCAAAAACTTTGCCTATATATTTAACCCCAAATGAAGGTTGAGGGTATATGAAAAATTGATGTCTTATAAATTCTCCAAATAAAAGTTGGCTAAAGCAGAGGAAAGTGAACTTCGCATGGCAGTTCCTTCTACTTGGTTGTAGAATTTGTTTTGACACAAGAAATATCCGGAGTGCATCACGAATTCGAATACTTTTACATTATCTTGTGAAAAGATGTCAGTAAGTAGTTGTAAAGTCTCTTTAAGAGGTAAATTTATGAATAGGGATTCTACATTATCAAAAACCTAAACCTTCCCTCATATTTATGAGTCATTCTTCCTAGGTATCGGTTCCATCTATGATCTTCCGTTTTCTACCCTTCCATATTTATGCATTTATTTTGTTACACTTACAATAACACACACTTGTAAATTATATATTTAGTTTAATCCTTTATCCAAGTGTAAGCAAACAAAGTTTGCACCTGAAGTATCTTCAGGACTGGGGCAACTCGTGGTAAAGTTGGAGTAAGTTCTGAATACTTGCCTTAGTATCTCCCATAATGCAAAGCACATCTCCTTGCAGACATGTATAATGCTATGCATTAAGGGAAGGGCCACTACCCAGACCGATTTCCACCTTTATTGAGGACTCATAAGTGGGAGCGGACCCAGAGGTGGTGATATGAAGGTGGAAGAATGGAGAAGTCATATTTATCTATACGAGTTGTCAAAAGGTGTCACACCTTATTATTAAATCACTCTGGGTTAGAGAAAGATGTTGGAAGTTTTTTCACTTGGTTAGACTATAAATTATATATTTAGTTTAATCCATTACCGAAATATATAATTTATAGTCTAACCAAGAGAAAAAACTTCCAACATCTTTCTCAAACACACTTGTGTAGCTCAGTGAAAGTGACATTTGCTTCTTCAGTGCTAGGCCGCCCGACGAAAGGACTGGGTTAATTTCTAGTCACTAAGTATAGGAACTTTTTCTAAGCCTTTCTTTGACTGGTTACCGAATTATTGGATCTCTGGCACCGGCAATCGGATTTTTTCTCCGGAAACTAGGATATTTCGTCTTGTAAACTCAAGAAATTCGATTATAGAAAATCACGCTATTTCAGACAATAACACATCGTGTTAGGGATCACGAGATGGCGGCGCTTGTTTGCCAGTCTGCAGACGTTAGATAGGGGGTTAACTCGGAGGTAGAGGGGATTTTTCATCGTGAAACTCGGGTTTTTCGTCAGAACAGGCAATCCCGCCCGTGAACACACACTAATTTACAGTAAAAAAAAAAATACATACTTAAAATCCCTCATTGGAGGGCTCAATCAGCCCTAAGGGACAGACTAGGAAAAATTGAGGGGAATCCCACACTACAACAACAAGTAATGTGCTCTCCCTTTTGCATAATAAAATGGAATTTGCTAATTTTTACTCGTATTATGTGTCCACCAGATAATGCTACATGGTGATACAAAATTTCGCTGCACGTTAGATTTTACAAGATTTTGCAATAACAACCAGGGAATGAAAATCTACACGTTTGAAACTTCAACTTAAGAAATGTTTGACAGATAAAAAGATACATGTAGTGAATTTATGGACTGCTCTGTAAGCTTTCTTCATGGGCTGAAGAAACCAAAAAACAACCAGTCTATCATTTCTCTTTCGTTTTTTCCATGCTTTTTTAACACTGTGATGTAATTGACTATTTGTTTAGTGCCAGTGCTTTAGTTCAGAAATTATTTTTAAATTAGTTTTCATTTACTTTAAATATTTTAAATCAATTCATCCCATTTAATTTAGTGAATGACGCCATTTGGCATCGGCTGACTGATATGGGCAAACAACTGTCAATGTTTGTTGTTTATGATGGAGGATTTACCGTCTGATTATGATGTTATTGTTTTGGGAACGGGTAAGAAACCACTTCGAGTTATTATTTATTAATAACCCTTTGTAATACAGAATGCACTTTTATTTTGGGGATTAAAATAAATATGTTCTTTACTTGTACATACATGCGTACAAACACCACACCATATAATAAGATAAATGACGTGTGTTTATATGTGCATGCGATTGATTTTAATCCGATATTCCTTGGAATTTTCGTGTAAATTTGAGTTTATATATACGCTTTCAAATGAATTTCGTAAATCACAGCAGTTATACTCAGCAAGTCAAGGCAACACTTACTCTTCCGCTAAAGAAAGCCTTTCCTAAATTAATCAGTATTGTGCCGAATTGTAAAATGATGTGGGATTGTGCATGCATGACCCCCCCCCCCCCATTAAAAAATGTTCAAGAGAGAGAAAGAGAAACTTTGATGATAATCACTTTCATTTTGGAGGGGGTGTAGATGCAGTTGACAGAAATGATTTCAATACTTTGAAATCATTTGAAAACAATACTATTGAGAGTGCTTGACTTGGTAATTGCATCTGAGAATTTGAGTGTAAAGAATATGACCATGTTGCCACCAATTGGTGAGAGTGATCATAGGGTCTTGATTTTGGGAGGTGGCTAAAGGTGTGAATTTTACAATAAAGACGGGCTACATGTGGACTTATCAGGCTAGTATGACAAGCTTAGGAGATTGATTGGTTCAGTGCCATGGCATGTACAACTGCAAGGGCTAGAAGTTGATAGTGCATGGGAGGCGGTAAAGAAGTGTTTGCCTGAAGCAATGGCTGACTGTATACCTAGAGTCCGAATAATAAATCAAGTAGGGGTTAAATGGATGAATAACACTATTAAGCTTGAACTGCAAAAAAAGAAACAACTATGGAGGGAATTTAAGGAGAAAGGTGATCTGCAAGCACATAAACGGTATAAAGCGCAGGCCAGAAGGATAACGAGTGTGGTAAGAAAATCAAAAAAGGATTATGAAAGAACATTGGCCATGAAGGCTAAAGAGAATCCTAAACTGTTTTTTCGATATTTTACAAGTAAAAGAAAAAATGTATATGGCAGAATGATTTTAAAGAATGCCGATGGTAGGGAGGTAATCGAATCAGCTGATATGGTTGAATTACTGAGTGAGCACTTTGCAAGAATATATCTTCTAGGTGGTGACATTGCTGAAATGAATGAACCAATAGATTATACGGAATTATGGTGAATGAAGTGGAGGTGAGTAGTCTATTGCAAATTCTCAATGTCAATACATCTGTGGGATTGGATGGTATACCAGCTCGTGTCGTAAGTGAAGCGGCTAAAGAATTGTCAGTACCCTTGACCATTTTGTTTAATTTGAGTCTTGGGTCTGGGTTAATCCCAAGGGGGTGGAAAGAGGGGAAAATAGTTCCACTGCATAAAGGAGGTTCCAAAACTGCTGTTGTAAATTACCGACTGATTAGCATATCAGAATCGTTGTCAAGGTCTTGGAGAAATTAGTCAAGAGAAGAATACAGGACTGGATAGATGAAAATGGGATACTGTATGGGGGATGGTTTTGTGACGGGTAGATCATGCCTCAGTAACTTGCTCACATAGTGATGGCTGAACTGGATAAGGGTAATGGGTTTACAGTGATTCTACTGGACCTTGCCAAGGTCTTTGACAGGATACCACATGTTACTCTAATCAGTAAACTGGAGCAGATGGGGATGGATATAGGGTTGGTGAGATGGATAGGAGGGTGGTTGATGGAGAGATACCAGAGAGTGATTTATTCAGGAGTGGAGTCCAAAAGACGGCTTGTGACTAGTGGTGTGCTGCAGAGTTCTGTTCTTGGACCACTACTTTTCAATTTGTTCATTAAAGATATAGGAAAGGATCTGAGAGGTAGTGTTCACTTGTTTGCTGATGATGCAAAGTTGGGTAGAGCAATTGTGAGTGCATAGGATGCCAAAATTTTGCAGGATGATTTGGATAGTTTGGAGGACTGGGCTAGGGAAAATGGATGTCAATTTAATGTGGCAAAGTGTAAGGTTATGCATTTTGGAGTGAAAAGATTAGCAGCAGCATATTACATTGGTGGAACCGTACTCCAGGAGATTGATGAGGCCAGGGATTTGAGAGTGTTGGTGGATAGGGAGTTGAAGTTTAGGGGGCACATTGCAAAAGTGGCCAAAACAGCTCATCAAATCACTTGGTTGCTGAAAAATACTTTAACAAGCAGAGACAAACAAGTTATTGTTCCTCTATATCGAGCCTTGATAAGACCCCA
Source organism: Typopeltis vanoorti (assembly GCF_054136105.1). Lineage (NCBI taxonomy): Eukaryota > Metazoa > Arthropoda > Arachnida > Uropygi > Thelyphonidae > Typopeltis > Typopeltis vanoorti. The sequence goes on along the minus strand of NC_143555.1, from coordinate 83,971,262 downwards.
TCTAGACTACTGTGCTGAGATATGGGTGCCAGGGTTTCTTCTTGATGGGGAGGAGGTGGAGAGGATCCAGAGACGAGTGACCAAGATGATAGCAGGTCTGTAGAATGAATCTTATGAGAACAAGTTGAAGATTTGTGGGGTGCAAAAATTGGTTGATAGGCAGAAAAGGGGTGTATGATTGAGACATTCGAATTACTGAAGGGTTTCTATAGGATTAATCCAGAAGATATTTTTGAGAATAGGATTGGTGGTGGGAGGACTAGGGGCCATACATGGAAGCTGGGCAAGAGTGTGGTTAGCAGGGGTGTTAGAATTAGGTTTTTTACTTGGAGAGTGGTGAATGAGTGGAATAAGTTGCCAGAGTCTGTTGTGGGTGCTATGATCATGAATGAGTTGAAGGTGAGGTATGATAGATACTGTGTGAATGTCGAATAGTTGCTCTTGACATGATGTTAGGGCCTCCTTCAATGAGTCTGTCGACTCCTTGGAGTTGCCCGAGATAATAATAATAATAATACCATGGAATGTTAGCTGCAAGGATATTCCAAGTTTTGTAAGCTGTAGAATTTAGCAGATAAACGGTGAAAGGGATTATATGATTGAGACATTCAAGCTGTTGAGAATTTACCTGATGGACACAAGAAAGACTTTTGAGATTTTGCAACAAGAGGATTGGACAAGGGCTTGGTGAATAAGAGGATGAGGTGAATGGAATGCATTGCTTGAGTGTGAATGAGTTTAAGATTCAATTTAATGTTGCATCCAGGGAGACTATGGGAGATAAATCTATTGACCTTTGTAATATTTGTATAATTCTTATATATAATGTATATAGATCTCTTTACCCTTGATGGGTCTTTGACTCTAGGAGAGTTAATGCAATAATAATAATAATACAAAAAAATAACTTTCTGATTTTTTATGACATGTTTTCTGCATTGAAAATCATTGTGGTGGAAACTTCCACCATAATGTGGCAGAAGTTGTGCAAGTGAGTGATAAATGAGGGTTTGTGAAGTGCCTGAATTATGAATGTGATGACAAATATGTTGCTCCAAAGTAGAGTATACAGTTTTATGAGAGCTATTCCTCTCAGATAACTGACAAACCTCATGACCTATGTAGTTGTAATGTGATTGACATCACATGTGATGTCAATCACATGACATGTTCGTTACCTGTACACATGTATGTACAAGTAAAGAACATATTTATTTTAATCCCCATGGCGTGGCATGATGCGATGGCAGTCATATAAAATGCTGCCACAAAGAAAACACCCAATATTCGGATATATAAAAAATATCAAATTTCAAAAAAAAAAAAAAAAAAACAGCAAAATAAATAGTACATCACACATTAAACCAATAATAAAAAGTGCACAATATTAAAAAACAACATAAAATAAAAATAACACAGCAAACACACAACAAAAATATTACCCATAACACTGCAATCACTTATTAAAAAAAAAAAAAAAAAGGCAGCAAGTTTTTCAAGAGGTTTGTGTGCAGATTAAGAAACAAAATATTGACTGTAAAAACATCAAGCAAAAGGGCTGAAGAAGCAGGACAACATTCAGTAGAAAAGTATCAGCAATACAATGAACAAGTAGAATCCCAGCATAAGAACAACAGAAAGAAGAAATCATTAGGTACCAGGAAGAGAATAAATGCCATCAGTGTCAACAACAACAACAAGAGAAATGGACGAATATACAGAATGCAATATAACAGTATTAGGTTACCCAGGGTAACTTGCACAATTTATAGATAAAAAATACTGTTGATGATAGTGATGAGCAGTAGATGGCATTGATGGTAGTTGAGTGTAGTTGCAGAATTAAGTAGTAGGGGAGATGAGATGTGTGTAGCAGTATGGAGTAGAGTGCCCTGCCACAATGAGTCCTTGGAAGAATTACTTAATAATAATGATAAAAGTTTTCAGACACTTATTTTCACATAATTTATTACTGGAATTTTCATAATTTTCACAATGGAGAAAATGTAAAGCACAATTAGAAATAAACACAGATAACCTAATATTTTGATTCCAAAGGGGATATAGAGGGGCGGGAGAGATGTAATTACAAGTCAACATAACAAGTAGACCATTGCAAAAGAAAAGCTGGATGAAATAATAGCCTTATTTTATTTATTTATTTAATGCAGGTGGAAACCCACAAAAGATTTTTGTAAACCTATAATACGTTTGTACTAAGGATATTTTCTACATTTTTATTCATATTTTCTATATATATATATATATATATATTTTTTTTTTTTTTTTTTTTTTAAAGAATAAATATTTAATGACTTAAACCAAGATAAAATATGAAGTTTTAATGAAAATGATACAACTAGTTTCAGCAGCCTTCTTCAGGCATCCACTGAAGGTAGAATACAGTAATAAAAATTGAAGTTACAAAAAACTGAGAATTACAGGCAAAAAATGCAATACATAATTGACACAAAACATTGTATTTTTCAAGTTGTTTTATCTAACGCGCTATTGTTTGTTGCATACGCGCTTGCAAGTTCTTGTGAATGCCAGTATTGAACAACTGCAGCATGGCTATCAGGGATGTTGTAACTCAAATTTTTGTTCAAATGTTCAGGATCACATGCATCTGCCCTATCCAGTCATGCTCTTTTTTCAAACAATCCTCATGATGATCTACAGAGTCACTCAGTTTGCTGGGATAAATACGAAAACATTTTTTGCTGCAGTGACGAGTTTGAAAGGAAAATCATGGAGTCCAGGGAAATCCTCCTTAATCCTGGTGCAACACCAGGGCAACATGTCGCCCTAGTGTTGCACCACCTTTAGACTTGAACTACGTTCAGGCGCAAACTTAACTGTTTGCTTACTTGTGATTAGAAGTAAAATAATCAAGTTTATAAAATTACTTGGTAACCCTAATATACATTACCCAATATAGATATTTAGATCTATATCTCCTCCAGAGATTCTTATTCAAAATAAAAACACCTTAGCAACTTGTATAGGTAAAGTTGATAAGGGTCTGTATTACTAAAACCTTTGTATTTAGGGTCTAGCTACTCACTAAGGAGACCTAAAAAAAAGGTTGAAGGTTTTAGTAACAGACCCTTATCAACTTTGCTACAAGGTGTTTTTATTTTGAATATGAATCTCTGGAGGAGATATAGATGTAAATAAGTTTTTTTAACTTGGGTAATGTATATTAGGGTTATTAGGGTGTAGCTACTCACTGAGGAGACCTCAAAAAAGGTTGAAACCAGTGGGGGCTCCGTGAAGCTCTGCTTGGGGATAGGTTTTTGCCTATCTCTGAGTGGGGCCACCGTTGAGATTATGGCTCTGTCTGGTGGTGGGATGAGCCTGCCACTAGGTAAAGCCAATACTGAGAAGTTCTTCTCGGTGACGGGGTGAGCCTGTCATTGAGTGGAACAACAAAGAGTTGGACGATCTTTCGGGATCGTCTTATTTTTAGAGCCCGTTTCACTTTTACATTCAAAACAGGTTGAAACCTGTCTGGGTAGTGACCCCCACCCATAATGTATTGCAGTATACATCTCTTAGTGACATGTGCTTTACATATGGAAAATACTAAGCATAGTGATCAGAGCTTAGCCACCTTTACAATGAGTTGCCCTGGTGTTGCACCACCTTTAGACTTGAACTACGTTCAGGCGCAAACTTAACTGTTTGCTTACTTGGGATTAGGAGTAAAATAACCAAGTTTATAAAATTACTTGGTAACCCTAATATATATATATATATATATACACATATATATATATATATATATATATATATAGATAGATATTTTCAAAATTCATTTTTACTCGGTTGGAATATTATAAAAAAGGTTTAATGACTATTACCGAGAGAAAAGATGACAAGATATATTTAAAAAATATACTACTAGTTTACTAGTTTCGTTACATGAACATCCTCAGGTATCACAATCAAAGAAGTATATAAAAAATTACAGAGACTTAAAATTGTACTAACAGAACAAGTATAAAAAACAGTAGCGTGTTTGAAAAAAATGCAAGTATGAGTTCCAAACAAACGAATACTACGCGCTGTCGCGAGTGCGCTGAACAGAAGCAACGTGTGCGTCAGAGAGATTGTAACTCAGGCTGTTGTTGATATGAGAGGAATCTAGAGAAATTTCCCTAGATTCAACAATCTTTCTTTCGAGTTCATCGTAGCACACATGGATGTTAGCAGTTTGAGTCCAGTTTACAATGTGCTGGCGGCCTTCGTCTGAGTTAGCTGAAAAGAGAACGTGGCTAGAGAGAGAGCGCTAGCTCTAATCCTGTTATAGGAGATATCTCTACGGTGTTCATCCAAACGTAGAAGGATGGATTTAGCAGTCTGTCCATAGTATGGCTTTCCGCAATCACACAAAATCTTGTATACTCCTGGAAACTGAGTAGGAAGATGTTTCTGTTTATGTTTGCTAAGTAATGAACGAAGTTTTGGAAGTGTAGTAAAGCACGTTTTGAAGTTGAATTTCTTGAGAATCTTGGCCAGTTTTGGTGAATTACTTACAGAAGAAACAGAAATTGAAAATGAACTCAGTTTTCTTAAAAAAACGTTTATTAACAATGGTTTCTCTCCAAAGAAAATTGACAAATTTCTTTCCCCCAGGCACTCATCTACTTCTGAAGATCCCTCTTCCCCAAGAGCCTTCATCTCCTTGCCTTACATCAGCTCTCTTTCACCAAAACTGGCCAAGATTCTCAAGAAATTCAACCTCTTCCCCAAGAGCCTTCATCTCCTTGCCTTACATCAGCTCTCTTTCACCAAAACTGGCCAAGATTCTCAAGAAATTCAACTTCAAAACGTGCTTTACTACACTTCCAAAACTTCGTTCATTACTTAGCAAACATAAACAGAAACATCTTCCTACTCAGTTTCCAGGAGTATACAAGATTTTGTGTGATTGCGGAAAGCCATACTATGGACAGACTGCTAAATCCATCCTTCTACGTTTGGATGAACACCGTAGAGATATCTCCTATAACAGGACTAGAGCTAGCGCTCTCTCTAGCCACGTTCTCTTTTCAGCTAACTCAGACGAAGGCCGCCAGCACATTGTAAACTGGACTCAAACTGCTAACATCCATGTGTGCTACGATGAACTCGAAAGAAAGATTGTTGAATCTAGGGAAATTTCTCTAGATTCCTCTCATATCAACAACAGCCTGAGTTACAATCTCTCTGACGCACACGTTGCTTCTGTTCAGTACTGGCGCACTCGCGACAGCGCGTAGTATTCGTTTGTTTGAAACTCATACTTTTTCTTGCCAATGTGGATTATCATATTTTGGTCAAACAGGTAGATCTGCAGCCGTGCATTGCAGCGAGCATTTAGATTACATTAAGTTCCATAAGTTAGAGTAATCGGAACTTGTGGAGAATACTATCACCATCAGACACTGAGTTCTTTGGAAGAAAATTAAGGTTCTCCATAAAAGTGATAATCTCTTGGAACATTTACACAAAAAGACTTTTTTCTACATAAATCTAAATAGAACAATGATTGACTTAAATTATCCCTCTTGTGGGAAATAGTTCTTCATAAATTCCAGAATTAATGTAAATTTAAGTATTTTTGTTTATTATTAAATATTGTTAAAGTTATTTTTACTAGAACCTTAATATTTAGATCATGATGCTCTACATCATGTATGTGCAATTCACGCTTGTCTTTATTGAATATACTGATTTCTCATGTTCTTGTGTTTAATTTGAAAGTCATGCAGAAGATGCCCTTAATACTAAGGTGAAAATTTTATACTGATAAAAATATATATGTAAGGTAAATCCATTTTATGTTGTTTGTTAATTATCACGTCTTATGTTCTTATACATCAAGTTATTGGATAGATATCATATGGCAGAGGGAAATCCAAGAGAAGCTAGAAGCTAGTGCTGTCTGCCATAGGTTTGAGTTGGGTATTTACAAATAGGAGAGAATGACTTTTTTATTGTCAACCCAAATTAGGGGGGGGTTAACTTTACAGTATAGCAGTAACTCAGAGATGGACAGAAAGTTGGAAAAAGTACCATTGTGTTAATATTGGATACAAAATTTTAAAAAAGTTTTGACTTTTTTAAAAGAAATACATCAGGAAGTCATTAAAAAGGCAGCATAAGAGAATGAACAAAGATGAAGAAAAATTTGTTCTGTGAGTTTGGAATTGAACAGGGAAGGAGGTGATGACTAGTTGTCACATGTGATTTAATGAATTTAGAGAGTTGGTAAATGACAGTGACCATGGAAATATCTAGAAAATAGATGCATCAGAAACTGAATCTGTGTAGAGATGGATCATTGATAAACATAATACTCTATTTTGTACTGATCCAAGATTTTCCAAAGTCTGGGATACCACCCCAAAACCCAGGGGGCAGTGTTCAGTGTTGCATGGATTTGTGATTTGTATAGGGTTAATCCAGAGGTGAAGTAATGCCACTGTGGTCAGCCAGTCCTGACTTGCTATAAATATATTATCATTAGATCTCCATGTACACTTTTGAACACAAGCCATGGAAAAGTTTGAAGAAACTCATGTGGTCTCTTGATATTTTCATACCATTTGAATGAGTGGCAGTAAGACCTTTCCAAACCATCATCATATGGTCTTTTTCCTTTGTGGTTAGATTCCCATCTTTCTGATTGTTTGTTGCATATCCTCAGGTGGAGGAGAGGATTTAGAGGTGGGTGACCAGGATGGTAGCAGGTCTATGGAATGTACCTTATGAACAGGTTAAAGATTTGTGGGTCACAGAAACTGGTTGATGGTTAGAAAAGGGGTGATTTGATTGGGACATACAAATTACTGAGGAGTTTTTACAAGATTAATTCAGTTCTGGTGGTAGTAGGATAACTAAGGGCTGTCCATGGACATTGAGTAAGAGTTTGGTTAGCAAGGATGTTAGAACTAGGTCTTTTTTTTGGAGAGTAGGGAATGAGTAGAATAGGTTGCCAGAGTCTGCTGTTAGTGCCATGACTGTGAATGAGTTCAAAGCAAAGTATGATAGAAACTGCACAAATGTTGGATAGTTCTTGATAATATAGTGTAATATACTGTAATAATAATGTAATATACTGTAATTCTTGAAATCACCTTTAAAGTTAAAAAATATATTCAACTCCTCTAAGGATCCTTTCCCCCCATTGGCACTCTGGAGTTTATTGCATCTATTGCACCTGTAACTTACCTTATATTGGAGAAACTGGACGTACAATCAAATATCCATATCCTATCCATTAAAAAGAACACAAGCGGCACATTACATTTAACAATTTTGGAGAAGCAGGCCTCTCAGATTATGCTTTTAACACCCTACACCAAATTGATTGGAAACCTGGTATGAACAGATATTTAAAAAGCATGTGAAATTTTGATTAACCACCCCCAATCTTAACAATAATGGTGGCTTAATTTAATTTTAACCTAATAATAATAATAATAACAGGACTCTAGCTTTGATGTAGTAAGTTTTTGTTTTACACCAGAGGTGTCAGGCTAATAGTTATAATGGCTGATCAGTAACTTTAGCATACCATGTAGATTGTTGTGCAGCATACTTATTTGTACATATATATGTTTGTGTATTTTTAGGATTTTTATACTCCAGATGATGACCTTAATGTGAAGGTCAAAACGTCAAGTGTTTATTTTGGTTTATATTAAACTAAAGTTTTACTCTAACATGGTAGTTTGTTCCATAATTTTCTTAATGTAATTGAAAATCCTCTTCAATAGATGCATCAAAAAGGGAGAAACACCTTAAATATGGAATAATGCAAACATAATTTTATTATTATTATTCAGGCCTCCATGGAGTCAAAAGACTCAACGCGGGAGGTCCTTCCTAGGAAACGCAAAGTCTATCGAGGCTCATCGCTGGAGGTCCCTTCTAGGAAACACAAAGTCTATCATACTACTCCTTAAACTCATTGACCGTTCTCACTCTCACCACTCTATCTGGCAATGCATTCCATGGTTCAACCACCCTCCATGCAAAGAAACCACTCCTCACTCTCTTGCTCACAGTTTCCTTCTGTAACTTCCAAGATGGCCCCCTTGTCATCATTCCTTCCCACTTTTCGACCAAGCGAAAGAACTCCCCAGTGTCAACCCTGTAACTGCCTCCCAACAGTTTAAAAGTCTCAATCATATCACCTCTCCTTCTTCTATCCACCAAACTCTGCAGTCCACATTCCCTCAGCCGATCCTCATAATTAACATTGTACAGTCCTGAAACCATCTTTATCTGCCTTTGTACCCTTTCCACAGTTAATTTATCCCCTTCAAATCCTGGGGACCAAATCTGAGAACAATAGTCTAAGTGTGGTCTGATTAGGGTGCTATACAACGGAATGATAACTCTTTTATCTCTGCAGGTCAGCATTCATCTCATTATTGCAGAAATCCTCTGTGTTACTTACCTTCACCAACTTTGCAATATGTCCCCTGATTGATAGAAACCTTTCAGGTTTCTATCAATAATCAACCCCCAGATCTCTTATCTCCCCTGCTTTTTCCAATACAGCTCCTCCAATCGTGTATGCAGCCTCCCATCGATGTATCCCAAACTTCAAGACTTTACATTTTGCTGCATTAAACCGATACCCCCATTCATTTGCCCATCTGTCTAGCTTATTCAAATCCTCTTGCAGGTCTACCACATCTGCACTATTACTAATGACCTTTCCCAGCTTCACATCATCTGCAAACAACTGAATATCCCCCTGCAATCCACTGACAATGTCATTGATATAAAGGTAAAACAATATAGATCCCAGTATTGAACCCTGTAGGATCCCGCTTGTAATCCTCTGCCTCCTTGAAACTGCCCCACCATACACAACTCTCTGATACCTATCGGACAGCCAATCCTGCAACTTAAATATCAGTTTATCATGTGACACCCTGTCAAATGTCTTTGCTAAGTCCAAGAAAATGGCAGTATATGCTTTTCCCTCATCTACTGCTCTTGTAACTTTATTATAAAAGGCTAGCAACTATATATTAGTTTGTTATCCCACATTTATAAGCCTTTCACTAGAATTATAACCAATAGATTAGAAACAATACTTGATTCAATACAACCTTCTGAACAAGCTGGTTTCAGAAAGAACTTCAGTTCAATAGAAAGAAATCTTCACATGGCCTTCATATATTCGAAAGCTTTTGATTGCATAAAAACATCAATAATAGAAGCACTTAAAGATTATGGCAAAACAGTTTATTGACATAAAATATATTTATGGCAATGCTACATCAAATATCATTCTTAATGAAAAAAGTTAAAAATTTCATATAAATCAAGGAATAAGGCAAGGAGATACCATTTCTTCCAAACTCTTCACATTAACACTGGAACATATGATGAGTAATTTAGAATGGTCTCACAAAGTAGTCAATATTAATGGCATTAAATTAAGATTTGCTGATGATTCTTCTTATTGCAAACAATATGAAAGATTTAAAAGAAATGATAGAAGATCTAACAATTAAATCAATAGAAATTGGACTAGATATTAATTCAGAGAAAACCAAAATGATGACAAATTAAAAATGAAATGATGATAGAAACATGGAAGAAGTGAAAAGAAGAATAGGAATGGGAGAGTCAACTTTTGGGAAATTGAAAAGATTTATAAGTAAAATAAAACCTGAGAACAGAGCAAGCCTGTTCAGCCAATGTGTATTGCCTGTTATGATATACAGAGCAGAAACCTGGCCAATCAAAAAGGAAATAGTAGCAGGGTTTTTTCTCCTGGAAACTCTGGTTTTTCATCCCGCATGCAGACAAATCGGCCATTCAGAACACACGCAATTTAGGGACAAAAAATTCTAGCTGTGGTGGTGGGCAGTAGATGGCGCTGATGTTGATTGGTGGTAGAGGTTTGGTGTAGTGGTGGAGACGGAGAGTTGTACAATAGGTGTCCTCCTGCGATGAGTCTTCGGACTCCTTGGAGATGTCACGAATAATAATAATAATAAAAATGCAAAAAAACAAAAAGAAGAATGGAGAAAGATGTCTGCTAAACATAAGACTCAGAAATAAAATCAGAAATGAAGAAATAAGAGCTAAAACAAAATTTTTAGATATTGGAGAAAACATGCTTCGAAAGAAATGGAAATGGGCGGGACATATTACAAGACTCAAGAACAAGAGATAGACAAAACTGGAGCGGCAGCCATATGAAGGTAAAAGAGCAGCTGGAAAACCTGAAAGAAGATGGTCAGATGATATAAGAAAAACAATTGAAACTCTTTGGCACCAACAAGCTCAGGATTGAAACAGATTTATAGCAAGAAGTGACTATAAAAAGGATTAAAAGAAGAAGAGATGTTGATTCATCTAATTCATCTCTAGACATATCAAACCACCTTCTCCTCTTCTTTCATTCCATCTACTTCTGTTATAGGTCTTGTTGACTTCTCATGTATGGAGTCAGTATATATATATATATATATATATTTTTTTTTTTTTTTTTTAAAAAAACCTTAAGAATTGCAAAAGTGAATATTAGCATGTAAAATTTTCAGATTGTGCCATGTTTAGTCAGCTTTCATATATTGCAGTTTTGAATTTTCTCCATAGGTATGCCAGAATCTATTATAGCTGCATCTGCTGCAAGGATCGGAAAAACAGTACTACATTTAGATAGGTAAGTGGGATAATCTGACGTTTTCTGTAAGTGAAATAAATATATAAGTTAGTTTAGTAAGATAGTGTAATAAACAAAGTGAAAGTACATGTGGATATGAGATAATATGTTGGCAGGATTTAATACACACTTATTTTTGTAAATGTTTATCATGGTGGCCAAGGAGTTTTTAGAGTGTTTGTAATGTATACAGAACCAAAAGCTTGTGCAGTAGTTGTTTTACTAGTTGGGAAAAAAAATAGAGATTGAATGCCTGGTGATTTCCAAAAAAAAAAATAGGGCTAAAAAAAGCAAGTGTCACCTACTCTGTGTTTAGTAATGCAAAAGTGCTACAAGATTTTTTTTAAAATTGATATTTCTTTCTAGATTCAAATAAGTAGCATAAATATTATATTGATTTAATAGGTAAACATTGAATATTTTAAATATTAATGCATTTTATTGATTATAGCGATTTCCAAGTAAATATGTGAACTGTTGGATTTTATCACTACTTAAATGATTAGGTCTTTTTGAGGACTACTTTGTCTTCTCTTTCTTTTTGGTTTAAAACTTAATATTTGTTTAGAATATTGCATACCTTTCATTACATTTGTGTTATCTGGTTTTCTTATTTTTATTTTCTCTTCTATTGGTTTGCTTTCAGTTCTTTTAATATATACTCATTGCTTTTATGATTGACTAATGTTTTGCAGTTCTCGTGAATTTCATTTCACTTGTTTTTATTTTTTATCTTTGTAATACTTAATGCCTGTAATTCATTTCCATACAAAAATGCTAATAAGATGTTATATACTTTTAAACATGTTTATTTTTGTGTGTTCTTGAAACTCAGTCTGTAGGCTGAGTTTACTTCCCACTCTGAATGAATGTTATGAATTCCTTTAGTTGGTAGTGATTATCAGCATCTGGCATATAATACTGGGTCGCTTAAGGTCAAATCTAGATAACTGGGAAGAGACCTCCCTATAGCCTTTAGGGAATGTAGAGAAATAACTTGGCTTCCAGTCATCACTTTTTCATAGAGCACCTGGATACTGAACAAATGAAAAGGAGCTTATTCTGTGTTAGCTTAAACTAAAATGATGGTACAACATGATGGATGTCTTACTGGTTAGGACATTTCCTGATTAAGCATGCCCCCCCATGATGTTTTTTCCCCCAGGGAACCAGAATGAAAAGTGAAATCAACAAGCCTAGCATCTGCATAAATAGACACCATCTGCATAAAAGTATCAGTGGAATGGTAAAAAAATTAGATAAGTGCCATGTAGACATAATCAGGTATTACCAAGCCAATGAAGACCATACAAGTGAGATTTTGCTAAACAATAAGGTGTTCTATTTGGGGAATGGGATCACAGAAGGGAAGGAAAGACTAGCTGTAGGGCAATTTCAAGTGAGTAGTGTAGACAGATTTCATAAAGGAGAATTGAAAATTAGGTTTCAGTGAAAGAAACCTCATTATCAATTCTACAGAAGTTTTCTTTGAAAGAAAAAGATGGAGAAAGTGGTAGATGGTGTCAAGTAATTAGAGACAGCATATGTCTTTTATAAAGTGACATAAACTTGTTTCTGTTGGAGATGTGAACAGCAGAGTAAGAAATGAATACCAGGTAAACAGAAGTGTATGAAAAAGTTGATAAAAAAAGCAAATCTAATAATAATTCAAGATATTATAATAACAATTCAGGATAATTAAGATATGTCTGCTCAGGCACATTGAAAAATGACACAAGAAATGTCCTATTGTACTTGTTGCTCTCGTATCTTGAACTGTTGGTTTAGGATAAAGAATATATAGGGGATTTGAAATTGGAAGTGAATACTGTTTAGTTTTGAGAAGGATAAATGAATATCATATTAAAAGAAAAATATGTCAAAAAAATAAAGTTCTAGAGATCAAAGCTAAGCAGCTTTCAGGGATGAACTGTAGATTCAAATTAGACAAATATTTGAGGGAGGGAGTGGGATGAGAATTTGAGGACAAGATCCAAACCCCTGAAGATAAACTGGCAAAATAACATGAAGAAAACATTGATTCATTCAAGAAAGCATGTGGTGAAGTTATTTTCAAAGATAGAAAAATCAGAACTTCATGAAGAATTCAAAGAGATTGGCGTGGAAAAAAAAAAGCATAAAAAATTCCTAGGAAGTAAATAACATACACACAAAGAATACAGAGATAAATGTAAGCTAAACAGAAGTCATGGGAAGACTTTTATAAAAAGATAAAATGACAGTGATCACAAAACATTTACTGTAGGCTATTGAAAAATCTTTGAAATGAAGGAAAGAGCACTGAAAGTTATCGGAGATGATAAAGGCAACACAAAAACTGAAGATACTCTAAAGGTTAAAATTAAATGAAGTGCCAGAACAGTGTTAGAAAATGTCAGAGGAATTCACTCAGGGATGCATCTTAATACTTGAGGTTGAAAAAGTCACAAGAAACCTGGACAGGGGAGACACATATACAATGATGTACTTGGATTTTGCATGCAAAAGCTTTTGATAGGATCCCACATGACAAATTATTAAATAAATTGAAACAGATGGGATTGGATAACAGACTTCTTAGTTGGATCAGTGACTGGCTGTCAGATAGGTATCAGAAAATTTTATGTGGGGGGTACGGTATCTTGTAAGAGGAAGGTCACTAGTGGTGTACCGCAGGGGTCAGTTTTGGACCATTGTTGTTCAATTTGTATGTTAATGGAGTGGGTTTAACAAGTGATATGCAGCTGTTTGTAGATGATGCCAAATTGAGGAGAGCAATGCAGAGTCAAGCAGATGTTATGGCCTTACAGGAGGACTTGAATAGATTGCATGAATGGGCAGGTAAGTGGAACTGTCAGTTCAATGTTGCAAATTGTAAGGTTTGGAAATTTGATAAGCAACGATGGGATGCCAAGTGCACTTGGTGAGGAAACTTTAACACTTTGACTGCTGTGATACTAATTTTTTTCCCGTCTTCACAGGCCACTGCACTTAATCGTCATATTATGTTATTCTAGTGATTATTTCGCTTAATCACGCTGTGAAAACAACTTTTTGTTTTTGTTGAGACGTTTATTCAGTGTGACACACTTGCATTTCACGTGGCCTGCTGAGCAAAGTAAGGCTGTGCCAACAATAAAACACCACATGTCCATGTGAGGCATGCGCATTTCACATATAATCTATCTACCAAGTTTGGATTTCTTAGTATATTTGTTTACCGAGTTGTTGTGACATTTTGTTTGTTTTATCGCTAGCTAAGTGATATAGTGAAACAAAAAAACAGGTACTTCTTTTCATTAGGTAATTCTAATGTAAAATATTGAATGTTTTGAAATATATTGAGAACATTATTTTATTAATATTGGTGACTATTGCAAAAACTTTTGGACGAATTGATGTCCAAAGAAGAAGACCATCCTTTTGAGGGCTCATCTAATGATGAGCCCTCGAAAGGATGGTCTTCATCTTCAGATAGTGAATGACCACTCTTGAAAAAGAAAAAAAACACTGCCAGATGTTCCTCCTGTTTTTCCATCTTGTTCCTCATCCACAAACATGCCTACAGAAAACTATTTTACAGACAACCACATCACAGAAGCTATTGAGAATGTTGTGAGTAATTTCTACCTAAACGATTCCTAAGAAAAGGAAGATAAATTACCTTCTCTGACATGGGGTGAAATAATGGGGAAGGTATTTGAAGGAATTTACATTCGAAGCTGAAAATGCAGGAATACTTGTTGAACTTTTTGAAAATATGTTTGAAAAGTCGCCCATCGATTTTTATAGATTGTTCTTAGATGATCATTTGTGGGAACTCATGATCAACGAAACTAATTGTTATGCTTCTCAGAAAATGAACACAAGTTGTTTGCCCAGTGCAAGAATCAAGAAATGGAAAGATACCAACATACAGGAAATAAAGATTTTCATTGGATTGCAGCTTTGGATGGGTCTTTTCTGTTTGCCTCGCCTGTTTGACTATTGTTCGAAAAAAATAATGTATTCAAATAAAATTAGTAATGTCATGTCACGAAATCGTTTCAAGCTGTTGCTATCAAACTGGCATTTTTCGAATAATGAAAATGCAGATGTTTCCAATAGACTGTATAAGCTCACACCACTAATTGAATCTTTAAGAGATAATTTCAAACGTTATTTCACACCTAGAGAACGAGTCTGTATAGACGAGACATTGGTCCCTTTTCTCCTAACATTCCTGCAATACATAAAAAAACAAACGACATAAATTTGGAGTCAAACTATTCAAGTTATGCGTTGAAGGTGGCTATACCTATGACTTCAGAATTTAACAAATGCCAATGAAAATGTCCCAACTACTGTTGTTACGAAATTATGCAACCACTGCTGGATTGTGGCAGAATAGTTTACACAGATAATCATTACACGAGTGTAGATCTCGCCCATAAGTTAATTGAAAGAAAAACGCCTCGTCAGTACCTTGAGGAAAAACAGAAAAACAACCCAGGAGAAGTAATTAAAAAAAAAACTAAGAAAAGTTTAATGTATCTCTATGGAGAGCAGTACAGGAATTGGGGTCATGAAGTGGCAGGACAAACGTGATGGTCCTAACTCTTTCTACAAAGCATGTTGGTCAGATGATGACGGTCAGCTCCGGTCGAAATTCTGAAGTAAATAAGCCTGATGCCATCGTAGATTATAACAAATCTAAGACTTTCATAGATTTATCTGATCAGATCAAATCAAATCTTACTCAAGTTTGAGAAAGGGTATCAAATGGTACAGAAAAATTGCCATCTAGAAAAAATCGACTTGCTTCTAGGGTCATCTGTCGTAAACTCTTATTTCCTTTATAAAGGTGTGACTGGTTGAAACATATCAATAACTGCTTTTAGAGAGCAAGTTGCCGAATCCCTGTTAGGTCTGTCTAAAAATAATCAAGAACGTCAATCCCAGAAGATGAATAAACATACGTTGACAGATATGGGTACATCCAACAGGCGAAGATGTGTTATTTGCTATTACAAAATATCAACAGAAAGTGGCAGAAATGTTGCAACTAAGAAAGCATCGACTTCTCGGTGGAAATGTGACAAGTGCGAAAAATATTACTATGTGACATGCTTTTTCAAAGCCCATGATTGCACCCTTTAACAATTAGCTTTTTTTTTTTTTTTTCATTTATTGACTAAAAATAATAAAAATAATGTTTCTTTTATTGTCTTCAAGCTGAAATCAAAATAGCTTTCGTTTCTTGCCTTTTTGAAATAAATACTTCAATTTATCTCCTTTGTTTTATTGAAACACTTGCAAAGAAATAGTAAAAATATATACATATATTTTCTTATTTTGATACATGAAAATTTTCAAGTATTTTGATGGGCTAAGCTCGGTTTCTAGGGCACCAGGCCATGCTTATATACAGCCCATGCATTAAAAATAGCTGCTGTGAGACACAGTTGTTTCACTAAGGAATAATGACAACTTAACCTGCGAAACAGATACATATCACATGGCACTAGCAGAAAGTGTATGCATGAGGCAAACTTGTTGCATACAGTTTTAAAGGAGGTAGAGGAAATGAGAGATCTGGGAGTGGTGGTAGATGAGGACCTGAAGTTCAGGGAACCACATTGCACAAGTTGTGAAGACATCGGATAATGGAAATGATGTGGAGGACCTTGACATGCAGAAATAAAGAGGTTATGATGCCATTGTAAAAGGCCTTGATCAGGTTTCATATGGATTATTGTGCACAGATCAGGTCACCAGGTTTTCATGGTGATGAGGATATGTTGGAAAGGGTCCAAAAAAGATTCACAAAGGTTGGTAGTGGTCTTTGGAATGTGGAGTATGAGGACAGATTGAGAAAATGTAAATTGCAAAGCCTTGTGAATAGGAGGAAAGGGAGGGGGCGGGATATGATTGAGACATATAAGCTAGTCAAGGATTGTTATCAGGTTGACATGTAAGAGATTTTTCATAGAATGAGAGCTGTATAAAGAGACTGTGAGTAGAGAAGTGAGGAGAAGTTCTTTGCATGGAGAGTTGCTGGTGAGTGGAATGCATTGCTTGAGTGTGTTGTTAATGTAGATGCATTGAATCATTTTAAGGCATGGTTGGATGAGCATTGTGTGCAATAGTGTGTACCTCCCATGATAAGTCTCTGACTCCATGGAGTTTGAATGTTGATAATAATATATAATAATAATAATATACCAAGGTGGTGACAGGTCTGTGGTGAAGGTTTGTGGGTTACAAAGTTTAGTTGATAGGCAGAAAAGGGGAGACAATAGAAACTTTTAAGATATTACAGGGGTTTTATGAAATTAATCATTATCATCATGCATATCAAGGATTTAGGCCTAGTGTGGCCTGTTCTGGCCTTAGAAGTCATCGTTCAATCTTTTAAGAGGACTTCCTAGTTTTCTTTTTCCTAATGGCTTGTACTTCAAGGTTTGTTTTGATAAACTTTCTATTTTCAAAATTGATGCAAGTGAAATTTTTCAATATATGACAAATAGTCAGAGAATTAGGAGCCATATGTGGAAGTTGTCTAAGAGTTAATAGGGGTGTGCAGACCAAATTTTTTGCATGGAGAGTGGTGAGTGGAATGGATTGCCAAAATTGGTTGCGAGTTCCTTGACGATAAATGGATTCAAGGAAAGGCATGATAGGATTTGTGTGTATGATGGTTGATTTGGGTTTTCCGTGATGAGTCTCCGGACTCCATGGAGATACCGTAGAATAATAATAATATGGAGAGTATAAAAGATTCATAGTTGACTACATTGTGTAATTCAGAAAGTCATAATGCTGGTGATTATCATAGTACCCATCTATAAAAAAAATGGAAAATAAAACCAAATGTGAGAATTGTGGTCAAAGTAAGATTAAAGCATACTTAGGAGGTTAAGTAAAATTGAGGAAGAGAAACTCAGGCAAGAACAAGCTGAGTTCAGACTGGATAGAATTTCCAAGATAAGATTTTAATATTAAGACAGTCAAGAAATCAACATGAACATAAAAGGGATCCGTATTTAAGTTATGTGGATCTGGAAAAAAAAAAAAAGGTGTCAAAATAAAAGCTATTCAAAATTCTATTTATGTGGTGTAAAGAGAATATTATAGAGAGCAATTCATATTCTGTATTGTTAGCATTTAGAATCTCAATTCTAAATGCTAACAATAGATTTAACATATCAGGTGTAAGATAAAAAAAGGTTTAACATATCAGGTGTAAGATAAAGGTGTACAATAGCTCATTTCCACTTTATTATCTGCACAAATCACATTAATGAAGCTAAGTGGCATTATACCTAATATGATGTATGAAAATTTGAACATATTCAGTTCTTGACTGTATATTCAGAGGATGTTATACTTACTCTTAAATAAATCTGTTTTAAAACAAATCAGGTGTAAGATAAAGGTGTACAATAGCTCATTTCCACTTTATTATCTCCACAAATCACATTAATGAAGCTAAGTGGCATTATACCTAATATGATGTATGAAAATTTGAACATATTCAATTCTTGACTGTATATTCAGAGGATGTTATACTTACTCTTAAATAAATCTGGTATAAATCTCTAAATTCAGAGGTGCTTAAGGGTCAAAGCTGTATAACTGAGAGGAGACTGCATAGCCTTTAAAGGAATGTGGAGAACCGACCAGGGCTTCTGACCTAATGTCCAATCCTCACCTTCTCGTGGTGCACCCTATTAGGTATCTACCTGGATACTGAATGAACAAGGAAGGGCTGGCAATTTGGGATTTAGCCGACCAAATTGTATTCTTATCGGCTTAAACCACAATATTAAATGATGGTACAACATGATAGAATTTCGTGCCGGGTGGGGCATCGCCCGGTTAAACAAGGGCCCCCGTTGTTTTCGCCAGGGAACCAGGGCGAACAGCGAAAATTCAACTAC
Organism: Typopeltis vanoorti; assembly: GCF_054136105.1. Taxonomy (NCBI): domain Eukaryota; kingdom Metazoa; phylum Arthropoda; class Arachnida; order Uropygi; family Thelyphonidae; genus Typopeltis; species Typopeltis vanoorti. The sequence continues at coordinate 83,952,653 of NC_143555.1, read as the reverse complement.
TGGAACAAATCCTAAAACACACTCCAACTCAATATCACCAGAATTGAAGATCAATACTATCAACATAAGAAGCCTGAATGGCAAAGAAATGGAGCTAGCTGAGGAATTAGATAAGTACCAGATCGACATAATAGAGGTGACTGCAACAAAAAAGACCAAAACTGGTGAGTTCTTTCTGAGTAATAAATATAAAATGTTATATTCAGGCAATGATAATCAAGGAAAAGAAGGAGTAGCCATAATATTCAACACTAAATACGAGGCTAATCTTCTTGAATGGCAAGCAATTTCAAGTAGAGTGATGTGGCAAATATCAGAATGGGGAACTGGATAATGAGACTTATTTGTGTCTATGGTCCCACAGAAAGTTCTCCTAAGGTAGAAGTGGAGGAATTTTTTGAGGCTTTAGAAAAAGCAACTGACACAATGAAAAGTTGAAAAGTGTGGCAGAATTATTTTGCCACACGAAATGAAAGACTTCGAGCAATGAACTCTAGATTCAGCCAGCCTAAAACCCAAAGTCGGGCTAAGATATGTTGATGATATTTTCTCCATTTGGTCCCACAACTGCAAAACATTAAATACATTCCTGAGCCACCTGAACAAACATCACAAACGTATCCAATTCACCGTTGGAATCGAAAACAACAACTCTCTTCCTTTTCTAGACACACTTGTCACATGTTTTCCATCAGTACTTCTATACAGTACCTCTGTATAGAAGCACTGAATTAACTAGTGTGTCAGTAAGGTGTAATCTGTTTGTAATTGTATACTTGTTATCAGTCTATAGTGGTTTTAATTTTTGGGGGGCTGTTGTTGCTTTTGCAATTTTTGTTCTAATATCCTGTTTTGATCTTCCTTCTGTATTAAAGATAGGTATTTAAACTGATTAACTTCTGTGGGTGTATCCTCAAGTAGGATTTTTTTCAGTTTCTGTTACAGCACTTCCTTCTTGGTCAGAAGCACAGATATTTGTCATTGTTTTTGATTTTTGGTATACTTATGATTAAGCCTTAAGTCATATTTTTTTAAGAGTATAAGCTAATTTTGTGGTGATTTCCTGAATATGTGATTTGTTTTCTGCTAGAAGATCAATATCATCAGCAAACTGCACATAGTTTATTCTTTTTCTATCATCACTCCAATTTCATTTTCTGCTCAACTTTCATTACTGCTCTGTCAAATACATTGAACATTATCAGCTACATAACTAATTAGAGTTTCAGCCCATCAAGTATTACAATTTTGGTATCAGAATTTTGTAACAAAAGAAACATGTTGATATTGTAAATACCATAAGTATAGATTTTTTCTATCACAAGAGAATATTTATTTTTCTGTATTACTTAAGCAGATGTATTAGAAATGATCCTTTTTTCAAGACAACACGATATATTGTTCTTGATAAAGAGATCAAAAAATCAGTGTAAATTAGCAAGGAACTAATATTTACTTTTAGATAATTAGTTGCATAGTAAATGGAAAAAAGTAATTACTAAAATAAAGAGCCAAAAGGCTTCAAAAAAGTAATTACAAATAAATATTTGTAACTACTAATAAGAGTATCATTTAAATTTTACAGAAATGGTTATTATGGTGGAGAATGGACTAGTTTCAATTTTGATCAACTGCTGAACTGGATAGAACAGCATAAGGTAATTTTAAAATAATAAGAATATAGAAGTTGAAATAAATTACAATGAACTCTATATTATCTGAACCTCAATCATGTACTTTTGGTACCTTGTATAATTGAATTACAAATTTTTAGTACCATATTTTGCCAACAGAAGTGTGATGTTCCCAATATCAGTTGTGATTCATTTGTTTTGTGTGTGTGTGTATAGGCTGTTAAGGGAAAATCGCTTTTAATTTTTCAGGAAATGACGACGTATACTAGAATATTAATTAAAAAACTTTAATCAATACCTTCCTATATTTTGGCAATGTTACATTGCCATCATCAGGGATCACAAAAACAATGATATGTGTACGCAGGCACTAATACTGAGCAAATGAGGCTGAATAAAGGCAACAGAAGTCGGGTCTAGAGTCCTAAAGGGTGTCCCTAGTAAGCTAAATTGGGCTGACAATCTTAAAATGTATACTTCCCAAATTTGAGGCAGTCTCGTGCACCCAAATTTGCTGATATTTGGAAAGTTCTTCAGAGTTAAGGCACATTTGATGACTAGTCTTTCATACTTGTATTAGTTTCAGTGTAATAGAGTGGCCTTCTTCCAGCATATCCTGTTGTGGATGTCCAAGAATGTTCAGCAAGTGCTGAGTGGCTATTCGTGGAACTGGATGTGTTCCTTGTGTTCGGATATCCTGATATTAGCTGTCCTGCCTGTTTGCAACTGCAAGGGACTTAGTATGTCCCTTGCAGTTGGTTGTAAGGTATGACAATAACTGGTTGACACTGTTATCCCAACTGATTAATTTTGCCCTGTTATATAGGGTTTTTATAATCCCATATTGTTGGGAGTGGGGATGGTGTGACTGCTGGTGAATGTATCTATATGTAGGTTTTTTGTAAACTGAGAATGCCACGGATTCATCAGGCTGGCGTGTAATCAGAGTATCTAGGAATGGGAAATGTTGTTTTCCTTTTCCAAGGTAAATTGGATCCTGGGGTGTTGATTGTTTAGGTGAGTTAAGAAATTGTGGAGTGTATCCAGGCCAAATGGAAAAGACATCATCCATGTAGCATAGCCAGACAGTGGGATTATGTGGGGCAAATTTAAGTTTTTTTCTTCAAAGGTCTCCATAAAGAAGTTGGCTGGGGGGGGGGGGATGAAGAACCCATGGCAGTCTCCACTTTCTGTTTGTAGAATTTTCCTTGCCAAATGAAATAGACTGAGTTCATGGTGAACTGAAATAGGACTGAGATATTAGGAGGAAATATGGCTTGGATGAGGTCTAATGTATCTTTGAGTGGGACATTGGTGAATAAGGAGGAGGAGACATCAATTTCTTGGAGTGTGAGGTTTTCTATACTGGCTTTAAAGTGGGCTGAGTGTTTTATGTGTGAAATTGTGTTGCCAGTATATTTTGTAAGCACTTTGGCTAATTTGTATGTGGATGAATCAGTGCCATCCACAATGGGATGTAATGGTACATTCTGTTTATGGATTTTTGGTAGTCCATATATCCTGGGGAGTCTAGAGTTATAAGGTTTTAGTCTGTTTGTAGCCTCCACAGGCCAAGAGGTAACTTTTTAAGGAGAGTATAGAGTGTTTTGATTTGTGTGATGGTGGGATCATAGTCTATACGGAGCTAGGTAGAACGATCTACAAGGAGGAGACATCAATTTCTTGAAGTGTGAGGTTTTCTATACTGGCTTTAAAATGGGTTGAGTATTTTATGTGTGAAGGTGTATTGCCAGTATATTTTGTGAGCACTTCGGCTAATTTGCATGTGGATGAATCAGTGCCATCCACAATGGGATGTAATGGTACATTCTGTTTATATTTTTGGTAGTCCATATATCTGGGGGGGGGATATCTAGAGTTATAAGGTTTTAGTCTGTTTGTAGCCTCCACAGGCTAAGAGGTAACTTTTTAAGGAGTCTATGGAGTGTTTTGATTTGTGTGATGGTGGGATCATAGTCTATAGGGAGGGAGGTAGAACGATCTACAAGTAAAGAGGCAAACTTACCTGAGTAATCTGGTTGGTTTAAAACCACTCTGGCATTTCCCTTATCCACTTTGGTAATTATTATTCTGTTGTTGCTTTTAATCTCTTGCAGAGCTTCAAATTCTTTTTTTGATAGGTTGGTTTTTTGGTGGTTTGGCTTGAGTGAGAACACTGACTACATCCAGTCTGCTGTTGTTGGCAAGGTTGCGGATACCTCGTTCTAGTCTGCTGTTAGCAATATGGTTGGCAAGGTTGCGGATACCTCGTTCTATTTGTATCATTATTTCCTATGCAAGAATTGCAAAGTTATGGGCCATGTGTGAGCGCATTAGTTGCTTCACTGCATCTCCAAGAATTAAGGACAAATTGGTAGTTTGAACTCTTTTAATTTCCATCCCTGTAATAGAAGTGTTCCAATTAAACTATATTGAAGTAAGTTTAAATGCATGAACACTCATGTGAAATGTTTTTTATTTTGTTTATGCTTTTGAATGTTAAATGTAATGACATAAATATTATTATATTTTTAGCATGGTAAAGTTTTGGTTTGAAAATAAATTTCGTTATGTTTCAATTTTCAAAGATGCTACCTTTTGTATAAATCATGGCATCCTAAAAAGACTTTGACCAGCGATGTGACTTATTTATGACTGCTGAAAATGTTTTTGCTTCTTATTATGTCAACTGTAAAAGACAAGATATTTATTTAGAGTGTTGAAAATAAGTGTTGAGCATTATGTTTTGTGTATGTTGCCTGCTGTTCTCTTTTATTTACTGTTAAGATTTTGATTATGAATTTAGACCTCACACGACAAAAAAATGAACAGTGCAATTACACATGTACCTGTAAAAAGCATACAAAAGATGTAACATATATCTGTAATAAACATCCATGGCATCAATAATATTGATATAATTTTTGAAGTTATTTTTTATATACATGTTTAATTTCACAAATTTTTGTGGGACTTTTCAATCTTTCAATCTGTGTTTTTTCTTTTCCCCATCTACTTACTAAACATATCTCTTTCACTCTCAAATTCTGTTCTTTTATTTTGCTTATTTTCTGAAAATAGTTGAAAAATGAACTCATTTGTTTTGTTGTACTGTTATTTGTCAGATCATGCTTTTATTTCAAGGGTAGTGCAGACTGATGTATCCAACTATCGACCTATCGGTATCTCTGGAGTGGTGGTGGTGAAGATTTTGGAAAAAGTTGGTGTTAGGGCTCACTTTCAGAAATGGGTTGACAGAGAATCTCTACTTTGCAATGAACAGCATGGGTATACTAAGGGGAAAGTTATGTTTGAGCAACTTGTTCACATTCTGTAATGTTACCATTGAGTTAGACAAGAGGAATGGATGCACCATTATACTTTTGGATTTTGCTAAGGCTTTTGACAGAATACAGCATGGAAGACTTGCATAAATTGAACAATGTGGAATTGGATTATAAAATATTGGCATGGATAAGAGGATCGCTGACTGACAGATATCAATAAGTGATATATGGGGAGATGTCAAGCCTGCAAGATTTAAGGTACAACCAGTGGTGTACCACAAGGATCAGTCCTTGGTTCATTATTATTCAGTCTTTACATTAATGACATTGGGAAGGAGTTGGCAGGAGACATACAGCTATTTGCTGATGATGCAAAGATAGACAGCGTAATCAGGAATGTGGCTGGGCATTGAGTAATTGCAGAATGAGTTGAATAGGCTGTCATTTCAGTATTAGTAAATGTAAAGTCATGCACTTTGGTGTGGTGAGATATTCAATGTCATATTATATTGGTGGAATTATGATAGAAGAAACCAACCAGGCAAGGGAACATGGAGTGTCAGTAGATAGGAAGTTGATGTTCAAGGATTTGAATGGCTCATCCTCAATCCAAGTAGCATCCAGAAAAGAAGAACTTGAACAATTTTTTTCAAACAGGAATATGGATACATACCAGGAAGAATAGAAAATTAATTTGATAATGATCCTGTTGCTCGCAGACAACAAACATAAATTTAAAATAACAAGACTATAGAAAACTAGTGACTACCTGTGTCATTTACTAATGTATTTATGCCCCCCCCCCCTTTTTTTTTTATCCACCAGAGGTCAGGCAATGGTGAACAGTTGACCAAAGCAGTTATTCTCCCGTGTGTGTGTGTGTGTGTGCGTGTGCGTGCATGCATGTGCATATATACAGGTAACCCTCATATAACGCAGAGGTTAGGTTCCATAGAAATGCCGCGTGATATAAATCGCGTTATATGAGACTCAAATCACATAGAAAAAGTAGGGTTATGTTCCGAAATCGTTTTTTTTTTTAATTATATAAACAACAGTGATATATCCAACAAAAAAATTTTTATTTAATTCAGGTAATTCATGTAAGTTAAGAAAACATATAAACTATGAAACAAAGGCATAGTATAAACTTATAAAAATTTTGAATTGTACGAAAACTTCATTGCACATGTGAGTATAAATGTTTTAGGCAAAACATTTATGAATTATGTGCAATGAGTAATATGTGCATCATTGCATACTTTGGCTGGTTTAGTTATCAAGAAGTCAGTAATAAGATCTTGCTTACCACTATGCTTCAGTTTTTTTGTTTTTTTTTTATTAAGTTCATAATATGGAGCTAAACAAATATTCAACTGTCTCGTGAATTTTCCGGAGCGCTCCATTGAGGGATTATCATGTGTAAAATAACTTCCTAACTTTCTTTCCAAGTCCAATCCTTCTGTTAATTTCTTTAAACTGAATTCTTTAAAGATTCATCAAAATCAGAATCTTCGGCAGAACTTTCCCCGCCATTTGGTTCGACGTCATCTATTAATTGTACCAGTTCCTCCTCATTTAAATCTATTTCCCCATCAATTAATTCACTAATTTCGTTTTCAACCATATCGCAAAAGCTTTCTAAGTGGCCATTACTATAAAAATAAATTTTTTACATAAAAAAGTATTACATATTGTATGTAACTCACCAAAAAATAAAGTGCTCAGATTGAGATTAACACACTTATGATTTTTAATGTGCTTTCCTGGCAGAAAACGAAGACAATTTTCAACAATAAATACTTTATATGGGGGTGGAAGGGATGGTGAAGCGCAATACATAGCCTCTCCCACTCAAATGTCAACTCACCTTCCCGTGGTCCATCCTGTTCTAAAAGTACAAACGAGGCACTGGTGACCGAGTATGGGCGGTATAACCTTAACACCCTAACAGAGTAAATGCTGTTAGATCTGCCTGTCCAGAGGCATTAGGTAGCAGCCCTACCACTGGACTTACCCAGCGATAGGTTAGTAACCTGCCCTGGGGAAATTCAAAATACTTTCAAGTTTCATGCAAAGAAAAACCGGACGGACTGTCAGGGAAAAGACCACAACCCAGGAAACGGTAAACGAAATTGGAAAAAGGAATACATAATGAAGATTGCAACATGGAATGTGAGAAGCATTGCACACAAAGAAGAAGAACTTGATAAACAACTAAACCAAGCTAACATAAAGATATGTATAGTAACAGAAACAAAGAAAAAACAAAAAGGTACAAAAGAAACAAACAACTATATACAAATCTACAGTGGGGTAAAAAAAGAAGAAAGAGCAAAAGTAGATATAATGATTATGGTACATAAATCCCTAAAGAACAATATTGTATATTACAACTATTTAAATGAATGACTAATAGAAATTAGACTCAAGACATTAAGAGGCCACATAACAATAATTGGTGCATATGCACCAGAAGAGGGAAAAGAAGAAGACAGTAATATATTTTATAAAGAATTACAGAATGCCATAGATAAAACAAACAAAACTGACTATTTACTGCTAGCAGGAGATTTAAATGCCAGAATAGAAAACAAAAAATACAAAACAAACATAGGTAAATTTGGCGAAGATACATGTAATCAAAATGGTCGCAGATTGCGCGATTTTGTCCTTTATAATAATATGAGAATAATGAATTCAATGTTTAAACACAAGGAAATACATAAATATACTTGGTCAGCCAGAGGATACAAATCAGTAATTGACTACGTTATCACAAATTTTAAATTAGCGGAGTTAATTTTAGACGTAAGAGCATATCGAGGCTTTGAATTAAACTCTGATCATTATATGGTATCAGCAAAAATTCGTTTTAAACCGAAGTGGCTAAAATCACACAGAATTGAAAATTCTTACCAGCCAAGCTACAAAATTTCTTCATTACAGGATCCTCAAGTTAGACTACAATATCAAAAATGCACAAACTTAAAAACAGAAACCACACATGAATCAAGTGACATAGAAGATGAATGGGAAAATTTGAAACAAATTCTCACAAAAGCAGCAACAGAAACCTTAGGAATAAAGCACAAATGGATTAGAAAAAGAGGACTACGAGACTGGAACAAAGAAATAGAAAATATAATAAAAACCAAAAAGGACAGTTACCAGAAATGGCTAAATTCCAAAACAATAGAAGCAGAAATAGAGTATAAAAGAAATAGTGCAATTGCAAAACGAGAAGTAAGGAAAAAACATAGAGAAAGATGGAACAATTTCGTAACAGAACTAGAAAAGGATTTATTTAAGCCACAACCCAAAACCTATAAAGTAATAAAATACATGAATAAAGAAATAAAAGAAAAGATAAAAATACAAACAATAGATTTAGAAAAATGGGTGACCTGTTTCCAAAATCTCTGGACAGATGAGAACAATGAATTAAAATTTTATAAGACAAAGTATGACCTAATAGAAAATATCACAATGTTTGAACTGAAAAATATAATAAAGAAGATGAAAAATAGGAAAACGCCAGGAGAAGACAATATAAATATAGAACTATACAAAAATGCAGGTGAAAAATTTAATGAACGACTTCTGAAATTTTTTAATATGGTTTGGATGTCCAGAAAAACCCCTAACTCTTGGAAAAAAGCACTGGTCATCCCACTCTATAAAAAAGGAAATAAAGACAATTGCAATAATTATAGGGGAATTAGCCTGCTGAATACAGGATATAAAATATATGCAGGAATATTAAAAGAGAAACTAAGCAGCATTGTAGAAAACAAATTACTAGAAGAACAAGATGGCTTCCGAAAAGGCCGATCCTGCATAGATCAATTTTTACTTTAAAATTATTAATAGAAAAGAGAAGAGAATTTCAAAAAGAAACACATGTGGCGTTTATTGATTATGAAAAAGCATTTGACAAAATTAGTAGACAAAAATTGTTTAAAATATTAACCAATTTAAACATGCCAAACCAACTTTTACAATCTATTCAAGAAATATATACAGGAAATAAAATAGCAGTTAAATTAGAACACACTTCAGAATGGAAAGATATATCAAGAGGAGTACGACAAGGATGTACCCTCTCACCTCTGCTTTTCAATATATATATATAAATGAAATATTAACAATCTGGAAACAGCATAACCCATTTGGTATACAAATGACCCCGCAAATGAAGATAGATACACTACTATTTGCAGATGATCAAATAGTATTAGCTACATCAGAAGATGACTTACAAAGATCATTAAAATCATTAAATGATATCTCAAAGCAATATAATATGACAATATCCAAAGAAAAAACAAAAATAATGGCATTCAAAGGAGGAAACCCAATAAGAAGTAAAATAGTGATAGATAATAAAATACTAGAACAAGTAAACACTTTCAGATACTTGGGATGTGATCTATCATACGAAGAAGAAAAAGACATAGACACTAAAATATCAAACTTTGTCAAAGTAAATGGCATAATAAATAATATATTTAAGCCATCCCTGGTACAAAAACACACTAGAATCAGACTATATAATGTCTTGTCAAAACCAACTCTACTATATGGAAGCGAAACATGGACCATGAAAAGGAAAGATGAAAAACGAATTCAAACAGCAGAAATGAAGTTCCTCAGAAAAACAGCTGGATATACCAAGTGGGACCACAAAACAAATGAAGAAATCTTACAATCCCTGAAAATAAAACCAATTAATTACTACATAAGACAGTATAAACAAAAATGGCTAGAACATTCAAATCGAATGGACAACAGCAGACTACCAAAAATATTATACAGATACAAAATAAGTGGAAAAAGAAGAATCGGAAGACCAAGAAAGAGATGGCATGAGACCGGAACAGGCCACATGGCCTATATTCCATGTTAGGAAGAAGAAGAAGAAGAGAAATACTTTATACGGTAAACAATTAACGTACATGTGTGCTAAAGGATATTTGCCCTAATATAAATTCGCTACTTATAACTACATGCGCAATACAGGCAGACGCAAATTTAACGAAGAGAAAAGTTTGATTTTTATCTCACGTGGTGAAAAATATATGAAAAGATAAAGGGTTACTACAATTTGTAGACCGCGTTATATCGAAACCGCGTTGTATAAGTACTGCGTTATACGAGAGTTACCTGTGTATATATATGTGTGTGTGCGTGTGTGCGCATGTTCCCGAGGATGATGACCTTGATATAAAAGTCAACACTACCATGTTTTTCAGCAAGATGGTGTCTCAACGAGTATCCATAATGAATTTGTTGGATAATTCAATTTCATAACTACATCTTTCAGGCAGTATTACTGAAAGCAAAAAATGAAAATGCATATTTCCTTGCAATATAGCTCTAATTTTAAATACAGATAATAGATTAAACTGTATACAATAATTTTTATATTTCTAGTCCTTATAATTATAATTTGTTAATAAGAGGATAATATAAGAGAGACGTCCATACCATACTGTATGATTTATTTATAAAAAAAAAGGGAGGCATTATGGGTATACACAAAATTGTAATGAAACAATACAACCAGATATAATATTATCCAGTCACATAAATACTATATATGGCAGGAAAAATAATCTCCTTATCATTATGTATTTTTATTTTATTATTTTTTTAATTTTTCCCAAATTGCAGTTAGTTTGAAGGTTCATTTTTCGTTCATGAAGAATTTTATTCTGGATAATCATGAAATGGTTATTTGTTTGATCCAAATTAATTGCATATCTAAGTTTTAAGAAGTTCACTGTTTGTTCTAAATTAAGTTTTGTTTATTTGTAATCCTAATTAAATTAATTCACAAAATGAATGCTTATTTTCTGAACTTACAGTTTTCTTTTATAGAAAGCAAAACATACCTTTAGATGTATCATGCTTGTGATATTTATAATAATTTAGAATGTTATGCTCTTTTGATCTTTTCACTTCGGTTTCATCCTTTGGAGTCAGCCAAGTGATGATTCATGTTTATGCCATTTGGCTCTTCATGGTAGGCAGAACTGGGTATTCTTGGAACATGCTTATATTTTCCTACATTTGTGGTTTTCATACTTATAATATGATAGCACTAAGAATTTTATTATGTCATTTATGACCTTAATTATAGTGTCATGTCAGGTTAATAATTTGTATTTAGTCTGAAAAGTTTATGAAATGACTGTTGAGTGACAATTGAGAAGAATAATAAATTTTGCAACCTTTTTTTATTGCAAAAGTAAAATGAGTTACTATTTTCCTTATATTGATTAGAAAAATAGTAATAATTCATCAAAGCCATATGAAAATAGTTAGTGTTATAATAGCAAAATTCACCACCAGGGGCACTGTTTGATACCGAATGTAGATATAGTAATTTTTCTGTGTAAGGAGAAAATAGATGTGATCATAAATAACACATTTTTATTCACTTTCATTATTGCATTCACAGGCTGTACTGTTCAGTGTGCTGCCCTTCTGGTATGCCTCAAACTACATCCTTTGCACAGTGCATTCAATGGCAGAACACAGCTGGTCAGAACTGAGGTTGCACACATGCTGTGTTATGCTGTCTTTCAGCAATGGCAAGTTATCAGGATGATCCTGATAAACCCTGCCTTTGAGAAATCTGCACAGCCAGAAGTCACAGGGGGATCATATCAGGTGAGCAAGGTGACCATGCAGTGGGAAACACACATCTGATTACTCTGGCTTCCGTAAAATATTCTCAAAGAACCTTGTGTGCAGATCGACCAGTGTGCATGGAGTGGCCCTATTCTGCATGAAAATGACTGAATCCATTTAATTAGGATTACAGGCGCTGCTGTAGCTGTGTAACAACAAAATTGATCATATTGTGATACCTCTCAGCAGTAACCAGAAAAGTCACAGGACCTAACTGGCGAATGTCCTCAAAGAAGTATAGTCCAGTGATAAATGAAGCTCTAAACCCACACCAGACAGTAATTTTGGGTGAATGCAAAGGAATTTGTTAGTTTGCATGTGGGTTTTGCATAACTTGGTCATTATGGGTTATTCACAGCTCCATTCATGTGAAAGTGTGCTTCATCTCCCACAAAATCATCCATAGCTGCACAGCATCCACCTCTACTCAAGCAAGGAATGTTAAAGCGAATGTTAGTTGACTTTCAAAGTCCTACAGGTTGGTTCTTACAGTGCACATGCTGTATCAAGACACATGGATGTGCCTTACACAACTATCTTGAATGGGTAGAAATGCAGAATCTTCCTTATAATTTTCCAGACAGTTGTGTAAGGCACATCCATGTGTCTTGATACAGCATATGCACTGCAGGAACTAATACTCTTATTCGTGGCCTGCTTTACAATGGCAGTAGAAACTTCATTCACTTGTTGTGAACTGATTGGTTTGCGACCTCTGCCAGGTCTAACTCACAACGATCCTGTTTCTTTAAAATGATTAATCATTCATTACAGAGCACATGGAGATAATGGACCTTGTTGACATTTGCTCAGGCAATGAAATTTGTGGAGTGCAGCAACAGCATTGCAATTGTTTAGGGGAATCACAACCAACACGTAGCTTGGATTGGACTGGCTATAGACTTAAAAATGAACTGTTCTGTTCTGTTTGTTTACAAATGCCAGAAGTATCAGAAATAAGGGGGATGAAATGGTTTCAGTGATTGAGTTTTTTATTCTCCCCAGAATCATCGGAATAAGTGAAACATGGTTGAATGAAGAGGATATCGTAACGTGAATATAAATGGAAGGATACAGTATTTTTTGGAATGTGGAGGGTGGTGGTGATGAAGAAATGCATAAACAACTTGGATTAGTGAACAAAGGAAGGGTAATTATTATGGGTGATTTTAATTGGTGGTATAGATTGGAATGAAGAGATAGCATTTGGGAATAAGGAAAATGAATTTCTCGAGTTCTTGATAGATAACTATCTCAGGCAGCATTTAAAGGAGGGCATGCAAGGATCGAGAGTTCTAGATCTGATCATTTCATCAGAGGATGTAATTGTGAGAGGGGGGGGTTTCACACTTTTCTTCCAGTTGGTGAAAGTGATCATGAAGTAATCACCTATGTTGTGGCTAGTAATATGCAGACTCTTTGAGTAAAGGTTATATGTGGAATTATAATGCTGGTGATTATGACAAGCTTAGGTGACAGCTTGGAGCTATAACATGGAATGAGAAGGAGTTGACCAGTAAGGAAATAAATGCTACATGGGAAACTGACAGAAATACATAACAGCATCAATGTGTGAATGCATTCTGAAGGCCAAAAGGCTGAATAAGGTATAATGGATGGATGGATGTGGAACTTAAGCATGAAATCTGGAAAAAGAAAGTACTTTGGAGGAAGTACAAGATGAATAATGGAATAATCAGTCACATGAAGAGTATAAAGAGCAAAGATATAAAGAGTATAAAGAACCAGATACAAAGAGTATAAAGAACCAGGAGAGTGACTCAGTTAGTCAGGAAAACAAAAGTAGAGTATGAACCAAAATTGGCAAATCAGGCAAAGAAAAAAGCCTAGAGAGTTTTTTTAGATATGTGGCATCAATAATTCCCCCACTCTGTACTAAACCCATTGGAACACGTACAGCCACTTCCCAACATCCCTTCACAGTACACCTTGAAACCCACAGAACAAGTTTCCTTTCTTCCTCCGTCATCCCTGCTACTGCTGTACTGTGGAACAGTCTTCCCCCTGAGATATTTCCCAAGGAATACAATAATACAGGCTTTCAAATCGAATGTTAACAAGTTCCTCCTTTCCCATCCCACTACCATGTACGGTACTGAAGTACTATAGGTTGACCAGCCAACCTCTCGTGTATGGGCCCAACATATAAAATAATAAAAAAAAAAAAGTAGAAGGAAGAATGGTTATGGTAAGATGAAGTTAATGAATGAAAGTGGTAGAATGGTACATGCTGCAGAAGACATTGTTAAGGTATTCAGTGATCATTTTATAAGGGTGTTTCATCCTGATCAGGGTGGAATCATGAGGAAATTAAGTGTAGAGCACATAGGAGGGAATGGCTTAATTGTGAGTGAGCAGGAGGTATTTGAGGAAGTAAATAACTATATTATCATGCATCTTAAGGGAATGTTCCAGGGCATTGGCATGTCTATTTAATAAAAGTCCTACAACAGTGCCAGTTCCAATGGAGTGGAAGGAGGGTAAAATTGTTCCACTGCATTAAGGTAGTAGCTTCCAATTATAGGCCAGTCTGTATATCAAGATGTGTGGTGAAGGTACTGGAGAGATTGGTGAGAAGTAGGGTACAGAAATGGGTTGATAACAGTAGTATTCTCTGTGGATATCAGCATGGGTTTGTTAAGGAGAGATCATGTTTCACTAACTTATGTGCTATAAAAATGTGACAAATACCTTGGACAGGGGAGATGCATATATAGTGATATAATTAGATTTTACAAAACTTTTGGTAGACTACCACACAACAAGCTCTTAAATAAATTAAAAGAGATGGGATTGGATAACAGACTTCTGAGTTGGATCAGTGACTGACTGTCGGATAGGTATCAGAAAGTTGTATATGGGGATGTGATATCCTGAAAGAGAAAGGTCACTAGTGGTGAGCTGCAGGGATCAGTTTTGGGGACCATTGTTGTTCAATTTATATGTTAATGATATTGGGATGGGTTAACTAGTGATATGAAACTGTTTACAAATATGCAAAACTGGGGAGAGCAATGCAGAGTCAAGCAGATATTATGGCCTTACAACAGATTACATGAATAGGACTTGAATAGATTACATGAATGGGCAGGAAGTGGAACTGTCAGTTCAATGTTGCAAAGTGTAAGGTTTTGAGATTTGGTAAGCAACGATGGGATGCAAAGTATACACTTGGTGAAGAAACTTTAACAGAAGTAGAGGAGATGAGAGATCTAGGAGTGATGGTGGACAAGGATCTGAAATTTAGGGGTCACGTTGCACAAGTTATGAAGATGTCACATCAGATAATGGCAGTGATGCGGAGGATCCTGACTTGCAGAAATAGAGGTTATGATGCCATTGTATAAGGCCTTGATCAGGCTTCATATAGATTATGTGCACAGATTTGGTCACTGGGTTTTCATGGTGACGAAGTATGTTGGAAAGGTCCAGAGAAGATTCACAAAGGTTGTCAGTGGTCTTTGGAATGTGGAGTACGAGGACAGATTGAGAGAATGTAAAGTGCAGAGCCTCGTGAATAGACGGAGGAGGTGATATGATTGAGGCATAAAAGCTAGTCAAGGGTTATTATTGGATTGACATGGAAGAGATTTTTCATAGAATGGAAGGTGGGGGGGGGGTTGTTGAACAAGAGGCCATCGCTGGAAACTGTATAAGGAGGGTGTGAGCAGAAGATTCTTTGCATGGAGAGTGGTTTGTGAGTGGAATGCATTGACTGACTGTGTTGTGGGTATAAACACATTGAATCAGTTTAAAGCATGGTTAGATGAGCATTGTGTGCAGTAGTGTATCTCCCATAATTAGTCTGACCCTAGGGAGGTCAGATGTTAATAATAATAATAGTTCACAGCTATTGAGACCCTTAGTGTACTTAACAAGAAAGGGTGTTAGATTCAGTTGGAATAACATTCAACAAGGAAGGAAAAGATTTTTAACCAGCAGACTTTTTAGTAGGACATTATCAGCTCCAGAACCGAACTATTTGACTTTAGAAAAAGTGGCACTAGTGATAATCTTTCCTTGGAGAAAATTTAGATACTTGTTGTTAGGACAACGTATTAAAATAAGATCTGATCACCAGCCTTTGTCATTCCTAAGTACTATGAAAGATAAAAATTAACAAATAATTAGATGGGCACTGGAACTACAGGAATATAATATTGATATGGCTTATATTCCAGGAAAAATAAATATAGTAACAAATTACCCATTTAGATCTTTAGGATCTGATAATGATTAATCATCTAGGGATAACCATTTGAATCAAGATGAAGAAAGGTCTCAAATTCATATTATTGGTGAAGTGAATAAAAAATATAACTCACAGATTTGGAAAAGGATCAGATTATTCAAGCTCAGCAAAATAATCCTGTACTAAAAACTATTTATGATGCAGTATTGAGAAGTGAGGCTCAGTTAGATACATTTTATTAACCCTGGAAAAGTTATTTTTGGATAAGGATGGGTTACTCCTATCTAGTTACTCTTAACAATGGAAAAGTAAAGTTGAAAGTGAAAATATTGGCACCAGCTAAAATGATTCCTTGGATTATATACGTTTTTCATGATTCCGACTCAGCAGGACACCAAGAATTTTCTGGAACTTGACAAAGAATAAAGGATTGTTATATCTGGAAAGTCATGAAGAACGATATATTCACATATGTAAAATCATGCCATAAATACCAATTAAGATCACCTTTCAGAAGAAAACTTCCCTGCTGCCATTTCCTAGTCTGACATGACCTTTTCAGGCTGTTTCTGTAGAAGGTCCATTGCCAACTATAAATAAAGGCAATAAGTATATGCTAGTAGCCATAGGGATGCCAACTAGATTTCCTGAAGCAGTTGCAATGAAGGATCAAACTGCAAAGACTATTGTAAGAAAGTTTTTGAAAATGATTAGTTGTAGATATGGGACTCCTGGGACCTTTCAGATTTAGGAGCAAATTTTACATCTGAACTCTTATTACAATTTTGTAAATTGTTAAATGTTAAGAAGATTTTTACTGCACCTTACCACCTTCACTGTAATGGTATATGTGAAAGACTGAATAAAGATATAAAACAGATACTTTTCAATCTGGCAAACACTCAAATGAATGATTAGGACACATATCTTTCACAAGCATTATTTGTATGCAGATTTGCTACTGCTATCAAAGAAAAAAACCATCTTTTCTTTATATAAGTTTGATCCAATATTTCCTAATGAACTTGTTTTTCTATAAATTTTCCATGACTCATAGGTTGATATGAGTGATAAGTAAATTAAGTTCACAAAAAACCAGACTGTGCATTAATTGTTTCAGGAAATATAAATCATTCAGACCAGGAGATTTAGTATTGTTGGGTAATAAATCTATTGTAAAAAAGGTAGGAAAATTAGGAAAGAATACTTTGTTTCCATACAGACCAATTTTCTCCTGTAAATTTTAGAATTCAAGATGCAAGAAATCCTAGTAAAATTGTAAATGTACACTCTGATAGGGTAAAAAGGGTACTTTTTAGGATATAGAAATTAATTATTTTAGGTGAAAATATGAATAAGATATTGAAGATTTTCCTGATACTAATCATAAGTCATGTTCACAATCAGATAGTATGAAGGAAAATAATTTAAAGCCTCATAATTCAAATATACAGCAAGGGAAGAAATTAAGAAAATCTGGTAAAATGAAACCTAATCTTACAAGAAATTCTACAAACCCAAAATTACATAATTCAGAAAATGTACAATATCAGAGGGATATTAAGCATAACAGAGAATCTAATATGGATAAAATAGTGGTGTAGTATTATAGATTAGTTAACTTAGAATTCAGTAAGCCAAAAGAAAGTAAGTACCTCAAATTTAGTTAGAGAAGATAACAAATCTCAGCCTTTAGAATTTGATTGTGATAGTGATGATTCTGTAACATTAGAACATAATTCTAGTAATTTAGAGAAATTTTTGAAAAATGCAGAAATAAAATATGTAGATAAAATGAGTGGGAAGATGATTTAAAATTTCCAGTTGTTTCTGAATCAAGTAGTTCTGATACTACCCATTCAGAAATTGCAAATAATGAATCATCACTGAATGCTCAACAAGAACCTCACTGTTTTAGATCTAGGCATAAGCATCAAAAGAATTGTAAGTTTTTTTATATGTATACTTAGAAATTTTTTTTTTATTATTTTCTCCCCAAAAAAATTGTTAGGAGAAAGATGAAACTAATATAAAAGTAGTAATAACTTACAATTATGAATCTTTTCACAATTGTTTCTTTACATTAGTATTTTATTAATTTTCATTTCCTAACAATGTTTTATATCTTTAGTTATCTTAAAATGAAACATAAGATATGTGGGATTTATTGTATTTACCAGATATCTGACAGTTCTAATAATTTTGATGATTATGTATTGTAATTCATATTTGTTAAGTGTACTGTGATATTTGTCATCGTAAAGACATTCTCTTTTTGCGAATGATGATAACGTGTCAGCCATTACTGACTTCTCGCTTGCTGCATAGTTGAATGAGTGTGTATGCTCACCAAGGAGGTTGATGAATGATTGACAGCTGATATATATTTTGATGATTCTGTATTGTAATTCATGTTTGTTAAGTGTACTGTGATATTTCTCATCGTAAAGACATTCTCTTTTAGCGAATGATGATACAGTACCTGGATTATGAGAGGAAACAAGAAGAAAGAATGGAAGTTTCAGAGTGCAGACCAGAGAATACTGTTTTAAGAAGTTTTTAAGAAAACTTGACAATTGGAATATATTAATAGAGTATTCCAAAAAGGATATCTTAGTAAGGTGAATCCTTAAACTGAAAAAGTGAGACTGTGACCAAGTGAACAGTAAATAAAAGGAGATATCAAATAGATGTTCTATTTTAACGCTTGGAGAAATTCAAAATGGAAAGTTTCATCTTCTGTCTCAAGAATGCCAGTGATATTAATTATTTTATCAGAACAAGTGATGTAATTAGAGACATCTGGAACAGTAAAGTGGCTTTAATGAAGATCTCTACTCCAATACATGTTTGTTTATAAAGTAGTAAAATAATTTTTTTTTCCCCTTTGGTAATAAATTTGTGATTTATGCATCTTGTAATAAAACTGCCTGAGGTAAGAATATACTGTAACAGTGAACATGAATGGAACAATATATGTGAAATAGGAAACTGCATAGTCTTAGGGAAGTTAAGAAGTTTTATATTTTGAGAAAAGGCCTGATAAAGAACTGACTAATTAACATTTATTGTTTTGGGAAATTGTTGCAAAAAACAAAATGTTTTGTCTAGTCAACAGATTAAATACATGTGAAATCAATAATAGAATCAGTCAGTGAGTGTGAGTGACTTTATCCTTTAACCACGCTACCGGCCAAGAAGTCTATAGACATCAACGTTATCATGGATGCGAAGTGCGTATTAAAATTGTAATACCATTGATATTACATTGAAATATATGATGGATACGAAGCGTATGTTGATGCATATTTGATCCATAATGGCCGGTAAGGTGTTAAAGATGAAGCAAATCCTAAAGTATAGTTTTAATTTAGAAAGCCTTGGATCCAATTAGTTTTATAGATATTAATTTAATTATATTTACCATGTATATAGTTTTATTTAGTTTCATTAAATATATATTTTTTTATTTGGACTGGAGTCTATCATTTCCTGGATTCTAAAAGAAATGAAGTTAAAAGTCATTGTACCATTTGGGTTGAACGCTTGTAAAATTAACTTAACACTCAGTGTAAAATCAATCTCTTTAAAGAGAAACAAATTGCACAGTCTCATGAGAACAGGAAGTATATTGGAAAATCCCCCCCCCCCCGGTTATGCTTATTTAAATGAGACATGATCCATTTTCTAAGATCCATGATCCATCTTAGTGGACATTTTTAGGGATATCTATAAGCATTTTAACACCGGAAGTGTTAGGTAAACAGCTATATTTTTGAATATATTTTGATATTTTATGATTATTATTTGTTCTGAGTGCCAGCGTTTTCCGGCCGTGACTACTGCAGACCATTAAAATTATACAGGTATGTGATATATAAAATTAAATAGGTATATAATGTATATGTATTAAATTCTTTGATTATTTTTTCATTTTTGTATTATTTCTCAAAAAAAAAAAATCTAGTGGAATACCACTTATCTGTAGAACCAGGGTCGTACTTATAAACAGATGCACGAGGCTCTAGCTGGGACCACAAAAAATTAGGGCCAATTTAAGGGGCCCTGGGGCACTCTTGCCTCAGGGTCCCACCAACCTCAGGAAAAGTGTAAGTATGGCCCTGTGCAGAACTGCAGAATACAAATTATGAAATACTCAGGGTGGGCTCAAGAGCTTGTTTTTCATACTTATAGGGTTTAAGCGATAAGAACCTATTATGGTAACAGTTTTGTAGATTGGTAAGTAAAAATTTGATAGTCCAGCCAATTGGGAAACAATACTCCATACACTGAAGTAATTCTGTTTCAGGTTCTGTTTGAAGTATGCATGCTGCTACTACTAAATAATAATAGTCTGTATTTGAATCCACTTTTAACCATAGGTATTCTTTCGAATTGAGAAGAGGGAGAATGAAATAGCAATATATTAACAGATGTTCAAAGGACTAAGTTCCTTATTTAAATTCTAATTTATAGCTTCATTAAATTTTAATGAGCAATTCAGTTTTCTGTGTTATTGCATTGTTTTGTTTTAATTTGTTTACATTTCTGGTATAAATAATTTATGTGCTTATTTCCAAAGAATGTATCAGCAGAAGAAAATTTGGCAGCATCAGAAATTTTCACTCAGCATTTACAAGAAGGAGAGAGATTTTTGCCAACAACTGTCAATCCCAAAACAATATCAAATATTGTTCAGTTGTCTTTTGTTAGGTAATATTAATTTTTTTTTTTTTCATTGTTTCTTTTAAAACTTGATACTTGGGAAATGCACCATTTATGTTTGTTGAAATGAAAAATATGTATTAGTAGTTGTATACAGAAGAAATTTCTTCTTTTTTTTTTTTTTAATAAGTTCAACGTTCTTCACCATCAAAATATTAGAAGTTTTAATATTCTTATGATAAAGAATTTTATCCTCAGATGTGTGTATTATGTGTGTCTTCAAATCAAGTATTTGATTAAATGGCAGTAGGAAATTTTTGAAATTCTTTATTTCAAGCACTTACTTACATCTATATTGTACAATATAGATATACTGTTTATGTATAACTATAAAGTCATCCAGTGAATTTCAAATACATTGCTGTATTCAAATGTTGTGGAGTTAATTGGTAATTCATATGCAAAATGCACTTGAGCTTACTGTCTAATTTTGATTAATTCAACATTTACAAATAACTCCCCCCCCCCCCCAAAAAAAAAAAAAGATTAGTTTTCTCACTTAATTTTTCCCTCTTAGCTCTAAAATACATCTGACTTTTCATTAGTTATCTCCCTTAAAAAAATTTTTCCATATACTTTCAATAACTAAGCAAACCTCTAATACACATAATTAATCATAAAATTAACAAAGAATATGAGTTATTATGAGAATATTAGTGAGATCTAAACAAAGAGTAGGAAATGAATACCAGACAATTATTGGAAAAATTTGGAGAAAAGAGTAAAACATATGAGAATGCTAAGTACTTGTTGGATTTTTGTTCTGGACATGGATTGGTCATTACTAATACAATGTTCCAATAAAAAGATGTGCATAAATTTACAAGGAAAAAAAGACACAAGAAATAAGAAAAGTACTATTAACTATGTTATTGGGATATCTCATCTTCCTATTACCCTCTTTTACCTTGTGGTGTCGAGAGTTTATTAATCATCGGACTTCAAACTGTTCACAGGATAAGGTGATCAGCCTTGCGCTCCGGTGTATCCTATGTCCTGTAGTGTTGGGTTCTCAAGGCCAGTTTGCCTGTTTTGTGGGATGAAAAACCCCAGGATAAACTGGGGAAAAAATCCTACTGTCCACACCCAAGACTGACTAACTTGGCTATGGCTGAGGAAGATCCTTCATCTCCTCACATCACCGATGGGAATCGAACCTAGGATACTCCTTCCCCAGGCATATGGTTAACCACTAGGCTAACCGTGTGGACATATTGTGATATCTTCTAACTATATTATTGTGGTATCTTCACACTGCTTCACCTCAGGCATCCTGAGGAAGTAATCAACATTCATTTTTGGGCAGAATAAATATGAATATCACATTGCAAAGAAAAATATTTGTGAAAGTTTTTAAAAATAATCAAGTTGTTTTCAAAGGTAAACTGTAGACCCAAATATATTGGAGGGAAAAAAATGAAAGAGTTTGAAAATAGCAATCAAGCCTAACCTTGGAGTCTTTCTGGCAAACTGAAGAAAACATTTACCTATTCAGCTTGAGATGTGTGAAATTGTTTGCAAAGATAGAAAAATTCAAACCTTGTGGTGGATCCAAGAGGTAAAAGAGGCAGTCAGAAAAGAAGAAACTGTATTCAAAGCTCCTGCAAGCAAGTTAGCAGGCATCCTGAGGAATAAAGAGAAAAATGAAAGAAAGCTATTTATAAAAGTAATGAAACAAAAGTCATCATAAAACTTTGATAAGAATATAAAACATAAATATTATAAAGGTGGCAATGTTCTGCAGGCTAACTGAAAAAAACTTAGAGGAATAAATATTATAAAAGGAATCATAGAAGATAAAGGTTACATAAAAAATGAAAGTAAAGGTATCCTGGAGGTTGAGTATTTCCTTTGAAATATTGTTAAATGAAACAGGGAGTAACAGAATAGTGTTAGATACTATTCAAGAGAAATGTAGTTAAAAGAATACATTGATAATTGAGGTAGAGAAAAAGAAAAAAAAATCAGAAACTGGAAATGTGAAAACTCAACTAGAATAGATGATATTGATATTTGACCAGAAAAACTCAAATATGGAGAAAACTTTTACAAGTCATTACTTATTTCAGAAAACATGCACAGAAGTTCAAATTCCAGATGATTGGAGTAAAGCTTCATACATCAGTGTGTAAAATAAGATCTAAAATTGAATGCGAAAATTACAGAATTTCCCTGTTGAGTGTTCTAGATAAGATTCATGCAAATATACTTGAAAAGATGCTACAAAAAATTGTATAAGAACTTGGGAAACAACAAGCTGTGTTAATCAAATTGCTTAAATAGGAGTTGTCAGTTTCAGATTTTTACTTGGACAAATTCTCAAGAAATCATTGAAATATAACCGGGATCTGTTTGGTGGATCTGGAAAATGCACATAAGGTGCTGTTCAAAACCCTATAATTATGTGGTGCAAATGCATCATTATTACATGCCAATATATTTTGCCTTTGCTTTTAGCTGTAGTGGCTAAAGCAAAGGCAAAATACAGCTGTTAGCAATTAAAATGAAGATGACTTGATATAAAATCAGATATAAGACAAAGGATGTATCTCCACTGTTATTTATCATCTAAATCTATCACATGAAGGAAAAGGAAAATACCATTATACCTCTTTTCTCTATATAGAATAAGTTACAGGTGTATTGGATTTGATACACAAAAACTAGGTGTCATTAGCACTCTTAAAATAGAGCTTTAACAGTTTGCTTTGATTGAACAGGCTCAGAAGAATGTTTCAAACATAAGCTAACCATTTATAAAAAATAGCTACAACAGAAAAAAATTATCAGAATCATTCATAAGAATGCAACCAAAAAAAAAAAAAAGACCATAGCCATTTCCTTACAGAGGGGAAATATCTGAGAAAATAGAATACTGGAAAAATAAAATATTAATGCTGCATTCAAAGCTACCCACAAAATTAGAAAAAATGTTCAGCTGCTCTAAAGATTCTCTTCTTCCCCTTACCCATCCAGAGGTATATCTAAAGGGCTGTCGATGTGCAATATATAGCCTCTTGCAGTCAAGTCATCCCCAGCTCTGGTGAACATTATAAGCATTACCACTGCAAATATACATCTTCCCTAGTTGGAGAAAATGCCAGCTAGATCTCTAGAAGTAAATGTCTTTCATTACCTGGTGAAATACCACCACTTTGCTTATTAGAGACCTGAAATGGTTGCAGCCATGTTTGGTCGCTAGAGCAAGAGTTCCAATTTTTGTCTCCTCCACTCTTCGCACATGCAGTGAGAGTGATACCTTCAATGACATACCAATATTGCTGTAGGGGACCCGGACCCTGCCCCTACTTGAGGGTACAGCAGTAAAATGGTTCTGCAGGCCAGATGCTAGTTAGTATATGAGGCTGAAGTAGATAGTAACAAACCTGGAGGTTTCCTAATTAGCTAGTGAAAAATCTTGCAACCACATATTTTACCAGTTTGTGACTAAACAAAATTTCATGACAAAATTTCATGCCAGCTGGAGCGTCGCCCGGTTAAACAAGGCCCCCGTTGTTTTCGCCAGGGAACCAGGGCGAACAGCGAAAAGCCAGCTACTGGAACAAATCTGAAAACAAACCCCAAATCAACATCACCAGAGTTAAAGATCGGTACTATCAACATAAGAAGCCTGAATGGCAAAGAAATGGAGCTAGCTGAGGAATTAGATAAGTACCAGATCGACATAATAGGGGTGACTGAAACAAAAAAGACCAAAACTGGTGAGATCTTTCTGAGCAATAAATACAAAATGTTATATTCAGGCAATGACAATCAAGGAAAAGAAGGAGTAGCCATAGTATTCAACACAAAATACGAGGCTAATCTTCTTGAATGGCAGTCAGTATCAAGTAGAGTAATGTGGGCAAATATGAGAATGGGGAACTGGACAATGAGGCTTATTTGTGACTATGGTGCCACAGAAGGGTCTACTAAGGTAGAAGTGGAGGAATTTTTTGAGGCTATAGAAAAAGCAACTGACACAATGAAAAAGGAAAAGTTGGTCCTTGTTGGGGATCTAAATAGCAGAGTAGGAAATGATTGTGAGACATATAAAAATATTTTGGGAAAATTTGGAGAAAAGAGCAAAGCTAATAATAATGGCAAATATCTGTTGGATTTCTGCTCAGGATATGAACTGGTTATTACTAACACCATGTTCCAACATAAAAATGTGCACAAATTAACATGGAGAGAAGAGGCAAGGAATAAGAAAAGTCTCATTGACTATGTTATTGTTGATAGTGATGTTTTCTCCATGGTGCAGGACACCAGAGGGTACAGAGGATTTGAAATTTGAAGTGATCACTATTTAGTCTTGAGCAGGATAAAATTGAATTTCATATTGAAAAGAATAACATGTAAGAAAGTTTTAAAGCGAATAAAAGTTGAGCAGCTCTCAGATGTGAACTATAGACTAAAATACAGAAAGATTATTGAAAAAAAAATGAAAGAGTTTGAGAACAGGAATCAAACCTTGAAGATTCAGTGGCAAACTCTGAAGAAAACATTGATTGATTCTGCAGAGAGGCATGTGGTGAGGATGTCTGCAAGGATAAAAAAATCAGAACTCCCTGGTGGACACAGGAAGTTAAAGAGGCAGTGAAGGAAAAGAAGAAAGCATATCAAAAGTTCCTGTCAAATAAGTCAGCTTGTGCTCTTAGAGAATACAGAGACAAATGTAAGAATGCTAAACACTGTGTAAAACTAGCTAAACAAAAGTCATGGGAGGACTTTGGGGCAAGAATATAGAAAATAAATATCAAGAAGGTGGCAAAATATTCTGGAGGTTGTTGAAGAAGCTTAGGAATGGAGGAAAGAATGCTGTAAAAGGAGTTAGAGATGATAAAGGTGACATGAAAACAGGAGAAAAAGATATCCTTGAAGTATGGAGTAATTACTTTGAAAAACTGCTAAATGAAACAAGCAGTGATGACAGCACAGTTGTAAAAAACACTGACCAGGAATGCAATCACGAATACATATCCATACTTGAAGTAGAAAAAGCCATCAAAGGCTTGAAATGTGGAAAGGCAGCAGGAGTAGATGATATTCGACCAGAAATACTGAAGTATGTGGTATAAAAGTCTTACAGTGGCTGCACTGCATAGTTCAGAAGCCTGGACAGAGGGACGAATTCCCAATGAATGGAGAGCTCTCATAGTACCCATATATAAAAAAGAGAAATAAAACTGAATGTGAGAATTACAGGGGTATTTCCCTACTGAGTGTTCCTGGCAAGATCTATGCAAGTATACTTGAGAAACGGTTGAGAAGAATGTGGAAGAAAAGCTTGGTGAAGAACAAGCTGGGTTCAGGCCAAATAGAGGCTGTCAGGATCAGATCTTTACTTTACGACAAATAGTTGAGAAAGCATGGGAATATAACAAAGATCTGTATTTAAGTTTTGTCGATTTGGAAAAGGCATATGACAAGGTGCCAAGAGAGAAGCTATTCAATATGCTACAGTTATATGGTGTCAATGGGACATTATATCAAGCAACACTTAGTCTTTATTTGAGTTGTAAGTCAGCAGTTAGAAATGAAGGAAGTACAGGACGATGGTTTAATGTTAAATCTGTTGTGAGACAAGGATGTACATTATCCCCTCTGTTATTCATTATCTATATGGATCGCATTATGAAGGAAAGTGGTATTAAACATGATATCAAAGTTGAAGATGTTAATGTCAGCTCTTTGCTTTATGCGGATGATGTTATACTTCTAAATAAATCTACTACAAGTCTACAAGATTCTCTGACTAAATTGAATAACTGTTGTAATAGATATTTTATGAAGGTCAGCAATAAAAAGACAAAGACAATGAAAATAGGCTGAATCATTGAAAATGTCAACTGTGTTGTGAATGGAGAACCTGTGGAACAAGTAAAACATTTCAGCTACTTAGGCACGATTTTTACTGAAGAAGGTAAATTAAATATAGAAATAGATAACAGAATCAGCAAAGCTGGTATGGTGGGAAGTCAATTGAATAAATTCATATGGAATAAGAGAGAAATTAGTCGGGACACTAAATTAGCTGTATACAAGACAGTGTTCAAACCAGTTTTAACTTATGGATCTGAGAGCTGGGTCAGAAGTAAAACACTTGACCAAAGACTAGAGACTGCAGATATGAGAGTCCTGAGAAAGATTAGAGGTGTGAACAGATGGCATCAATGGCAATATCATATTAAAAATGAGGATATTAGGAAAGAACTTGGCATTGTCAGCATCCAGGAATGCATTAGCAGAGCTAATCTCAGGTGATATGGTCACTTAAATAGAATGGGAGAGAAAAGATTAGCAAAACAAGTGTTCTCTGCCAGGTTGGCAGGAAAACGACCCAGAGGAAGACCAAGATATAGGTGGATTGATACAGTACAAAGTGCCTTAAATGATAGAAATATAAGATCTGATAATGTTGGAGTCTTGACAAGTAACAGACTGATTTGGAGGAAAATTGTAGATAGGAAGTTAGTAATGATGTAATTTTCTCACTATCATATCCTGTACACCCCTTGAGGGTACATGGCAGGAATTTGATGATGATGAAAAATCCAACCAAAAAAATCAAAAGACAACAGAAATCTAAAGCAACCCAACAACACTAATTCTTACAAAAAAAAAAGTTTCCACATCCACTTCACCAACATCTGTGGCCTAAACAGCAATATAAATGATGTGCACTACCTACAGTCATCTAAACCAGAACTACTCTTCCTTTTCGAACTGCAACTGTCGACTTCAACAGCCATTGTCCACCTCACCTTCCCAAACTACACGTTACACAGCTCTTTCCACCACAAGGGTGGCACTTGTGCATTCGTCCGAACTGATATACCCTGCCAGAGACTACAAATCCTTGAATCCCCATTGTTTGATCTTCTTTGGCTCAAAATTTCTCTAGCAAATCAACCTGCCCCTTTTCATGTGCTCCTTCTGTTGCTCTCCAAACTCTGTCAATCACTCTGACCTCTTCAGTTTTCTCCCTCCCTCCCTCCCTCTCTCTCTCTCTCTCTCTAAAGCTTGACTTTCTGCAGTCTAAATACCCCAATAGTGAGGTCATCCTTCTTGGGGGATTTCAATGTCTACAACTCATATTAGCTCTCCTTCTCCAGTTTCACATATCAAGCAGGCAGGGATGCTGAGGTGTTCACCATCAGGAATGACCTATCTCAGATCATCAGTCTTTCTACCAGAATACCCCCCCCCCCTCCAATTTGCAAACACATTTGAACTCTTCCTAACAAGCTCCCCTTCCAGGTATTCAGACCACAACCTTATACAAGTCTCTTTTTTCCTCAGAACAACCTTCCCTTACCAGTTCACAGTCCCATTTGGCCCTACAAGGGTGCCAACTGGGAGGACCTCTGTGATTTCTGTTCCTCTTTCCCATGATCTGAATGCTACTTCAGTTCTTCTGATCCAAACACCTGCTCAGACTGAATAACAGAAATCATCCTCACAGGAATGAAGGCTTACATCCCTTATTCCACTCCAAATTCGCAGCCATCATCCAAGCCTTGGTTCTCAAAAAAATGTGGCAATGCTATTAAAGAAAATCCCTCTGCTTACCACAATTGGTTCAAGATCAAAACTCCAGCTGCCCTCTCTGCCTATACTGTAGCTCACGACAGTTACAAAAGAATCATCACAAGTCCAAGTCAGACTTTGCAAGGGTCAAATGCTGTGAACTCACCTCCTGCCCAAATTTCATCACAAAAACATCTTGCATTGATGACCTGGGCAAAGTTCTCTTCACTCCACGAAGAATGGCTCCTTTCATGTCTCCTAGTCTTCTTGCAAAAAGAAATATGAAGAATCCTTAATAACCTGAATACAAACAAGGCATCTTGTCCTGATGGTATCCACCTATTATGTTAAAAAAATTGTGTCCTAGAACTAACACCTATCTTGTATTGCCTCTTCAATCTATCCTATTCAACTGGCATCTACCCCACAACATGGAAATAGGTCCACATCTAGCCCATCCCAAAGAAAGGTGATAAAAGATGGTGGCGCTAGTGTCCTTGGTAAATGTGGCGGTCGAGTTTAGCTAGTCTAGAAAACGTGTTTTTAAAGTTAAATATAGTGTGGCTTTTTGTCACAAATTGTGCTGCAATTGTGTATCGGTTAGAAACAAGTGTCCTTCAGTGGTATTATTGTTTAGAACTGTGTTGTATATATTGTGCTTTCACTGCCGTTTGTTTCACTATATCAACGTGTAAAGATGGCGTCCAACAAGAAACGTACGTCAGCGGCGCACAGGACTTCTACTACTACAAGAAAGGCCAGCTCAGCGTTGGATTTTTCGCAATGGATGCGTTGCGGAAACTGCTATATGTATGCACCGAAAAATGTGAAGGATCTGTGGTCGGTCTGGCAAAATGAAAAGAACGAAAATGTCGACGTATGTGAGAAGTGTCGGGATAGGCTGGAGCGTTTAGGAATGGAAGCTGACATCGGGACCGTAGCGGAAGAACTTCGGCGGGAGTTTATGAAAATGAAAAATGACCTTCATCTTCATGAGGAAGTGGAAGTGATCGGTAAGGAGATACTGGAAGTTAAAGCGGAGTTTAATGTGTTAAACAGAGAAATTAGGACTATAGAGATTACTTTAGCTGAAGTAACTAGAACAGGATTACATATGGGTGAGTCTTTGGTGAATGATTCAGTAATAAATAGTATGGGAGTGATTGGGAGTCAATATAATAAAACCACAAGTGGCCTAGAAGAAATGAGATGTAGTGAGAGTGGGGGGGGTAAGTAATAGAGAGTTGAGTAATGAAGCTGGGAGAGTCATGCTGAATAGTGTAGAGAATGAGTCCATGAGTGTGGACTTGAATGAAGTTAAGAGTAGTAAAATATATGGTGATTCTATGATTAAGGGTATGGAGAGTGGTATGCATGAGGAGTGCTTGGCTGATGGGACAATAGAAAGAGTGGCTTTAGCAATAAAGAGAGGGCATGAAGCAGACAAGATGATAGTTATGGTGGGTACGAATGACCTGAGAGGTAGTATAAATCGGGTAGGAAAAGATTTAAGAACATTATTAGATATTGTGAAGAGGAAAAGTGTCAATGGGAGAATAGTGTGTGTGCTGCCTCGTTTTGACAATTACGAGTTAAGTAGACGAGCAATGATAATGAATGATATGATTGCAAGAATGTGCAGAAAAAGAGGTCTGGAGTTTGTTGATGTTTGGAGTGTGTTTGAAGGAAAAAGGCAGTTGTATGCTAGAGATGGACTGCATCTTAACATGGAAGGACATAAGCGATTGAAGAAGTTATTGTTTTCTGAACAGGTTGAAGTTATTGGGCAGGGAAACTAATATTGAAAAGGTTGAGTGTAAGAGAGAGAAACTTTAGCACTGATTGTGTATTTATTGATCCTTATAGGCTGAATAAATTGCAGAAGAGAGGGGATAAAAATCGGCATAGGACTACGGTAGTTAATGACTTATATATCAGTTCTAAAGCCGGTACAAGATCTAGAGGGAATCTGCAATTTTTGTATACCAATGCTAGAAGCATTCGAAATAAGAGAGAAGA
Source organism: Typopeltis vanoorti (assembly GCF_054136105.1). Classification (NCBI taxonomy): domain Eukaryota; kingdom Metazoa; phylum Arthropoda; class Arachnida; order Uropygi; family Thelyphonidae; genus Typopeltis; species Typopeltis vanoorti. The sequence continues at coordinate 83,922,540 of NC_143555.1, read as the reverse complement.
ATTTTTGGCATTAGTCAGTGAAATCTCACCAAAAGTTGTAGGCATTAGTGAAACTTGGCTGTCAGCAGAAGATGTGGTCACTGGAATTGAATGTGATGGGTACAGTATTTTCAGGGAGGATAGAGAAGATAGAACAGGGGGAGGAGTACTGTTGATGATAGCTGATGTGTTGCAGCCAAAGAAAGTAGTATATCATGATGATAGACATGTGAATAAGAGTTCATTTGAGGCAGTCTGGTGCGAAATAGCGACCAACGCAACCAAATATACAGTTGGATGCTGCTATAGGCCAGGGAGTACGGGGGGAGATATTGAATTCATGCATCAGCAACTTAGTGCAATGAGTGAAGGCTTGGTGATTATTATGGGGGATTTTAATTACGGTGATATCAATTGGAAGGAGGAAATATCACGTAGCAAAAAGGAAATGGAATTCATACATCTTCTACGAGATAATTACTTGAAACAGCACGTAACTGAAGGGACACGTGGTGTGAGAGTGTTGGACCTGGTTATTGGTTCAGAGGTTATATGCATAAGTAAGGTGTCCTCGTTACCTCCAGTTGGTGAAAGCGATCATGTGGTATTGACTTGGGAGGTTGCAAAATCTGTGGATTTTTCTATTAAGAAGGGGTATGTACGGAACTACAGGTTAGGCAATTATAACAAGCTTCGGAGTGAGCTTGCAGCTATCCCATGGCAGAACATATTGCAAGGGAAAGATGTTAGCAGTGCTTGGGATAAAATCAGCGGGTATCTGAGGAAAGCAATATCAGATTGTGTCCCCATGGTTAGGAGGTCAAACAAGGCAGGCATTAGATGGATGAGCAGTAGTATCAAGCTTGAACTGCAAAAAAAGAAAATGTTATGGAGAATTTACAAGGAGAAAGGCGATCAGGACACCCATGAGCAGTACAAGGCTCAAGCTAGGAAAGTTACCAGCATAGTAAGAAAAGCTAAATCAGATTATGAGAAGACCTTAGCCAAAGAGATCAAGGGTAATCCCAAAGAGTTCTTCCGCTATGTGGCAAGTAAGAGGAAGAATGACTTCGGAAGGATAATCTTAGTGGGTGCTGATGGTATTGAGGTGACAAAATCAGATGTAATAGTCGAGTTACTGAGTGATCACTTTTCAAAAGTCTATCACCCAAGTGAGGATATCTCTATACCTACAGCAATACCTAATGTGAGAATTGAAGCTAAAGAATCAGAGGTATTAAATATATTGCAAAACTTAAATGCAAACACTGCGGTAGGCTTAGATGCAATATCAGCTCGGGTGTTGCGTGAATGTGCAAATGAATTGTCAACCCCTCTCACCTGGATATTTAACTTAAGTTTGAACTCTGGTATGGTCCCTAGGGAGTGGAAGTTAGGCAAAGTGGTTCCTTTGCATAAGGGTGGCTCTAAAACTGCGGTATTGAATTACAGACCAATCACCATCTCAGGAGTAGTGGTAAAAGTATTGGAAAAGTTGGTTAAAGACAAAATTCAAGAATGGGTGGATCAGGATATGATACTCTATAGAGGCCAACATGGTTTTGTTAAAGGTAGATCCTGCCTTAGCAATCTATTAACTATTCATAATAGAATAACATCTGAGTTGGACAAAGGAACTGGCTACACAGTGGTACTTCTGGATTTTGCTAAGGCTTTTGACAGGATACCCCATAGAACACTGTTACGCAAATTGGAGCAGATGGGAATGGATATTAAATTGGTGATATGGATAGGAGAATGGCTCAGGGAGAGATACCATAAGGTGGTGTATGGAGGAGCCGAGTCCAGAATGAGGCAGGTGACCAGTGGTGTGCCTCAGGGCTCTGTGCTTGGGCCAATGTTGTTTAATTTGTATATAAATGATATAGGAAACGGCTTAAAGGGAGATATTCAGTTGTTTGCTGATGATGCAAAGTTGTGTAGTGCAATAAAAAATCAAGCTGATGTTGAAAGTTTGCAGGAGGATTTAAATAAGCTGGTAAAATGGGCAAAAGAAAATGGATGTCAGTTCAATGTGGAAAAGTGTAAAGTCATGCATTTTGGGATTAAAAGATTACCAGCTGTGTACTACATCGATGGAAAGGTACTCCAAGAGATTGATGAGGCTAGGGACTTAGGGGTATTGGTAGATAGGGAGATGAAGTTCAGAGGACACATTGCTAAGGTGTCCAAGATTGCACATAGGATTACTTGGTTGTTGAGGAACACACTGACATCCAGAGATAAAGAGGTTATTATTCCCCTTTATAAAGCATTGATACTTCCACATTTGGATTACTGTGCTCAGGTCTGGTCACCTGGATTCCTTGGAGATGAGGAGGCTGTGGAGAGGGTTCAGAGAAGAGTGACCAAGTTGGTGAGTGATATAAAAAATGCTCCCTACATTGATAGATTGAGAGCTTGTGGATTGCAGAGATTGGTTGATAGGCGAAGAAGAGGGGATATGATAGAAACATTCAAATTACTAAAAGGTTTTTATAGGATTGATGCAGGGGAAATGTTTCAGCTGTGTGAAAGTGATGGAAGAACAAGAGGTCATCTCTGGAAATTAAAGAAGAGTGTGGTTAACAAAGGTGTCAGAACAAGGTTTTTTGCCTGGAGGGTGGTGAATGAGTGGAATTCATTGCCTGACTTAGTTGTGAGCTCTTCGTCTGTAAATGAATTCAAGAAGAGATATGACAGATATTGTTTTGCTAGTTTGGGTCTCCCGCAATGAGTCTACTGACTCCATGGAGATACCCGTAATAATAATAATAATAATAATAATAAAAAAGTCAACCAACAAACTACCGTCTAATTGCTCTCACTTCTGTTTTCTCAAAAATTATGGAGAAGGAGGTCATCATCAACAACCAGCTCCTGAACTGCCTAGAGACATATCAGCTAATCAGTGACCAACAGTTTGGATTCCACCACCTGTGATCTACAGCTGATCTTTCTTTCACCATCCATCTATGGACTCAGGCCATGGAGAAATTTGGAGAAACTCGTGGTTTCCCTTGACATTTCAAAGGCATTTGATTGGATTTGGCACAGGGGCCTACTCACCAAATTACTATCCTATGGTCTGCCTTCTTCACTCTACAACTGGATCGCTAACTTTCTCACTGGTTGATCACTATTTGTCATGTTGGACGGTTTATTCTCCTCAGATTTCCCAACCAGTACAGGCATACTCTCAGTGTCCTGTTCTTTCACCCACTCTCTTCCTCTTGTATATAAATAACGTGCTCTTGTAGACTTCCAATCCTATCCATAGCTTTGCTGAAAAGTACAAAGTACACAATGTCAAATGAAAAGTACACTCCATTCTCCCTTTTCATTTGACAAGCCTCGTAGTGCTCAAGTATTAGAAACCTCAAGATCTACCACGACCAGTTACCTGAACTCAGATCTCCTAGCTATATATCACCAAAACTCAGTTCTGTCTGATCTTTCCTCTCTTACCTTCAGTAATACTGAGATATCCAAACACAATCAGATTTCTCTTTGACTGACCTTTGTTCTTTCCTGGCACAACCACATTTCAACTATAGCTTCTGCAGCTTCCAAAAAAAAAAAAAAAAAAATTGGTGTACTTTTTCACACAAGACACTGCTTTACACCTTCACAGCTGCTAATATACAAAGCCCAAATCCATCCAGCCATAGAATATTGTTCCCGTATTTGCAGTGGTGCACCAAAATATTCTCTAAGATTACTCAATTCTATCCAGAAGAGGGCAATCCAGCTAATTAATGCTGGATTGCCCTCTCTCTCTCTCTCTCACACACACACACACATGCAAATCCGTCTCTCACAGATGTTCAGTTTCTGTCTTGTGCCTCTTCTGCAGATACTTTCATGGACAGTGCTCTGTTGAATTGGCCACTATTATTCCTCTACTCTTCTTCAAAATCATTAAAACAAGAGCCACTGCTAACCAACATTTTTTTACAATCAGTCTCCCCACTCTGCTCTCCTCCAAAGATTACAACTCTCAGCTGTTCAGGCAAAATGTGGACAGATTCCTCTCTATTTCTCTTGCCCACACACACACTGCACTAATGTGCTATAGGTCTTGTGGCCTTTTGTGTGTGGATCAGATTAAAAAAAAAAAAAAAACCCAAGTTTCCATTAATTATGGAAAATTAGTCTTTATTGGTCATGCTCTTCAAATATGCCACAGAATTGATTGGAAAGCTACCCAGTTTTCATATTGCACTAAAACTCAGTGTGAAAGAAATTCTGAGATACCTGTAAGATGCTAATAAATCATCCCACTCTGTCAACAGAAGTGATGACGTAACAGTCCCAAGGGTTTGGAAAGCTCATATAGCATCTAAAAATAGGCAACAGAAGAACAAGACTGTAGAATTCCAGAAATCTCCAAACACAAAAAAAGAAGGGAAATATAGGACAACAAACAGAACTGGTTATTGTCTGTGGGGGGGGGGGGGGGTGGGGGGGGGGGGGGGTGGGGGGGGGGGGGGGTGGGGGGGGGGGGGGGTGGGGGGGGGGGGGGGTGGGGGGGGGGGGGGGTGGGGGGGGGGGGGGGTGGGGGGGGGGGGGGGTGGGGGGGGGGGGGGGTGGGGGGGGGGGGGGGTGGGGGGGGGGGGGGGTGGGGGGGGGGGGGGGTGGGGGGGGGGGGGGGTGGGGGGGGGGGGGGGTGGGGGGGGGGGGGGGTGGGGGGGGGGGGGGGTGGGGGGGGGGGGGGGTGGGGGGGGGGGGGGGTGGGGGGGGGGGGGGGTGGGGGGGGGGGGGGGTGGGGGGGGGGGGGGGTGGGGGGGGGGGGGGGTGGGGGGGGGGGGGGGTGGGGGGGGGGGGGGGTGGGGGGGGGGGGGGGTGGGGGGGGGGGGGGGTGGGGGGGGGGGGGGGTGGGGGGGGGGGGGGGTGGGGGGGGGGGGGGGTGGGGGGGGGGGGGGGTGGGGGGGGGGGGGGGTGGAAAGCAACCCAACAACACTAATTCTTACAAAAAAAAAAGTTTCCACATCCACTTCACCAACATCTGTGGCCTAAACAGCAATATAAATGATGTGCACTACCTACAGTCATCTAAACCAGAACTACTCTTCCTTTTCGAACTGCAACTGTCGACTTCAACAGCCATTGTCCACCTCACCTTCCCAAACTACACGTTACACAGCTCTTTCCACCACAAGGGTGGCACTTGTGCATTCGTCCGAACTGATATACCCTGCCAGAGACTACAAATCCTTGAATCCCCATTGTTTGATCTTCTTTGGCTCAAAATTTCTCTAGCAAATCAACCTGCCCCTTTTCATGTGCTCCTTCTGTTGCTCTCCAAACTCTGTCAATCACTCTGACCTCTTCAGTTTTCTCCCTCCCTCCCTCCCTCTCTCTCTCTCTCTCTCTAAAGCTTGACTTTCTGCAGTCTAAATACCCCAATAGTGAGGTCATCCTTCTTGGGGGATTTCAATGTCTACAACTCATATTAGCTCTCCTTCTCCAGTTTCACATATCAAGCAGGCAGGGATGCTGAGGTGTTCACCATCAGGAATGACCTATCTCAGATCATCAGTCTTTCTACCAGAATACCCCCCCCCCCTCCAATTTGCAAACACATTTGAACTCTTCCTAACAAGCTCCCCTTCCAGGTATTCAGACCACAACCTTATACAAGTCTCTTTTTTCCTCAGAACAACCTTCCCTTACCAGTTCACAGTCCCATTTGGCCCTACAAGGGTGCCAACTGGGAGGACCTCTGTGATTTCTGTTCCTCTTTCCCATGATCTGAATGCTACTTCAGTTCTTCTGATCCAAACACCTGCTCAGACTGAATAACAGAAATCATCCTCACAGGAATGAAGGCTTACATCCCTTATTCCACTCCAAATTCGCAGCCATCATCCAAGCCTTGGTTCTCAAAAAAATGTGGCAATGCTATTAAAGAAAATCCCTCTGCTTACCACAATTGGTTCAAGATCAAAACTCCAGCTGCCCTCTCTGCCTATACTGTAGCTCACGACAGTTACAAAAGAATCATCACAAGTCCAAGTCAGACTTTGCAAGGGTCAAATGCTGTGAACTCACCTCCTGCCCAAATTTCATCACAAAAACATCTTGCATTGATGACCTGGGCAAAGTTCTCTTCACTCCACGAAGAATGGCTCCTTTCATGTCTCCTAGTCTTCTTGCAAAAAGAAATATGAAGAATCCTTAATAACCTGAATACAAACAAGGCATCTTGTCCTGATGGTATCCACCTATTATGTTAAAAAAATTGTGTCCTAGAACTAACACCTATCTTGTATTGCCTCTTCAATCTATCCTATTCAACTGGCATCTACCCCACAACATGGAAATAGGTCCACATCTAGCCCATCCCAAAGAAAGGTGATAAAAGATGGTGGCGCTAGTGTCCTTGGTAAATGTGGCGGTCGAGTTTAGCTAGTCTAGAAAACGTGTTTTTAAAGTTAAATATAGTGTGGCTTTTTGTCACAAATTGTGCTGCAATTGTGTATCGGTTAGAAACAAGTGTCCTTCAGTGGTATTATTGTTTAGAACTGTGTTGTATATATTGTGCTTTCACTGCCGTTTGTTTCACTATATCAACGTGTAAAGATGGCGTCCAACAAGAAACGTACGTCAGCGGCGCACAGGACTTCTACTACTACAAGAAAGGCCAGCTCAGCGTTGGATTTTTCGCAATGGATGCGTTGCGGAAACTGCTATATGTATGCACCGAAAAATGTGAAGGATCTGTGGTCGGTCTGGCAAAATGAAAAGAACGAAAATGTCGACGTATGTGAGAAGTGTCGGGATAGGCTGGAGCGTTTAGGAATGGAAGCTGACATCGGGACCGTAGCGGAAGAACTTCGGCGGGAGTTTATGAAAATGAAAAATGACCTTCATCTTCATGAGGAAGTGGAAGTGATCGGTAAGGAGATACTGGAAGTTAAAGCGGAGTTTAATGTGTTAAACAGAGAAATTAGGACTATAGAGATTACTTTAGCTGAAGTAACTAGAACAGGATTACATATGGGTGAGTCTTTGGTGAATGATTCAGTAATAAATAGTATGGGAGTGATTGGGAGTCAATATAATAAAACCACAAGTGGCCTAGAAGAAATGAGATGTAGTGAGAGTGGGGGGGGTAAGTAATAGAGAGTTGAGTAATGAAGCTGGGAGAGTCATGCTGAATAGTGTAGAGAATGAGTCCATGAGTGTGGACTTGAATGAAGTTAAGAGTAGTAAAATATATGGTGATTCTATGATTAAGGGTATGGAGAGTGGTATGCATGAGGAGTGCTTGGCTGATGGGACAATAGAAAGAGTGGCTTTAGCAATAAAGAGAGGGCATGAAGCAGACAAGATGATAGTTATGGTGGGTACGAATGACCTGAGAGGTAGTATAAATCGGGTAGGAAAAGATTTAAGAACATTATTAGATATTGTGAAGAGGAAAAGTGTCAATGGGAGAATAGTGTGTGTGCTGCCTCGTTTTGACAATTACGAGTTAAGTAGACGAGCAATGATAATGAATGATATGATTGCAAGAATGTGCAGAAAAAGAGGTCTGGAGTTTGTTGATGTTTGGAGTGTGTTTGAAGGAAAAAGGCAGTTGTATGCTAGAGATGGACTGCATCTTAACATGGAAGGACATAAGCGATTGAAGAAGTTATTGTTTTCTGAACAGGTTGAAGTTATTGGGCAGGGAAACTAATATTGAAAAGGTTGAGTGTAAGAGAGAGAAACTTTAGCACTGATTGTGTATTTATTGATCCTTATAGGCTGAATAAATTGCAGAAGAGAGGGGATAAAAATCGGCATAGGACTACGGTAGTTAATGACTTATATATCAGTTCTAAAGCCGGTACAAGATCTAGAGGGAATCTGCAATTTTTGTATACCAATGCTAGAAGCATTCGAAATAAGAGAGAAGAATTTTTGGCATTAGTCAGTGAAATCTCACCAAAAGTTGTAGGCATTAGTGAAACTTGGCTGTCAGCAGAAGATGTGGTCACTGGAATTGAATGTGATGGGTACAGTATTTTCAGGGAGGATAGAGAAGATAGAACAGGGGGAGGAGTACTGTTGATGATAGCTGATGTGTTGCAGCCAAAGAAAGTAGTATATCATGATGATAGACATGTGAATAAGAGTTCATTTGAGGCAGTCTGGTGCGAAATAGCGACCAACGCAACCAAATATACAGTTGGATGCTGCTATAGGCCAGGGAGTACGGGGGGAGATATTGAATTCATGCATCAGCAACTTAGTGCAATGAGTGAAGGCTTGGTGATTATTATGGGGGATTTTAATTACGGTGATATCAATTGGAAGGAGGAAATATCACGTAGCAAAAAGGAAATGGAATTCATACATCTTCTACGAGATAATTACTTGAAACAGCACGTAACTGAAGGGACACGTGGTGTGAGAGTGTTGGACCTGGTTATTGGTTCAGAGGTTATATGCATAAGTAAGGTGTCCTCGTTACCTCCAGTTGGTGAAAGCGATCATGTGGTATTGACTTGGGAGGTTGCAAAATCTGTGGATTTTTCTATTAAGAAGGGGTATGTACGGAACTACAGGTTAGGCAATTATAACAAGCTTCGGAGTGAGCTTGCAGCTATCCCATGGCAGAACATATTGCAAGGGAAAGATGTTAGCAGTGCTTGGGATAAAATCAGCGGGTATCTGAGGAAAGCAATATCAGATTGTGTCCCCATGGTTAGGAGGTCAAACAAGGCAGGCATTAGATGGATGAGCAGTAGTATCAAGCTTGAACTGCAAAAAAAGAAAATGTTATGGAGAATTTACAAGGAGAAAGGCGATCAGGACACCCATGAGCAGTACAAGGCTCAAGCTAGGAAAGTTACCAGCATAGTAAGAAAAGCTAAATCAGATTATGAGAAGACCTTAGCCAAAGAGATCAAGGGTAATCCCAAAGAGTTCTTCCGCTATGTGGCAAGTAAGAGGAAGAATGACTTCGGAAGGATAATCTTAGTGGGTGCTGATGGTATTGAGGTGACAAAATCAGATGTAATAGTCGAGTTACTGAGTGATCACTTTTCAAAAGTCTATCACCCAAGTGAGGATATCTCTATACCTACAGCAATACCTAATGTGAGAATTGAAGCTAAAGAATCAGAGGTATTAAATATATTGCAAAACTTAAATGCAAACACTGCGGTAGGCTTAGATGCAATATCAGCTCGGGTGTTGCGTGAATGTGCAAATGAATTGTCAACCCCTCTCACCTGGATATTTAACTTAAGTTTGAACTCTGGTATGGTCCCTAGGGAGTGGAAGTTAGGCAAAGTGGTTCCTTTGCATAAGGGTGGCTCTAAAACTGCGGTATTGAATTACAGACCAATCACCATCTCAGGAGTAGTGGTAAAAGTATTGGAAAAGTTGGTTAAAGACAAAATTCAAGAATGGGTGGATCAGGATATGATACTCTATAGAGGCCAACATGGTTTTGTTAAAGGTAGATCCTGCCTTAGCAATCTATTAACTATTCATAATAGAATAACATCTGAGTTGGACAAAGGAACTGGCTACACAGTGGTACTTCTGGATTTTGCTAAGGCTTTTGACAGGATACCCCATAGAACACTGTTACGCAAATTGGAGCAGATGGGAATGGATATTAAATTGGTGATATGGATAGGAGAATGGCTCAGGGAGAGATACCATAAGGTGGTGTATGGAGGAGCCGAGTCCAGAATGAGGCAGGTGACCAGTGGTGTGCCTCAGGGCTCTGTGCTTGGGCCAATGTTGTTTAATTTGTATATAAATGATATAGGAAACGGCTTAAAGGGAGATATTCAGTTGTTTGCTGATGATGCAAAGTTGTGTAGTGCAATAAAAAATCAAGCTGATGTTGAAAGTTTGCAGGAGGATTTAAATAAGCTGGTAAAATGGGCAAAAGAAAATGGATGTCAGTTCAATGTGGAAAAGTGTAAAGTCATGCATTTTGGGATTAAAAGATTACCAGCTGTGTACTACATCGATGGAAAGGTACTCCAAGAGATTGATGAGGCTAGGGACTTAGGGGTATTGGTAGATAGGGAGATGAAGTTCAGAGGACACATTGCTAAGGTGTCCAAGATTGCACATAGGATTACTTGGTTGTTGAGGAACACACTGACATCCAGAGATAAAGAGGTTATTATTCCCCTTTATAAAGCATTGATACTTCCACATTTGGATTACTGTGCTCAGGTCTGGTCACCTGGATTCCTTGGAGATGAGGAGGCTGTGGAGAGGGTTCAGAGAAGAGTGACCAAGTTGGTGAGTGATATAAAAAATGCTCCCTACATTGATAGATTGAGAGCTTGTGGATTGCAGAGATTGGTTGATAGGCGAAGAAGAGGGGATATGATAGAAACATTCAAATTACTAAAAGGTTTTTATAGGATTGATGCAGGGGAAATGTTTCAGCTGTGTGAAAGTGATGGAAGAACAAGAGGTCATCTCTGGAAATTAAAGAAGAGTGTGGTTAACAAAGGTGTCAGAACAAGGTTTTTTGCCTGGAGGGTGGTGAATGAGTGGAATTCATTGCCTGACTTAGTTGTGAGCTCTTCGTCTGTAAATGAATTCAAGAAGAGATATGACAGATATTGTTTTGCTAGTTTGGGTCTCCCGCAATGAGTCTACTGACTCCATGGAGATACCCGTAATAATAATAATAATAATAATAATAAAAAAGTCAACCAACAAACTACCGTCTAATTGCTCTCACTTCTGTTTTCTCAAAAATTATGGAGAAGGAGGTCATCATCAACAACCAGCTCCTGAACTGCCTAGAGACATATCAGCTAATCAGTGACCAACAGTTTGGATTCCACCACCTGTGATCTACAGCTGATCTTTCTTTCACCATCCATCTATGGACTCAGGCCATGGAGAAATTTGGAGAAACTCGTGGTTTCCCTTGACATTTCAAAGGCATTTGATTGGATTTGGCACAGGGGCCTACTCACCAAATTACTATCCTATGGTCTGCCTTCTTCACTCTACAACTGGATCGCTAACTTTCTCACTGGTTGATCACTATTTGTCATGTTGGACGGTTTATTCTCCTCAGATTTCCCAACCAGTACAGGCATACTCTCAGTGTCCTGTTCTTTCACCCACTCTCTTCCTCTTGTATATAAATAACGTGCTCTTGTAGACTTCCAATCCTATCCATAGCTTTGCTGAAAAGTACAAAGTACACAATGTCAAATGAAAAGTACACTCCATTCTCCCTTTTCATTTGACAAGCCTCGTAGTGCTCAAGTATTAGAAACCTCAAGATCTACCACGACCAGTTACCTGAACTCAGATCTCCTAGCTATATATCACCAAAACTCAGTTCTGTCTGATCTTTCCTCTCTTACCTTCAGTAATACTGAGATATCCAAACACAATCAGATTTCTCTTTGACTGACCTTTGTTCTTTCCTGGCACAACCACATTTCAACTATAGCTTCTGCAGCTTCCAAAAAAAAAAAAAAAAAATTGGTGTACTTTTTCACACAAGACACTGCTTTACACCTTCACAGCTGCTAATATACAAAGCCCAAATCCATCCAGCCATAGAATATTGTTCCCGTATTTGCAGTGGTGCACCAAAATATTCTCTAAGATTACTCAATTCTATCCAGAAGAGGGCAATCCAGCTAATTAATGCTGGATTGCCCTCTCTCTCTCTCTCTCACACACACACACACATGCAAATCCGTCTCTCACAGATGTTCAGTTTCTGTCTTGTGCCTCTTCTGCAGATACTTTCATGGACAGTGCTCTGTTGAATTGGCCACTATTATTCCTCTACTCTTCTTCAAAATCATTAAAACAAGAGCCACTGCTAACCAACATTTTTTTACAATCAGTCTCCCCACTCTGCTCTCCTCCAAAGATTACAACTCTCAGCTGTTCAGGCAAAATGTGGACAGATTCCTCTCTATTTCTCTTGCCCACACACACACTGCACTAATGTGCTATAGGTCTTGTGGCCTTTTGTGTGTGGATCAGATTAAAAAAAAAAAAAAAACCCAAGTTTCCATTAATTATGGAAAATTAGTCTTTATTGGTCATGCTCTTCAAATATGCCACAGAATTGATTGGAAAGCTACCCAGTTTTCATATTGCACTAAAACTCAGTGTGAAAGAAATTCTGAGATACCTGTAAGATGCTAATAAATCATCCCACTCTGTCAACAGAAGTGATGACGTAACAGTCCCAAGGGTTTGGAAAGCTCATATAGCATCTAAAAATAGGCAACAGAAGAACAAGACTGTAGAATTCCAGAAATCTCCAAACACAAAAAAAGAAGGGAAATATAGGACAACAAACAGAACTGGTTATTGTCCTTATTTAATAAAGTATTTAATTAACTTTTTTACTGAATAAATTTTCTGAAAAATCATAATGTTCCTAAAATTGGTTAATGTCTGATTAAAAAAGCTAACTTATTTTGGCAATGGAGCAGTCTCTTTTATAACAACTTGGCTTTAAAAAAAAAAGATAACATTAACTCAAGTTTTAATTTTTATTTTAATTAAAAAGATAAAATTAACTGAGGTTTGATTTAATGAAATGGAGGTTTTGATTAAATTAAATATCTCTGTGAAAATTTTTTGGAGGAGATAGTAAATAACTTGTTACAAGACTTGATCAGAGCTGAGATGGTATATAATTAAAGGTGGTGAGCAAAAAATACCAATAACTGAATAGGATACATTCAGTTATTGGTATTTTTGATTGGTATATTTGACTATCTGAATTAGAATACATTCAGATAGTCAAAAAATATGAATGAAACTAATAACAAAAAAAAAAAAAAAAAAAAAAAAAATTAATACGGAAAAGATGAATTGTGCAAACTATGAATTTAAAGAAACTGAAAAAAAAAAAAAAAAGTTATATAGCTAGCAACATACATGATGGGTGTTTGCTCTTTCGCCATCAGATGTTGATAGTAGAAAACTAACTGTGAGTGAGCTACATGGTCTTTATGAAATATTTATATTAGACGGAATATGGTTAGTTTGAGAGTATTCGGACATTGGGCTAGTTTTGAGAGTAGAGGGGAGTAACTTTTGTTTAATTGCCATGAGGGGAATAGTAAATAGGGTCTTCTTTGTGTTTATGGCACATTTGGTGTTTATTATTGTTAGAGATTCAGAACAACATAATTTGGTTTCATTTTCTTGGAAATCAGTAATGGTGACCTTGATTTCAGCAGCATGTTTAGACTGTATTACATGCAAGTATATCTCTCTGGTGGGAATTTTATTGTTGCTGATATGTTTTTGTTTGTGTTTTTTCTTTGTGTTGGAAAGTAAGTGTGGTATTGTATAGTATGGGAATATTACAGTCCCAATAATGTTCAATTAAGTGAGATATTATAGGACGAATGGTAGAACCAGTGTAACAGGTATTTCATCCCGACTGGCAGTTAAACTTATAAACAACATAGTAGGATGTTGGCTAGAGCATTGTGGTTCTATGTTTTAGTGAATTTTGTAGTTTGTTTCTAGTAGTGAAGGCAATTCTATAATTTGAATATTTGAAGATTTATTTTATGGCTTTATAAATCTTTTTCCATCTCTCTAACTATGGTAGATATGTGGAGAATGTTCTGTGCATTGGAAACATTGACTGTCATACAACACTTAGTTCATTTGCTCAACATTTTTAGCCCCAGATTAAAATTCTCCATTGAATACAAAGAAAATAAATCAGTAAATTTCTTAAATTTGTCCCTTATCAGATTTGATCATCATATCAATACCAAAGTATAAAACAAACTCTGGAAATTATTTGCATTTCACCTCCTATTACCCTTGCATCAAAAAATCCGTTATATTAACACATTTCATTAATGCCTACAAATACTCATTTTCTGTTACAGCTTTAAACATGAAATTAAATTACTTCTGAAAGAGATCTTCAATTCTCAACAGTATCCCAAACAACTCATAGACTACACTATTTGCTCAGCCTAAAATCACGCCCTTTCTTCTCAAAGCCACACATTAAAAATGCATATTTCTTAAGCCATACAAAAAATCTTCAGATATTCAGATTAAAGAATTGCCTTCACCACAATAGCTCTGGCTGACATGCTATTATGCCATAATGTTGTTTATAAGTTTTAACTGTCAGTCAGGATGCAATAGTTGTTATATTGCTTCTACCATCGTTCTTTAAGTCTATAATTAAACATTATCAAGATTGTAATATTTTCATACCAGACTACTTACTCCACCACAAAAAAAAAAAAAAACATACCACAGAGATATCCTTATTACATGCAGTACCATTTAAACATACCCTTAAAAATGAGAAAGTCATCATTATCAGTGACCAAGAAAATTTAACTAAATTACATTGCTCTGAATCTGTAGCAATAAGAATCACCAGTGTGCCATAAACACAAAAAAAAAAAACCCTATTTATCCCCCTCCCCCCTCATGGGAATGGCAATTAAAGAAAATAAATTATCTTTACCCTCTACTGTCAAACACCCAAATACTTCTGAACCAACCATGCTCTTCCAAATATGTTTCATATAACCAGTGGCTAGCTAACAGTTAGCAGAAAACTATTTACATCTGAATGACATTTTAAACAACAAAAAAAAATGGCCAGCACACATCATGTATTGCTAGCTTACCGTTAGCAGGTTTTTTAATTCCTTTTTTCTTTATTTTCAGTTTCTTTAAATTCATAGTTTGTGTAATTCATCTTTTCCATCCTTTCCTTCATGATCAGAATACATCATGAAAATTATGGAAACAACTACCATGTTAGAGTAAAACTATACTTTAATATAAACCAAAATAAACACTCGACGTTTTGACCTTCAGATTAAGGTCATCATCTGGAGTATACACATATATACAAAGCAACAAGCTGCACTACAATCTACATGGCATGCTAAACTTACTGACCAACCTTTACAACTATTGGCCTGACCTCTGGTGAAAAAAAAAATAACCTTACTACATCAAAGCTAGAGTCCTATTATTATTGTTATCTATTAGGGTACAAAATTAAATTAAGCTGAAGAGCAACATGCTTACAAAAAGGAAAAAATTAATAAATAAAAATAAAAGATTACTTATATAAGTATACATATAAATTACAACCAACTTGTATGGATAATGGCCAATAAAAGCTGAAAAATTGCTTAGAGTCCTAAAGTCAGGGTTTGCTGGAAACTAAGTGGGCTTAATGTGTGCCAACCAAATTTTTGGGATTTTTGTGCTGCCATTAACGTCTTTTCCATATTGATTTATTCGTTACTGGTGTTATTCATGTTTTTCAACTGTCTGAATGTATTTCTACAGTCAGTTATTGGTATCTTATGCTCACCGCCATTAATTACATACTATCTTTCACACAGGTATATCAAATTAAATATTCTTTAATTAAAACTTTATTTAATTTTAAGTTGTTTAGCTAGTTTTTATAAAAGGGACTACTATAGTGCTAAAGTAGCTTAGATTTTTTATCCAACATCAACTTTTTTTTTATTATGTGTATGCTGCATACATTGCTTGGAAAGACATTAATGGACACCCCCCCCCATAGGCAAGGTGCATTGTGCCATTTAATGAGTCACTTGTTTGTAGCCAGAAGTTTGGAAGCACAGGGGATTAGCTGCAAGTGCTGCCCATAGTGGACAACCCACTACACTCACTGAACATTAATGTAGGATGTTATTAAGGATAATATGTGAAATCTGCCATTTGTTGACAGACATGTTGAATGCAGAATTCCAGGTGTTGACTGGAAGTTGCATTCATATTGAAACATATTCAAACATGAATCTGCACAAAAACATTCAGAACTGAGGCTCACAACATGGGTTTTCATGGTAGAACTGCAATATGCAAGCCCCACATTACCCGAACTGACATGCAGCCTTGTTTTCAATGGTGCAAAAGGGTGTGTACAGCGGGACGTGGAAGCATAATCCTAACTTTGAAATTCGGAGGTGGCTGTGTGATGGTATAGTCCTGTTTTTGGTTTGGCCTTGGACCTCTGTTTGTTGTTCCACAAACGTTCTGAAAGGTATTTGAACATTCTGGACAATTCAGTGCTTCTTACTTTGTGGTGTTTCTACGGAATTGACCATTGTCTCTTTCAACAAGACCATGCATCATGTCATAAGGCTGTTACTCATATATGTATGTATATTCTGATGATGACCTTGCTATAAAAGTCAAAAAGTCTAGTTATTTTATTGTAATCTAAAGTGATTTAACCCATGAGTTTTCCTCCATAATTCTACTTAGTGAATGCTGACATGCAAACATTGAAAGAAATAATGTTTTTTGATATAGTTGAAATCCGGTATCTTTAAATATCATATATAGGTGTTATCCAGACTAAAACTATAATGTAATTTTATTTAGTTGATAGTTAAGTTTAAAAAGAATTTGTTTAATAATTTAGCTGACAAACAGTAAGTTTAGATATCTTTATAACTTTTGCACATAACATTTATTTTGTTTGATTTTTTATATGTTGCAGAGAGCAGCTTACTGCTGCAGCTGATGATCCAAACCAGTCATCAGCTTTAGGTAATGAAGGTTCAAACGATACCTTAATTTTGAGAAATAATTTTCCACCGTGTGATTCTGGTGATTCTTCCAATTTTCAACAGCCTGAAGTACCATCTGTATCTGGAAGAGTTGATAATGTTTCCAGAGAAATTCATGATGCCGAGACAAGTGGTAATAACAACAACAACAATAACACGACAAGTAATCAAGAAGAACGATTATCAACATCTGTTGAAGGCAATCAAGGGGAGTTGCAAAACTCAATACATTCCATAGTTGAAAATAATTCACTAAGACAAAATAATGATCTTTTGGAACAGTCAAATGGAAATGCTGAATCATCTAGAATAGTTAATAATAATCAATCAGCTGAAACAGAGCATCACTTAGATCTAATTAATCTTAAGGTTCATTCAACATCTACTAAAAAGCATGAGTGGACACTAGCTGATCTGAAATCACAGTATAGGAAGTTTAACTTGGATTTGGCACCTAAGGTACATTTCAGTATTGCTAAATATAATTCAGGCATTCATTTATGTTCTTCCTGAATTCAAGTGATGATTTACTCTTTATCTGTTATAAATTTCATCTTTTAAAGAATTCATATTAATTTCTTTATATTTACTATGTCAATGTAAATAAATCAATTTTTACATGCATAACTTAATTTTAATAAAATGTTTTTAACTTTATTCATTCATCTCTCCTACTTATTATCATCATCACACCCTCTGTGGAGTCAACAGACTTATCATGGCAGGTTCATTCAACTGATAACATATTTCTCAAACTGAATCTTAACATCCTTAAACTCCCTCTATTAACATATTCTGGTAATGTGTTCCATTCACCCACATTTTCCATGTAAACAATATACTCCTCATATCCCTTTGTATGGCATCTCTATGCCCAACACATCTCCAGACAATGCATTCCAACCACCCACAACCCTCCACACAAAAAACTACTTCTCATCCCTTTGCTCACACCCTCCTTATGCAGTTTCCAGGGATGGATGGCCTCTTGTTCTTCCCCCTGTTTCCACCCATTCTATGAAAAATCTGATCCACATTAGTCCAGTAATAACCCTTTATCAACTTTGTTTTGATCATGTCTCCCCCCCCATCCTTCTATTCACTAGACTTCAGTTTGCATTCCATCAATCTGTCCTCATACTCAGCATTCCAGAGATCAGAAACCACCTTAGTCAATTGTCTTTTAATTCTTCTTTTCAATATCCCTTCATCCTTTTGAAAACTTGGTTAGTGGCCAAATCTGTGCGCAGTAATCCATATGCAGTTCTGAACAAAGCCTTGTTCAGAACTGCATATGGAATAAGAGAATCATAACACCCTTACTCCTACATGTCACTGTTCTCTGCATCGTGGCGTGGTCAACTAAACCTTGCATAGAATCAAATGGGAGAAACTACTGTGCTTCACCACAACAAATACAAAGGGTTTTTTTTTTATTAGAATAAGTGGCAGATTTTTTTTTAAAAAAACAACAACTTAATCTTAATAAATATGGTTGTATTAAACTTCCCAAGATTTGAGAAACTTTAATTCTTTGGCCTTCTACCCAGCAGCTAAGGCTAGCCAACAGCACCAATAGAGGGTGCCCCTCATAAGATTTTAAGCTTTTTTGTCTTTTTTTTTTTCCCCTCTATTTATTGTTTTGAATGTTTTTATGTGCACTTTTACAATTTAAAGCTTGCATACCTGTTGATGTTGGTGACGGAGATGAAAATATAGGCTCCATTAAACTGGTGTTTAATTGGTTTATCTCTGCTGTATTCATCCATTAAATGTAATAATGAGTTTAAACATCACATAAGCTTAAATCCTTGACAGTCAACTACTTTCAATGATACAAAAATGAGTAAATGGCAAAGTTCTGCAGTGCTTACATTTTATTTAATTAATTTGAGATAGGAAACCCCATGGAAATTGTTTGGGTCCCCCCCCCCACACATTTGCTGTTTAGTTTGTTTTTTCTGCTGAGAATCTTGGTGTTTTCTTACTAAGCGACTTCAGTTCTTCATTCATCAGAATGAATAAAGTATTTAGAATACTTCAAGTTATAGTTACCATGTATAGATTCATATTTTTCAATTACTTTTATAATAATTCCAAATAAACCAGTCAAACAATACTCATTGCTCATAATACTTAGAGTTCATGCAATTCATTGCCAGTTATGGAGTAATGTCTTGAGATAATACTAACAATTAGTTACCCATGGGAAAAAACAAAAGTAGTACAGAATAATCTCTTAGTGTTTTGAAGAGAAAAATCAAGTATCAATTATTTAGAAATGCTTAATAGGGTGTTATTGAAACTTTAAAATTGATATATAAAATATTAGTACCAGTTTGCATGCTCAAACTGAATTGTTGAGGTTACTTTTGTATTTTATCTCTCTTTCCTGATGTTTGATAGGTGATATTGAAAATTGTATATTTTTCATTTTACAGATTGAATGCTTGCAGTGGTCTTTTGTAATTCAAATAAATCTTCTGTGTGTCTCATATACTGATTTTTGTAATAAGCTTTTCTTTCACATTCTGTTTTATAATTTGAATTTTTTTAATCTTACAAAATTTTCTAATAAATTGTTTTAAAACATGAATTTTTGTTTTGTTTTGTTTATAAATATTTGTTTATGTATGATGCAGAAATTATTGTTTCTACTTTTGTAAGTTTTGTAAAAACCAGTTTTTCATTCATGCAGCCAATATAAAAGAGCTTGATTGCATTTTTTAATGCATTATATTTGTAATGTATAAGTTCATTCATAAGTGAGAGTACAACCAATTCTGAGATTATGAGCAAGCACATTTATATACAGTTTTCTAAGAAAATTGTCATAATTTCTATTTCATCTTATGTGGTATATGGCAAGGCCTTAAGACCAATGCAGGAATGTGGAAATGCCAAAACAAATACTGAAATACCAGTAAAACTCTAAAATTTGAAAAATTTGAATGAAGTAAAAAATTGAATGCTATTAAATTTAAAAAAAGGAAGGAAGACAAATAATCACAAAAGAAGAAAAGGACTAGAAAATTTAAAGATTCAAAAGTGGCATGTTGCTTCCTTATATTTTTAATTCATAGGTTTTAGTCCCTCTCAGATTTCACTGGCATTCTCTCTTTTCATCATCAGCTTCTTTATTCTTTTTATCTTCATGAAATGTTTAATCTAACTTGATTCAGTTTTTTCTTTTTAGAAAACAGTTTCATTTCACATCTAACTGTATAGGTGCCAATGGATAACAGAAATAAATTGATAGTAAATAAAGATTTGTAAAAGAAGATAGTTACTTCATTAACTTCTTTTTACAAATTGAGGCAACTCATCAGTTAATTGTTAACTGATGTTAATAAAGTTAATACTAATTAAGACAAATGATGAGACCTCAATAAAGTTTGAAACCAGTCTCTGGATAGGATCCTTCCCATAATGTTTTTGCATTATGGGGGTGCTGAGACAATTGATGTACTCTTACCAGCCTCTGTATACAAGTAGACTAGTCATAAAGATACTCCATACACAAACTTTGTTTGTTTAGGCTTGGGTAAAGGATTAAAACAAGAATATAATTTTTCTTTGTCAAGCATAAGATACTTTATGACCTAGCAGTAAAATTTTCTGCAACTATCTCTGATTCAGAGTAGTTAATAATATGGTGAAAGTTTATTTTTCACTTGGTTAGACTATAATAAATTTAGTTTAATCCTTTATCCGAGTGTGAGCAAACAAAGTTTGCGCCCAAAAGTATCTTCAGGACTGGGGTAAGGTGGTACAACACTGGGCAACTCGTTGCAAAGGTGGAGCAAGCTAACATCACTCCTATCTCAGTATCTTCCATAATGCAAAACACATCTCCTTGCGGATATGTCTAATGTTATGCATTAAGGGAAGGGCCACTACCCAGACTAGTTTCGACCTTTATTGAGGTCTCTTCAGTGGGAGCCAGGAGTAAGGTGTTGTACCACCTTACCCCAGTCCTGAAGATACTTTCAGGTGCAAACTTTGTTTGCTCACACTTGGATAAAGGATTAAACTAAATTTATAATAATATGGTGATATACCATTGTAATATTTGTATATAGAAAATATGACTTTTACATTGATTTAACCTTGGTATCTTTCTAGCTCCTGGGTCTAGCTCCTGCTGATGAGACCTTAATAAAGGTAGTGGCCCCTTCCATAATATTTTTGCATTATGGGACATTGCAGTAATTGATGTAAAGTCAACAGCATCTGTATGCAAGTAGACTAGTTATGAAGATACTTCACATGCAGACTTTGTTTGCTTACCCTTGGGTAAAGGATTAAAGCAAGAATATAATTTCTTGTCAAGTATATATATATGCCTTAAGACATCTTGAAAGGCAGCTAATAAACTAACTCTAGTTTGTCAGTTGAGTCATTTACTACTCTTTGCATTTCAGTGTATGGTATTATTGTTTGTTAATAATATTAACATCATCATCCCTGATGATTATGTTAATATTATTATCCCAGTATTATCATCCCTGATGGTGCTGATTGAAATTATGAAATCAGCTAAAATTTCACTAATAGTCCTTCCATACGTGGGGTGTAGGTATAGTTGTAGGTGTGTCCTCCTGTGATGAGTCTTCGGACTCCTTGGAGGTGTCAGGAATAATAATAATATGCTACAATTTTATGTGGTAGGGTCGTCAAGAAGAGTGCTTTGATAGCATAGTCATGAGGACAGTACAGTATTTTCCCTTCATTGGAAGAATCTGGGTTTGAATACTGCCCCTTTAATATGAAAAATCTTTATAAGGGCATTTCAGCTGATAGTGAGTTAGAGTCATTTGGGCTCATAGAAGATTGTATGGCTTACTTCTTGGAAACTCAGTTTTTCAGTACATGAAACAGGAAAACTGACCAGAGAACACATGTAATTAACAGACAATATACTCATAGTTTTAGTTATTTCGTCTTCATTACAACTAAACTCAGTTGTCAAGAGCATGGTAGGAAAAATCAACACCAGTACTGTGAAGTAATTTTGAGAATACTTAAATGCATTCTTACATGAACTGCATAATGGCTTAAAGTTCTAGAATTACCTCCACTGTAATAATGACAACATAGCTATCCTTGAAAGACAAATTGACAAACTTTTCTCATTATGTAAAAATCTATTAAAATGCCATTAAGTGTATTAAGTGGAGGGAATTTCAGTAAGTTACACAGAGAAATTTTTTTCTGCCTCGCTGGTTTAGGTGATTTTTTTATTATCAAATACTTACCTGGAAGAGAATGACCATTTATTATTTTCATTTTGTAATTGTAAACTTATCTACACTTGTTCAAAACACACACACACACACAAAGCAAGAAAATTAAGCTTTTTTTTTTCATTAATTTCATCATAGGGCAGAAAATTTCACTCCTTGAAAATTATTCATATGTATGCAGTTTCTGTTATAGTGGTATATCCACTTCATGTCATGACTTCTTGGTTATATTATATAACTTTATTATGCCATCAGTTTCTTTTTCCTTATGGAGTCTTATCAAATTTTATGTGTAACTTACATAATATCGAATGTGCTTTCCACATTACGTACACCTTATTTCATTCATTGATTAATAGACTGAAATATCCAAGAAAATAAAAATAGGAAAATGAACAGTTATGAAATTGCATATCTTTAAAGTTTCATTGTTGTTATTTACCATCTAGTTGCTTTTGACTCTTGGTGATCTTGTAAACAGAGGCTCTCCATCTCACTCAGCCTCTTGTCTTTTCTTTCAGCAGTTGTAAATTTGCATTGGCAGGATCTTTTGTGTTGTCCATCCAACTCTTTTGCAGTCTTCCTCTCCTCATACCTTCAATCTTCTCCAACATAACTGCCTTTTATAGTGATTCACCTGCTCACATAATATGCCCAAAGTACATTAACTTCTTTTTTACAGTCATTGTCTCCAAGGAGTATTCCGTCTTTATACTCTCTAAAATCTTATTAGTCATTCTTTGATTCCTTGGGATTCTTAATAGTCTCCTCCACACCCATAATTCAAATAAGTTTACTTTCTGTCTTTTTCCTTAATGATCCAGCTTTGACAATTCTAACTTTTATGGCCTTACTTGAAACCTCTATCTTTCATAATTTTTGCCAGGTGTAACATAGTTTTTTAACCTATGGTTATTCTTCTTTTAATTTCATCTTCACATTTATGATAATGTCTTATTCTGAACTCCAGTAAATCATAACTTTGAATTACCTCTATTTTATCTCCCTCAATCATAAATTCATATAAATTGCCACAAGCCATCACTTTTGTTTTGCTGATATTTAAATTAAGACCAGCTTTGCTGCTGTCCCTTTTAACCAATAGAATCAACTACTCCAGATCTTGCTTAGTTTCTGCTATGAGGGTTGTATCATCTGCATATATTAAATTATTTTTCTGCCACCATTCTTAATTCCTGCTGGGCCTTTGTCTAAGTTAGCCATTCTCATAATATATTGTTTATAAATATTAAAAAGATAAGGTGACAGTATATAACATTGCTGCACCTCTTTATCCACTCAAATACTATCTGTTTCTCCAAAGATTGTTTTTACTGAACCTTCCTGAATTATCTAATTCTCTTGATAAGAGAATTAGATAATCAGGTATTCCCATTGATCTCATTACATTCCACAGTCAGTTGTGATACACAATCAAAAGCTTTTTCATAATCAATGAAATAGATGAATACTTCCTTTGAAATTCTCTTGTTCTTTTCATAATCCATCTCATGTTTGCTATCTGGTCTCTAGTTTTCCTTTACCTCTCCTGAAGCCTGCCTGTTCTGGTATTTTTCTATTCACACATGGCTTCAGCCTTTGTTGGGTCACTTTCAGCTTAACTTTACTTACATGAGAAATTAAAGCATGGTTCTATAATTCTCACAATATCTAGGATTTGATTTTTTTTGGAATTGGGATGAATACAGATGTTTTCCAATCTCTAGGCTAGCATATTTTCTTCCAAACCTGTTGGCAAATTTCAGTTACTATATTTACTCCTTCATCCCCAGCTGCTCTGAATAATTCCACTGACACTCCATCAGCTTCAAAAGCTTTTTCCTTTGGCAGCTATTCCATTACTAATATCACTTTACTTTTCATTATCACAGGTTCCTCAACCAATTCTCTCCTTTCAAATTCTCCTACAATATTAATATCTTTCTTGTACAAATCCTCTACATAATCTTTGGATTTTTAAAGGAGAGAAATTGTATTTTTCTGATAGCAACCTACAATCTTTCTTTTTTTGTTGCTTTACTTAATCTTCTTTGCTTCTTCTATTACTGTACATTTTTGTTTCTTCCCACAGTTCTTATAATTCTCTTCCTGTCCTTCAAACTTTTTGATTTCTTTCCAACTTCTACTTTAAATGCTTCATTTACATGATTTCAAATTTATGCTGTCCTTTTGTTTCTTCTTAGCCCTTAATTTCAATTTGACTTCAGTTATCAATAATTCATGATCTGTTCCACTTTCTGCACTAGGTAGTGATTTTTTTTTTCTACTTGGATAGCACTTCACCACCTTCTTCTGGCAACAATATAATCTATCTGCTTTCTGTATTCACCATTAGGTGAAGTTCTTGTGTACAATCTGTTTGTTGTTGTTGTTGTTGTTGAAAGTGTTTGCAGTAAAGAAACTGTTATTGACACAAAACTCAAACATCCTTTCTCCTGCTTCGTTCCTCAGTCTTAAACCAAATTTTCCAGTTATGCCTCATTCTTTTTTTTTCCTCCCACTTTTTCATTCCAATCATCTAATATCAACAGAAATCTGTTTTATGACTACTGTATACTACTTGTTGCAATATACTGTAAAATTCTTTGACCTCATCTTCCCTTGCATCTATAGTGGGTGCATACACCTGTATGAGTAATATTCACTGAATATGCCTTTATTGGGAATAATTAGGATTATTCTGTCAGACACTGATTATAACCCAAAGCGTATTTTCTATGTTCTCTTTTAACTATGAATTCAACTCCATTTATTCGAACGTTTTCATGTCCAAAATAATACAACATGAAATCATCAGTATCAAAGTGACACATTCTTGTCCATTGCAATTCACTAATTCCTAAAATCCCAACTCGAATTCTGATCTCGAATTCCAGTTTTCCTTTATATATGTTTCTTACATTCCATGTTCCTTTTTTTTTTAATGTAAATCAGTAAAATGGAGGCATCTTCCTATGAGATTAACTCTGTCAGAAGTTGAACTTAAGAAGGCTTTGATCCAGCTTCATCATTCTTGTTAATTTCATTGGAAGTTCCTCTCTGCTTTTCCCAGTTGCCATTTCGATGCCTTCCAACCTGGGTGTCCCTTCACACTGTCACAATAACTTAAGTCTCTGTTCATAAGATTTTCTTGCAAAATATATACAGAAGTGTTTTGCCATTGCCTTTTTCTGTTTGTGTTTAACCTACTAGGTGGCATAACTATAAAATAATGAAAATAACATGATAGCTGCAGTAATCAACTTTAATGAAAAGCATAGATCTTTTGTACTGAAAATAACAGTACATCATCAGTGTGTGGAAACAACAAGCAAATCTGAGAACGTGAATGCAAGGTAAGTACAATAATCATTTACCAGTTAGAAATAGTAGCTTTGTGCTGGAATAAAATATTAAAAAAAAATATTTTTCATATTTACTTATGATAAGAATCTCCCAAACTTTTGCAAGAGAAAGGCAGTCATTCCAATTCATGTTAAGCCTGTAAAAGGGCTTGACCACTTTCTTTGAATGATGTTCATATTTAAAACTGCTTCTATGGAGAATACAAGTTTCATCCCACAGGATATTGATGTTCATTATCCTGTGGGATAATGAACATCAATGTAATATTGATGTTCATTAATTTTTTTTCCCCACAGAACAGCCTGTCTGCCCAAAACATGTCAAATTACATTCATAAGGGATCTGTTAAACACCAGCTAAAGATAGAAGCAACAATTTGTCATTTTGTAGATGGTAACTGATGAGAAATTTTATTGATAGGAAAATGTGCTATTCATTAAAGTTTATTACTGCAATTATCTTGTTATTTTCTTTGTTTTATGTAATTGCATAATTGTTTTCTTGAGGAATTTCTGTAATGATCATTGGTCATTAACACGTTCGCTGCCAACTACGAGTATACTCGTAGTGGGTAAACCTGCTTCACAAGCCAGCTACGAGTATACTCGTATGACGCTTACCGCCGGGAACGAGATTATTGTAGTGACCTTGAAGAAGTGAAAATGCTTGGCTTGTGGGGCTAGCATCAAAACTGTGTATTCTCATAGACCGTATATGCTCTGTACAAGCCAACTACGAGTATACTCGTAGGACGCTTACCTCCGGTAACGAGATTATCGTACTGACCTTGAAGAAGTGAAATTGCTCGGCGTAGGGGAACAGACCATACCGAAGTAGCGTGGCAGCGAACGTGTTAATACCCTCTTGCTGATAATTTTGGAAACCAAGAAAAGCTATATTCAACAATACCCAAAAAATTATTAACAGTGTTTTATGTTTTATCTTAATGCCAAAATTTTGCGCAAGTAATTCAAAAGAGCATCTGAGGTTTAGTTGGTAATGTGCCTTTTGGTTGGAAAGACTTGGATTTGAATCCTGTCTAGGGCATGAAAAAACTTATTTAATATTTGTTAAATTTTCAACTAAGTTTCCTAACCATTGTCAATACAGTTGAAAAGAGGTAAACACAATAACAACAACATTTGCAAACACTTAAATTGCAATTCACTTGCAATTTAAGTATTGTTATTATTATTACATATTGTCAATATAGTTGAAAATGTTAGGAAACCTAGCTGAAAATTCTACAAATATTAAGTAATTTTTTCCTAACGTGTCATTCAGTACTCTTCAATTTTATTATGTTGTCCACTTACATTTTGATATTTAGATTTAATGAAAAACCCTTATAAGGACTTTTCAATTATAAGGTAATTTAGCTGGTCTCATAGGGAGGTGGGAGGATTCTTCCTCCTGTAAACTTGGATTTTTCATCCTACGAGACAGTCAAACTAGCCAGTGATTCCATGCAATTTCCACCATATCCTCACATTAATTAGTGACAAGCCAGCCTAATAGATAAGGGGAAGATATGCAATTCTATCAACTGTCAGGCTAGTAAAACCTTTATGAAATGCACTAATAAAAAGCAAATATACAGACATCTGGGCAGCATTCATGTCTCTTAAGTAGTGCAAGCTAAGGCAACTCCAATGCCTAGATTGTATTCTCATAAGCTGGTTAAAAGTTCAAAACTTTCTATATATATTTGGCTTTGTAATAAGGTTGGATCTTTAACCCTCCCATGCATGAATTTTTATATTCATTTATAAAACATTATAATGGCATGATACAGTACCATTTAATCTTACAGTATTACCATGAATTCATAAATTTTGCTAAATTTGTGTCCTGTATATGTAAAATATTATGTCCTCATCTGAGGACATCATGCACTAACACAAGTTTGTTTTATGACTATGGTAATAAATATGAACAAATTAAATATTCACACTTCATCTACAAGTTCTATTAACTCCCTAATAATAAATATACATGGACATCCCCAGATGGTAATATAAAGAATGCATAGACTATATCATCATAAACAAACAATGGAAAAGATCAGTAAATAATGTACGAACATTAAAAAGCTTTGATATCAACACTGACCACGAAATATTAACTGACAAAGTGAAGATAAAATTCAACAGGAAAAACAATATCATAAAAGAAGAAAACATCAATCTATCAAAACTAAAAGATAGCTCAAGCAGAAGTCGATTTTTAGAACAGATGTGCTTGAAATTAAAACCCTTCATCTTCCAGAACAGCGGAAAATACTGGGAAGAAGGAAAAGAAACAGTGTTATCAATTGCAAACGACACTCTAGGTACCAAGCCCAAAATAAACAGTGGATAATCCAAGAAAACGTAGCTACAATAGAAGAGAAAAGAGAGGCCAAGATACTTATAAACCAATAAAACAAAAGAGAATAGAGAAAAATACAGAGCACTAGAAATAAAGTTGATAACCTATGCAAAAAAGCCAAAGAAAAATGGTTACAAGGAAAAGCTAAGAAATGCCAAGAAGCATACCAATAAAACAACCTAAAAGTCTTCCATGACACTATAAGAGAAATTACAAAGGAATTCTCAGCAAAAGCAGTAACAATGATAAACAACAAGATGACTGAAACCAAGAATATTGAAGATATAAGAAAAATCTGGTCAAACCATTTTAAGACTATCTTTCACCAAAGAAACAAAAGTACAATGCCAACAATAGAAGAAATTAACGACCATCCAAAAATTTTATAAGAAGAAGTTAGATACACAATAAAATATATGAAAAACAATAAAACACCAGGCATTGATAATATCCCTACTGAACTGTGGTCATATGGAGGCAGCACATCAATAGAATATTTAACAATCCTATTCAATAAAATACTACAAACAGGAGAGATCCCAGATGACTGGAGAACTGGAAAGATCATCCCAATATACAAGAAAGGAGACAAAAGAGACTGCAGATATTCGTAAGAATTATACAAAATAGATTAAAAAACACCTATGAAGAACTGATAGGCATAGAACAAGCTGCTTTCCGAGGAAACTATTCAACAATAGACCAGATTTTTACATTGCACCAACTAGCAGAGCTCAGCTGGAAGACCATAAAGAACTATATTGTTGTTTTGTGAACTTTAAACAAGATTTCAATAGCATCAACAGAGAAATCCTTCTTAAAGTTCACTAGAAAAAGCAATAGACAAATATATAATATAGTTTCTGATAGAATATTAGACAAATATATAATACAGTTTCTGATAAAATATTACTCTAAGACAAATGCAATAATTAAAAAGGACACACTCACAACAGAACCCATAAAAAAGAGTAATGTATGGATGCCCATTATCCCCATGCCTATTTAACATATATCTAGACAAAGTTGTAAAAACAAAGTTGAAAAAGAAGGCAATAGACAATGAACCTGGAATCAATGTCAATGGTTTAAACATAAATAATATCAAATATGCAGATGATCTCGTCCTTATTGCAAGAACCCCAAATGAACTACAAAGATTGATAAACAAGCTAAACAAAACTTGTAAAACATATTACATGACAATAAATATACAAAAGACAAAAGTGATGAAAATAGGGAGGAACAGAACTACCATCTGAGCCGCTCTAAATGGAGAAAAAATAGAACAAGTAGACAACTTCATATATCTTGGATCAAAACTAACAGAAACAGTAGATGAACTCAAAACAATCAAACACAGAACAGCGATAGGATGGACCACCATGGGAAAATTACAGAAAATCTGGAAAACAAACAAGATATCTAAGCAAGCCAAAATCAAATTATATGAATCAATAATTATACCAACAGTCATCTATGGAGCAGAAGTGTGGACAGTTAAGAGAGGAGAAAAACTGCTGGCATTTGAAATGAAATGCTTAAGAAAAATAAATAGAACAAGTTGGATAGAAAATAAAACAAACAGCACAGTCAGACAAGAATTATTGTATAAAAAGACAATAATTGAAAAAATTAGAAAACAACAACTGTTTTTTTTTTGGCCACACTATGTGCATGGAAGCAGACAGACTTCCTAACGTCCTAATCAATACTTTTCCAACTGAAAAAAGAAGACCCAGAAGACCAAGAATTATCTGGCTGAAATTAATAAAGAACATCTCAGGATGCAGAACATATAAGGAACTTTTTCGAACAGCAAGAAATAGAGAAGACTGGAAGATCCTGCTCAAGAGAAGAAAAAAGAAGACATCTACAAGGTATAAAACCATACTAACCTTTCCAGAAGCCTCATAAAATCACCAAATTGAAATCAACAAAAACAGCAGCTTTTCACTTCCTCCTTGATACCACCATGCACTGCAGAGAGATTGGTATTCCTGTAACTCTGTTGAAAACTCCTGCCATCTGGTGTGGTTTCTAAGAACACTTTGGTCTCCCCAGAAACTACATGCATACAGTGGCACTAAATTATAAATGAATAATTATGAGGGAAAATATATATGTCCTCATATGAGGCATGAGAGGGTTAATATCCTGTATTTCTATATAATGTAACATATCATTTTGTATGCCATTAAAAATGGTCTGAAAGGAACTAAAATTGAGTTTGAAACAAATTTTAGTACGAATCTTAAATACAAACTTTCATTCAGCCAGAGTTAATTTATTTTGTATTCATATCAAATTCTTTTGTCCACTACATATCCATTTTAAACCAAAATGAAACTGGCATAATGAATTTTAATAAATATCCCAGATACCAGATTTGGACGAAATCTGTCCAGCTGGAGCAGAGTTTTTAAATTAATGTGGACAAACAAACAGAATCACTCTAAAAGATTATTATTATCTGAGACCTCCAGAAAGTCAAGAACTCATTGAGGGAGGCTATACATCATCCAAATACTACATGCACTCACTACCTCAAACGACAAACTATTCCACATTAATTATTATGTGAGAGAAAAACTCTAGTTCTTATCCCTTTCATAACTACAAACAAACTTAACTTTCCTGGATGCTCCCATGTTCTTTTCCCCTCCACCTTCCATATAACAAAAACTTTCATCAGATAGTATCTTATAACACCAATTCAGAAGTTTGTAGACCTCTGTCATATCACCTCTCTTTCTCCTGTTAAATAGAGTCTGTAGTCCACATACTCACAACCTGTCCTCGTAATCTAAATTCCATAGCCCCAATATAATCTTTGTATCCTTTCCACAGCTTTTTTTATTCCCTTGGAAACCAGGAAACCAAATCTGTACACAGTGGTACAGGTGCAGTCTTATCAAGATCCCTAGTCTCATCTTGGGAGACTAGGAATCTTGATAAGCATGACTCCACTAATATGATATGCCATTGGAAATCTCATCACACCAAAGTGCATAACTTTACACTTACTAACATTATACTACTGACATCCATTTTTATTTCTCCAAATTTCCAGCCTATTCAAATCATTCTGTAAGTGCTGGATATCAGTAGCATCCCTGATTATCCTACCTATCTTTGCATCATCAGCAAGCAATTGCACATCTCATGTTAGACCCTTTCTAATGTCATTAATGTTAAGAAATCCTGTAGAGTTCAAGATTCAATTTTCTGCATTTCCGTTGTCCTTCACAAAAATAACCAAGCTGTCTGTAACCACTTTTCGTTATTCAAAGAATTCTGAATAGTGATACTTGAAAAAAAAATTTGGATTTTTGCAAAAGTAAAAAGTGTTGAAAATTATAGTGTGTGTTACCATATTTGATGAGGTTCTACACAAATTTATTTTGCCTAAATTTGACAGTACAAATGGTTTGATTGAAATCAAAGTTGAAATGAACCTCAATTTCATTAGATTCCATCTATCCAGTGCAGAATTTCATCAATCCAAATTGTTTTCCAGTAGGCATCTTTATTTATCTAAATCCAAATTAACTTGCATCTAGCCAAAATGGGGTTATTACAAAATGTATATAATTTTGCTCCTCTTTCTCCCTTTGTACTCTTTGAAATGGTCTGAATGAAACAAAAATGGAATGGCTCAACATATTTCCAAATCTGTTAGCCTGGAATGAATTGCTTATGCATTTTGCAAAATGTGTCTAAATGAAAACTATTGAACCTATTTTCCTTTAGGAAACTGGTATTCATTTTCTTTATTAGGATTCAGTTTTATTTAATATATGGATAACTATCAGCCAGTATAGATGTAAAAAGCAACTTGAAGCAATATGGCACAAAAAATAATTGATTACAACACGCCTCAAAAATGTTATAATCAACACTTTCTCATGTTATTCTGTGCACATTGGTTTCCATTTTTATTAGAAAGCAGAACTTAATTCACTGTTTTGCTTTTTGAATCTTGATTTTTGGAGAATTGTGAATTTTGATCAGAAGTTTCTTGAATTACTATGGCACTTTTAAGAATAAATATATGGGTCTGCTTTTGGATGTATAAACTAAATTTTTACATAAACAACCACTGTTTCTTACAAAATATAAGATTTATTGTTAAACTGACCATAGATTTTTAATTCGTACGTATGTTCGTACAATATTGCCTACCGGTTTCGCTAGTAACTGACTAGCTTTTTCAAGGTTTGCACGGTACAAAAAAATGATAAATGCAAAAAAAAGGTTTAAGAATACAAAAAAACGTTCATACCTGTTAAGTAGCTAAGGTAACACGTTCGCGTGATATTTCTACTCAGTATCATGAACATGCGTTACATGCAAACGCATAATATGATTATTCGTGTACTGTAGTTCTGTTGAACTGAGGGAATTAATTAGATTTTTCCAAGTATCATTCAGCCTAAACAGAAATCAAGTATCACCCTTCATTTCTGTTTAGGTTGCTGCCTGTACGTAGCACTACTACTGCTGCTTTAAATAATCGATGTCTGTAATCTTCCTCTATGTAGGGCATAAAACTGTTATTCCAGTCTATAGTGTGGTTCGAAGTTGAAAAGTGATGTGCTAACCCAGAGGTGATCATTCTGTTGTGATTTACATCACCAACATGTTCTTTCTGTCTTATTTCCAGACTTCTCGAAGTTTGTCCAATGTAGGCAAGACCGCATGTGCATGGAATATTATACATACCTCGATATTTATAAAATGGAACACTGTCTTAAGACAACATGGAAAATCTACATATGTTTGTCAATAGAATCAATGCACTCCATAATAAAATCAAATTTACTCTAGAAGTAGAAAACAACGAACAGCTACACTTCTTGGATATACTAGTTAAAAGACAAGGTAACAATATCAGGGGTGCTTAAGGGTCAAAGCTGTATAACTGAGAAGAGATCTCCTTTAAAGAAAGACATAGCCTTTAAAGGAATGCAGAGAATCAACCAGGGCTTCTGACCTAATGTCCAATCCTCGCCTTCTTGTGGTGCACCCTGTTGGGTATCTACTTGGATACTGAACGAATCAGGATGGGCTGGCAATTTGGGATTTAGCCGACCAGTTTGTATTCTCCTTGGTTAAACCAAAATAAAAAATGATGGCACAACATGACAGAATTTCATGCCGGCTGGGGCGTCGCCCGGTTAAACAAGGCCCCCGTTGTTTTCGCCAGGGAACCAGGGCGAACAGCGAAAAGTCAGCTACTGGAACACATCTGAAAAAACACCCCAACTCAGCATCACCAGAGTTAAAGATCGGTACTATCAACGTAAGAAGCCTGAATGGCAAAGAAATGGAACTAGCTGAGGAATTGGATAAGTACCAGATCGACATAATAGGGGTGACTGAAACAAAAAAGACAAAAACTGGTGAGATCTTTCTGAGCAATAAATACAAAATGTTATATTCAGGCAATGACAATCAAGGAAAAGAAGGAGTAGCCATAGTATTCAACACAAAATACGAGTCTAATCTTCTTGAATGGCAGTCAGTCTCAAGTAGAGTAATGTGGGCAAATATGAGAATGGGGAACTGGACAATGAGACTTATTTGTGCCTATATTCCCACAGAAGGTTCTGCTAAGATAGAAATGGAGGAATTTTTTGAGGCTTCAGAAAAAGCAACTGACACAATGAAAAAGGAAAAGTGTCCTTGTTGGGGGATCTAAATAGCAGAGTAGGAAATGATTGTGAGACATACAAAAATATTTTGGGAAAATTTGGAGAAAAGAGCAAAGCTAATAATAATGGCAAATATCTGTTGGATTTCTGCTCAGGACATGGACTGGTTATTACTAATACCATGTTCCAACATAAAAATATGCACAAATTCACATGGAGAGAAGAGGCAAGGAATAAGAAAAGTCTCATTGACTATGTTATTGTTGATAGTGATGTTTTCTCCCTTGTACAGGACACCAGAGTGTACAGAGGATTTGAAATTGGAAGTGATCACTATTTAGTCTTGAGCAGGATAAAATTGAATTTCATATTGAAAAGAATAACATGTAAGAAAGTTTTAAAGTGAATAAAAGTTGAGCAACTCTCAGTGTGAACTGTAGACTAAAATACACAAAGATTATTGAAGAAAAAATGAAAGATTTCGAGAACAGGAATCAAACCTTGAAGATTCAGTGGCAAACTCTGAAGAAAACATTGATTGATTCTGCCAGAGAGGCATGTGGTGAGGTTGTCTGCAAGGATAAAAAAATCAGAACTCCCTGGTGGACACAGGAAGTTAAAGAGGCAGTGAAGGAAAAGAAGAAAGCATATCAAAAGTTCCTGTCAAATAAGTCAGCTTGTGCTCTTAGAGAATACAGAGACAAATGTAAGAATGCTAAACACTGTGTAAAACTAGCTAAACAAAAGTCATGGGAGGACTTTGGGGCAAGAATATAGAAAATAAATATCAAGAAGGTGGCAAAATATTCTGGAAGTTGTTGAAGAAGCTTAGGAATGGAGGAAAGAATGCTGTAAAAGGAGTTAGAGATGATAAAGGTGACATTAAAAACAGGAGAAAAAGATATCCTTGAAGTATGGAGTAATTACTTTGAAAAACTGCTAAATGAAACAAGCAGTGATGACAGCACAGTTGTAAAAAAACACTGACCAGGAATGCAGTCAGGAATACATATCCATACTTGAAGTAGAAAAAGCCATTAAAGGCTTAAAATGTGGAAAGGCAGTAGGAGTAGATGATATTCGACCAGAAATGCTGAAGTATGGTGGTATAAGAGTCTTACAGTGGCTGCACTGCATAGTTCAGAAAGCCTGGACAGAGGGACGAATTCCCAATGATTGGAGTAGAGCTCTCATAGTACCCATATATAAAAAGGGAAATAAAACTGAATGTAAGAATTACAGAGGTATTTCCCTACTGAGTGTTCCTGGCAAGATCTATGCAAGTATACTTGAGAAATGGTTGAGAAGAATTGTGGAAGAAAAGCTTGGTGAAGAACAAGCTGGATTCAGGCCAAATAGAGGCTGTCAGGATCAGATTTTCATTTCTTTACGACAAATAGTCGAGAAAGCATGGGAATATAACAGAGATCTGTATTTAAGTTTTGTCAATTTGGAAAAGGCATATAACAAGGTGCCAAGAGAGAAGCTATTCAATACGAATATAATACGATATAATGCCCCATGGACACCATATAACAAGCAATACTTAGTCTTTATTTGAGTTGTAAGTCCGCAGTTAGAATTGAAGGAAGTGCAGGAAGATGGTTGAATGTTAAATCTGGTGTGAGACAAGGATGTACATTATTCCCTCTGTTATTCATTATCTATATGGATCACATTATGAAGGAAAGTGGTATTAAACCTGATATCAAAATTGGAGATGTTAATGTCAGCTCTTTGCTTTATGCGGATGATGTTATACTTCTAAATAAATCCGCTACAAGTCTGCAAGATTCTCTGACTAAATTGAATAGCTGTTGTAATAGATATGGTATGAAGGTCAGCAATAAAAAGACAAAGACAATGAAAATAGGCAGAATCATTGAAAATGTCAACTGTGTTGTGAATGGAGAACCTGTGGAACAAGTGAAACATTTCAGCTACTTAGGCACGATTTTTACTGAAGATGGTAAATTAAATATAGAAATAGACTACAGAATCAGCAAAGCTGGTATGGTAGGAAGTCAATTGAATAAATTCATATGGAATAAGAGAGAAATTAGTCGGAACACTAAATTAGCTGTATACAAGACAGTGTTCAAACCAGTTTTTACTTATGGATCTGAGAGCTGGGTCAGAAGTCAAAACACTTGACTAAAGACTAGAGACCTCGGATATGAGAGTCCTAAGAAAGATTATAGGTGTGAACAGATGGCATCAATGGCAATATCATATTAAAAACGAGGATATTAGGAAAGAACTTGACATTATCAACATCCAGGAATGCATTAGCAGAGCTAATCTCAGGTGGTATGGTCACTTAAACAGAATGGGCGAGGAAAGATTAGCAAAACAAGTGTTCTCTGCCAGGTTGGCAGCAAAATGACCCAGAGGAAGACCAAGATATAGGTGGATTGATACGGTACAAAGTGCCTTAGACAATAGAAATATAAGATCTGATAATGTTGGAGTCTTGACAAGTAACAGACTGATTTGGAGGAAAATTGTAGATAGGAAGTTAGTAATGATTTTTTTTTTTTTCATGTAGTACTATCATATCCTGTACACCCCTTGAGGGTACATGGCAGGAATTTGATGATGATGATGAGGGTAACAATTTCAAACTGTCCATTTACAAAAAACCTACAGACACTGGACAATATCTACATAACTCTTCAAACCATGATAGGTCACATTAACAGAGAATTATCCACATATTGAGAAATCGAGCTAGAAACTTTATCTCCGACGATGAAGAAGTCCAAACAGAACTGTCTCAAATCTCTATAACACTAATCGCAAAATGGTTATCCTCGAAACATCATCATCAACAAATTTCTATACAAAGATAACCAACAAGAAAGAACAGTCTCCCAGCAAATTTCAACAGCAGCCATCCTCTTTATGGGTTCACTTTCCACCAAAATTGCGAGATTGTTAAAGGCCCATAACATTAGGGTTGTATTTAAACCAGCTACTAGCATCAGACAGGTTCTAAGATCTCCTAAAGGCAGTGTTCCATTTTATAAATATCCAGGTGTGTGTAATATTCCATTCACGTGCGGTCTTTCCTACATTGGACAAACTTCGAGAAGTCTGGAAATAAGACAGAAAGACCATGTTGGTGATGTAAATCACAACAGAATGATCACCTCTGGGTTAGCACATCACTTTTCAACTTCGAACCACACTATAGACTGAAATAACAGCTCTATGCCCTACGTAGATGAAGATTACAGACATTGATTATTTAAAACAGTATTGCTACGTACAGGCAGCAACCTAAACAGAAATCAAGGGGCCATACTGAACGATACTTGGAAAAATCTAATTAATTCCTTCAGTTCAACAGAACACGAATACAGTACACGAATAATCATATTAGGCGTTTGCATGTAACGCGTGTTCATGATACTGAGTAGAAATGTCACGCGAACGTGTTACCTTAGCTACTTAACAGGTATTAACGTTTTTTTGTATTCTTAAACCTTTTTTGCATTTATCATGTTTTTTGTACTGTGCAAGCCTTGAAAAAGCTAGTCGGTTCGGTTACTAGCAAAACTGACTAGCATTTTTAAGGCTTGATAGGCAATATTGTACGAACATACGTATGAATTAAAAAATCTATGGTCAGTTTAACAATAAGTCTTATATTTTGTAACATTTTATGACCAAAAATATGTATAATTTAAACCACTGTTTCTTGTCATAGTTTTTTCCATTTGTATGTTGCCCTACCAGAAGTCATGGGACATAAACAAAACATGTTTTTATTGACAGAAATTGAGAATTAGATGTATTGAAGTCTTTCCCCTAATTTCTCATTGGTTGTATTGTGCTCCATTGCTCCATTAAAATTTGAGTAAATTGCACTAATGAAGAGGGATTGTTTTAATTTTAGATACTAGTTCATTTGGGAGTTAAATGGATGAATAACACCATTAAGTTGAGCTGCAAAAAAAGAAACTAGTGTGGTAAGAAAAGAAAAAGCATATTATGAAAAGAAATTAGCAATGCAAGCTAAAGAGAATCCCAAACAGTTTTTTCAATATGCTGCAAGTAAAAGCAAAAATGTATACAACAGAATGATTTTAAGGAATGCCAATGGTAGGGAGGTAACTGAATCAGTCGAAATAGTAGAAGTACTAAGCGAACACTTTGCAAGAGTATATTATCCAGGAGTGATATTGCAGGAATGAGGGAATCAATGGCTTATACAGGAATGGAGGTGAATAGTATTACAGAACCTTAATGTGAATACAGCTGTGGGATTGGATGGTATACCAGCTCGAGTCTTATGTGAATCAGCAAAGGAATTGTCAGTGCCCTTGACCGTATTGTTTAATTTAAGTCTTAGCTCTGGATTAGTCCCGAGGGTGTTTAAAGAGGGTAAAATAGCTCCATTGCATAAAGGAGGCTCCAAGACTGATGTTGCAAATTACCGACCGATATCAGGAGTCATTGTCAAGGTATTGGAGAAATTAGTGAAGAGCAAATACAGGAATGGATAGGTGGAAATGGGATACTGTATTGGGGCAGCATAGTTTTGTAAAGGGTAGATCATGCCTCAGTAACTTATGTTTTATAATACAGTGACGGCTGAACTGGGTTAGGGTAGTGGGTTTACAGTGATACTGCTGGACTTTGCTAAGGCCTTTGACAGGATACCATATAGAATTCTAATCAGTAAACTGCAGCACATGGGAATGGATATAGGGTTGGTGAGATGAATAGGAGGGTGGTTGAAGGAGACATATCAGAGTGTAATTTATTCAAGAGTAGAGTCCAAAAGAAGGCCTGTGACTAGTGGTGTGCCGCAGGGTTCTGTTCTTGGACCACTGCTATTTAATTTGTTCATTAATGATATAGGAAAGGATCTGAGAGGAACTGTTCATTTATTTGCCAATGATGCAAAGTTGGGTAGTGAATACACATGATGTCAAAATTTTGCAGGATGATTTGAGTAGATTGGCAGACTGGGTATAAGGAGAATGGATGTCAGTTTAATGTGGCAAAGTGTAAAGTTATGCATTTTGGGGTGAAAAGATTAGCAGCGGTATACCACATTCGTGGAACTGTACTCCAGGAAATTGACGAAGCCAGAGATTTGGGAGTGTTGGTGGATAGGGAGTTGAAGTTTAGGGGGCACATAGCAAAAGTGACTAACTTAGCTCATTAGATCACGTGGTTACTGAAGAATACTTTGAAAAGCAGAGACAAGCAGGTTATTTTTCCTCTTTATTGAGCCTTGATAAGACCCCATCTTGACTACTGTGCCCAGATTTGGGCATCAGGGTTTCTTCTTGCTGGGGAGGAAGTAGAGAGGATCCAGAGGCGAGTGACCAAGATGGTAGCTGCTCTATGAAATGAACCTTGATAGGCATAAAAGGGGTGGTATGATTAAGACATTCAAATTACTGAAGGATTTTTACAAGATTTTTTCAGAACAGATCTGATAGGGAGAACTAGGGGGCCATCCATGGAAACTGAGCAAGGTGTTAAAACTAGGTTTTTTACTTGGAGAGTGGTGAATTAGTGGAATAAGCTGCCAGAGTCTGTTGTGGGTGCCATGACTGTGAATGAATTCAAAGCAAATTATGATAGATGCTGTACGAATGCTGAATAGTTCTTGACATGATGTTTAGGGCCTCCCTCAATGAGTCTAAGGACTTTTTGGAGTTTGCCCGTAATAATAACACAGATGTTCTGTTGGGTTCAGGGCAAGAATCTCTTCTGGTTCTTGCAGTGTGATCATCATCATCAAATTCCTGCCATGTACCCTCAAGGGGTGTACAGGATATGACAGTACTACATGAAAAATTTACATCATTATTAACTTCCTATCTACAATTTTCCTCCAAATCAGTCTGTTACTTGTCAAGACTCCAACATTATCAGATCTTATATTTCTATCGTCTAAGGCACTTTGTACCGTATCAATCCACCTATATCTTGGTCTTCCTCTGGGTCGTTTTCCTGCCAACCTGGCAGAGAACACTTGTTTTGCTAATCTTTCCTCTCCCATTCTATTTAAGTGACCATACCACCTGAGATTAGCTCTGCTAATGCATTCCTGGATGCTGACAATGTCAAGTTCTTTCCTAATATCCTCATTTTTAATATGATATTGCCATTGATGCCATCTGTTCACGCCTCTAATCTTTCTCAGGACTCTCATATCTGCGGTCTCTAGTCTTTGGTCAAGTGTTTTACTTCCGACCCAGCTCTCAGATCCATAAGTTAAAACTGGTTTGAACACTGTCTTGTATACAGCTAATTTAGTGTTCCGACTAATTTCTCTCTTATTCCATATGAATTTATTCAATTGACTTCCCACCATACCAGCTTTGCTGATTCTGTTGTCTATTTCTCTATTTAATTTACCATCTTCAGTAAAAATGGTGCCTAAGTACTTGAAATGTTTCACTTGTTCCACAGGTTTTCCATTCACAACACAGTTGACATTTTCAATGATTCTACCTATTTTCATTGTCTTTGTCTTTTTATTGCTGACCTTCATACCATGTCTATTACAACAGCTATTCAATTTAGTCAGAGAATCTTGCAGACTTGTAGCGGATTTATTTAGAAGTATGACATCATCCGCATAAAGCAAAGAGCTGACATTAACATCTCCAATTTTGATATCAGGTTTAATACCACATTCCTTCATAATGTGATCCATATAGATAATGAATAACAGAGGGAATAATGTACATCCTTGTCTCACACCAGATTTAACATTAAACCATTTTCCTTTTGTTCCTTCAATTCTAACTGCTGACTTACAACTCAAATAAAGACTAAGTATTGCTTGATATAATGCCCCACTGACACCATATAACTGCAGCGTATTGAATAGCTTCTCTCTTGGCACCTTGTCATATGCCTTTTCCAAATCGACAAAACTTAAATACAGATCTTTGTTATATTCCCATGCTTTCTCGACTATTTGTCGTAAAGTGAAGATCTGATCCTGACAGCCTCTATTTGGCCTGAATCCAGCTTGTTCTTCACCAAGCTTTTCTTCCACAATTCTTCTCAACCGTTTCTCAAGTATACTTGCATAGATCTTGCCAGGAACACTCAGTAGGGAAATACCTCTGTAATTCTCACATTCAGTTTTATTTCTTTTTTTATATATGGGTACTGTGAGAGCTCGACTCCAATCATCGGGAATTCGTCCCTCTGTCCAGGCGTTCTGAACTATGCAGTGCAGCCACTGTAAGACTTTTATGCCACCATACTTCAGTATTTCTGGTTGAATATCATCTACTCCTGCTGCCTTTCCACATTTCAAGCCTTTGATGGCTTTTTCTACTTCAAGTATGGATATGTATTCGTGATTGTATTCCTGGTCAGTGTTTTTTACAACTGTGCTGTCATCACTGCTTGTTTCATTTAGCAGTTTTTCAAAGTAATTACTCCATACTTCAAGGATATCTTTTTCTCCTGTTTTCATGTCACCTTTATCATCTCTAACTCCTTTTACAGCACTCTTTCCTCCATTCCTAAGCTTCTTCAACAACTTCCAGAATATATTGCCACCTTCTTGATATTTATTTTCTATATTCTTGCCAAAGTCCTCCCATGACTTTTGTTTAGCCAGTTTTACACACTGTTTAGCTTTCTTACATTTCTCTGTGTATTCTGTAAGAGTAAAAGCTGACTTATTTGCCAGGAACTTTTGATATGCTTTCTTCTTTTCCTTCACTGCCTCTTTAACTTCCTGTGTCCACCAGGGAGTTCTGATTTTTTTATCCTTGCAGACAACCTCACCACATGCCTCTCTGGCAGAATCAATCAATGTTTTCTTCAGAGTTTGCCACTGAATCTCCAAGGTTTGATTCCTGTTCTCGAAATCTTTCATTTTCTTTTCAATAATCTTTCTGTATTTTAGTCTACAGTTCACATCTGAGAGCTGCTCAACTTTTATTCGCTTTAAAACTTTCTTGCATGTTATTCTTTTCAATATGAAATTCAATTTTATTCTGCTCAAGACTAAATAGTGATCACTTCCAATTTACTCTTGCAGTGTGTTCTATTGTTATTCTCCTTATAATAAATTTAGTTTAATCTTTTATCCAAGTGTGAGCAGACAAAGTTTGCACCTGAAAGTATCTTCAGGACCGGGGTAAGGTGGTACAACACCAGGGCATCTCGTTGCAAAGGTCGAGCAAGCTACCAACGATCCTGTCTCAGTATCTCCTATAATGCAAAACACATCCCCTTTATTATCTCCTATAATGCAAAACACATGGCCCTTCCCTTAATGTTATGCATTAAGGGAAGGGCCACTATCCAGGCTAGTTTCGACCTTTATTGAGGTCTCTTCAGTGGGAGCCAGGCCCAAGTTGAGATACCAGGCAGAAGCATTAGCAGGTCATCCCTACCTATAGGAGTTGCCAAATGGTGTGCCACCCTTTTTTAATAAATTACTCTGGATTTAGTGAAAGATGTTGAAAGTTTATTTTTCACTTGGTTAGAGTATAATAAATTTAGTTTAATCCTTTATCCAAGTGTGAGCAAACAAAGTTTGCGCCTGAAAGTATCTTCAGGACCGGGGTAAGGTGGTACAACACCTTAAGGTGGTGTTGTATAAAGGATTAAACTAAATTGGAGTAGAGCTCTCATAGTACTCATAATAAAAAGGGAAATAAAACTGAATATGAGAATTACAGAGGTATTTCTCTGCTGTGTGTTCCTGGTAATATATATATATACAAGTATACTTGAGAAACGGTTGAGAAGGATTGTGGAAGAGAATCTTGGTGAAGAACAAGCTGGATTCAGGCCAAATAGAGGCTGTC
Source organism: Typopeltis vanoorti (assembly GCF_054136105.1). Taxonomy (NCBI): domain Eukaryota; kingdom Metazoa; phylum Arthropoda; class Arachnida; order Uropygi; family Thelyphonidae; genus Typopeltis; species Typopeltis vanoorti. The sequence goes on along the minus strand of NC_143555.1, from coordinate 83,880,538 downwards.
AGGATCACATTTTCTGTTTACATTTTACGACAGATAGTTGAGAAATCATGGGAATATAACAATGATCTGTATTTAAGTTTTGTAGATCTGTAAAAGGCACATGACAAGGTGCCAAGATAGTAGCTATTCAAAACGCTACAGTTATATGGTGTCAATGGGGCATTATATCAAGCTATACTTAGTCTTTATTTGAGTTGTAAGTCAGCAGTTACAATTGAAGGGATACTGTACATCCTTATCAGATTAGGATGTACAGTATCCCTTCTGTTATTCATTATCTATATGGATCACATTATGAATGAAAGTGGTATTAAACCTGATATCAGAATTGGAGGTGTTAATCTTTGCTTTATGTGGACAATGTCATACTTCTAAATAAATCCACTATAAGTCTGCAAGATTCCCTGATTAAAGTGAATAATTGTTGTAATAGATATGATATGAATGTCAGCATTAAAAAGACAAAGACAATGAAAATAGGCAGAAGCATTGACTATATCAACTGCATTGTGAATGGTCAACCTATAGAACTAGTAAAATATTTCAGCTACTTAGGTACGTTTTTAGTGAAGATGGTAACTTAAATATGGAAATAGACAACAGAGTCATCAAAGCTGGTATAGTTGGAAGCGAACTGAATAAATTTATATGGAATAAAAGAGAAATTAGCCAAAACACTAAATTAGCTGTATACAAGACAGTATTCAAGCCAATTTTAACTTGAATCTGAATACAAAATTCATGACGTAAGACTCACGTAAAAAGATTTTTTAATAGTATAATTTTCGCCTGTGTGTCACAGGCATCTTCAGTACATTGTAAGCTCAAATTAAACAATAACTGACAATTCCAAAACGTGCCACCTAAGTAGCTAGTGTAAGATAACTAAAAAGGTCTATAAAATTTCCTAACAAAAAAAAAAAAAAAAAAACTATATATACAATAAAAAGTTAGGAAAGATTAGAAACCATCGGATCTGTTTAAGTTAGGAGAGTGGAGTCAAGTTTCACATGTTTCTTTATAAAGCCGTTCTTTGAGGAACTGATTTTTGTGAAGGACTTGTCTTTTTCCAATGTACTCTATGTTTGGTTAAGATGGCATGTTCTTCAAGTCCAGACTGTTCAGGTTTAAGGTACTGTATATAAGACTGGTGTTCTTCTACTTGAATAGAGGCAGATCTTCCTGTTTGTCCAAAATAAGATAATCCACAAGAGCAAGGAATCTGGTAGACACCTGGATAATTAAGATGTGGAAGCTTGTCCTTAGGAGAGGTGAGAAAGGTGGAGATTTTTCTGACCTGTCGAAAGGCAATAAAAATATTCAGTGGTTTTAAAACTTTTGCTATACGTTCACTAATGCCGTGTACATAAGGGATAGGAATGCGTGTTATTTCTTCTGTATTTGAAAGGAAGACATATTAAAACTACTCAAAGCTCTTTTGATGAAGGAATTCTTTTATCCATTAGATAGAAAGGAAGTAGTAATATAAGTAAAGGGGATAAAAATCCCTTATTGTTTTTCAGCCAGTATACGAAACTAAGATCAAAAACTACGATCTAAATGTTTCATGCCGACGGACTGTCGGCGGATCCGACGTAAGTGACCACTTGGTAGTGCCACACCAAGGCAACTCGATGCAAAGGTGGAGCAAGCTCCCTCACTGTCCTTGATATTTTCTCATAATGTAAAAACACACAGCTCCTAGGAGTTGTAGAACTGCTTTACATTATGAGGAGAGGTCACTACCCAGACCGGTTTCAACCTTTTTTTGAGGTCTCATCAGTGAGTAGCTAGACCTAGATAATATCAAAGTTTAAGTGAAAAGAACTTGCATACCTTCGCTATACGAATGCCAGAAAGCTGTGCCCCTATATTATATTATAACATATTATAACTAAGATGAAAAGCCAAACAGCTATTTTTTCTGGCAAGGTTGATAAGTAAAGGGGATAAAATTTTTTATCCCCTTTACTTATCAACCTCGCCAGAAAAAATAGCCGTTTGGCTTTTCATCGAAGTAGTAATATATTGCAGTTCTTTCTGTAATAGATCGTCTGAAGAACAAAAGGATTGGGCCTGATGAACCAGTGTTTTAATAGTTCCTGCCTTTTGACTGGGATGGTGATGAGATTCAGCCTGGATATAATGGCCAGTATGAGTCTTCTTTCTTTAGACTGAGAAATGTAGGTTACCATCTGGTTGGCAAAGAATTAGAAGATCTAAAAAAGGCTAACTGCTTATTTGATTCTATTTCTAGGGTAAACTGGATTCTTGGATGAAGTGCATTTAACTTAGTGAGAAACTGTTGAAGTTCATGAGAAGAGCCATTCCAAATAGCAAAAATGTCATCAACATATCTGAACCGATGAGTAGGTCTGGGAGAAATGTTATCAAAGATACGTTTTTCAAAATATTCCATAAAGAAGTTGGAGATAGCAGGAGAAAGAGGATTGCCCATTGCTGTTCCTTCAATTTGTTGATACAACTTATTTTTAAAGGAAAAATAGCCAGAATGTATTACAAATCAAATACTTTTACAATGTCTGAAGGAAATTCCTGTTGCAGTAATTCAATACTTTCAAATAAAGGAACATTTGTAAATAAAGAAACAACATCTAAACTGATCATGATATCAGAAACGTCGAAATGGATTATCTTATTTCAGACAAACCGGAAGATCTGCCTCTATTCAACTAGAAGAACACCAGTCTTATATACAGTACTTTAAAGCTGAACAGTCTGGACTTGCAGAACATGCCATCTTAACCAGACATAGAGTTCATTGGAAAAAGACAAGAATCCTTCACAAAAGTCAGTTCCTCATAGAACGGCTTTATAAAGAAACATGTGAAACTTGACTCTACTCTCCTAACTTAAACAGATCTGATGGTTTACGTCTATCCCCTTTATGGGAGATAGTACTTTACAAATCAGCTAATCTTTCCTAACTTATTATTGTATATATAGTTTTTTTTTTTTTTTGTTAGGAAATTTTATTGACCTTTTTAGTTATCTTACACTAGCTAAGGTGGCGCTTTTTGGAATTGTCAGTTATTGTTTAATTTGAGCTTAAAATGTACTGAAGATGCCTGTGACACACAGGCGAAAATTATACTATTAAAAAATCTTTTTACGTGAGTTTTCCGTCATTAATTTTGTATTTATATGTCTACTCACAGTATTCCCTTATTAAGAACTTGAATCTGAGAGTTGGGTCAGAAGTAAAACACTTGACTAAAGACTAGAGACGGCAGATATGAGAGTCCTGAAAAGATTAGGGGCATGAACAGATGGCATCAATGCAATACCACAATAAACACAAGGATATTAGGAAAGAACTTGACATTGTTAGCCTCCAGGAATGCATTAGCAGAGCTAATCTCAGATGGTCACTTAAACAGAATGGGTCTTTTTCCTGCCAGGTTGGTAGGAAAAAGACCCAGAGGAAGACCAAGATATAGGTGGATTGATACAGTAAGAAGTGCCTTAGAAGATAGAAATATAAGATCTGATAATGTTGGAGTCTTGACAGGTAACAGACTGATTTGGAGGAAAATTGTAGATAGGAAGTTCGTAATGATGTAATTTTTCATGTAGTACTATCATATCCTGTACACCCCTTGAGGGTATGTATATTAGGAATTTGATGATGAATTATGACCACTTGTAATTATTTGTCCTAGATGTTTATATGAACTCACTATTTCAATCTTTTTTTTCCATTTATATCTATTCCTGTTCTGTCTAGAATGTTTCCATTCTAGATGGAACATAAAACGTGACTCTGTATATTATTTTTGATTTATTCATATGCCTCCCTCTTTAGATTTGCTAAATTAATTCTGTAATCGCCTGTTCTAAATAAGACTATTCCTAGGAATGAAACAGGCTGAACAAATATTTACCATCAAATTGCCATCCTGTTACTCTTTCATTTCAGTTATTTCTCAAGTAATAAAGAAATTCATTGACACAACTTCTGTGTAACGTCCAGAAACTGCTCAACTAATAAATTGACAATGTGTATTCTGCAGTTGTCATTCAACTGGGGATGTTTTATCTTTATGTTATCTACATGAGTAAATACTTTGCAAGTTTCTCAGACTTTCATGGTATTACACACAGAAAATGCAAATAGCATAAACTAAATGTCTGAGTGAGTGCAGTGAATTAGGGAGAAGCATTCATCAAGATGACTACTCTCTTGTGTACAGAATAAATAATTTTTTAGAGAACTGATACAGGCACCCAAATGTTGACAGTATTCACTGGTGGATGAATTTGTAATATGGGTAGAGTTAATAGTTCAGAGGTAATGTCTGAAGCAAAAGAAAAGAAACCTAAATTTCTTGAATATTGAGGAATCAATACTTGTAGTGTATTTATATCAAGGAAGATTATTAGAGTTATCTCAGGGAGGAGTGATATTTCATTTTATCCAGAGATTTTAATGTCAAAAGTAAGACGGCATTTTTTGAAAGCTGTCTTAAGAAAAAAGCATTTTTTGTGAGAAATAAGACAGAATTGTTTATAAGCTGTCAATAAGATTTATAGAACAAGGTTGTCAGAATTTCAATGAAGAATAGTTTACAAGTTTATAGAAATACTCTCCAAGTTCTGGCAATTTGCATAGTACAAGGTTTGTTAAATGGAGAAAAAGGAATGCAGTATACTGCCATCATCAAAATCATTGAATGGATTCATAATCAACTGATATACAGAAGGAAGAGAATGGATGAAAGACACATCTTATAAACCCAGTTTTAGTTGCATGAGGGAAAAAGATTCATCCGTCATGACAAAGTAATGTGCACCCAGAAAGAGAGAGAGCTTACAAACTAGCTATAGAAGCAAGGAGACATTTCATAAGAAGAGAGTTCTTAATTTTTTCTGTGGGTACACACTGGTATAATATTAAGTATTGTCTCTCCTCAGCAAGAAATTTAGCCTTTTTCTTGTGCTCTAGGTATCTCACACTGAATACTGTCACATATAGGTAGTGCCTGTTATCAATTTCCTAAAAAAAAAAAAAAAAAAAAATCCTTCACTTGCTCTCCTGTGTCTTGAAGAATTACCTATTTCTGCTGCTTGCATTTTCTAAAAATATTTCCTTGTTTACTATTCATCAAAATTGAGATCAGTAATTCTTCCCCTCTCCTTTGTTAAAACAAGCTGTAAATGTGCCACAGCCATTCAAAAATCTCTTTACAGTTCAACTTCAAACCAAGAGAACAATTTTTTCTTTGTTTGTCTGTCTCCCTCTACTGCTGTATATTGGAACAACTTGTTGTAATTTCCTGAAGAAAGTAATCTTCAGGTAATTTTTCAAATTACCCGACGGTTCATTTTCTGTGCTCTATTTTGGGTATTTCTCTGAGAATGTTAGTATAGTAAAATTAATAGATTTTACCATGATTTATAAAAAAAAAAAAAAATTAATTAAAAATATCACTTTTTTAGTCATGTAATGGCAAGTAGTTTTTCTTAGAGGAGAGATTCCAAATAAACATTTTATATAAAATAAATTTTTACATTTTCTTCTACCGTTTATAAAATAATGATTATTGTTATTAAGTTAACATAAAGAAATTTTAATAAATAAATGCTTATAAGATTTTGACCATTTAATTTATCCTTTCCAGTCTATAAACTTAGATAAAAAGTTTATTGATACCATTGTTTGCATACCCCACAGCTGTTATTTGCTAGAGGACCACTTGTTGAACTCCTTATTTCTTCAAATATCTCACGTTATGCAGAGTTCAAATGCTTTACTCGAGTTTTGACACTAATTGATGGACATCTTGAGCAGGTAACCTATCTTTATCATAACATCTACTACAGTATATGTCATATATGTTAAAATGTTTATTACTTTAGTTGTCATTAGGAAGTGTTATGTAATCAGTAAATATATAAAATAACCAAATTACTAGATAAATCCTTCTCCTTTGTCTCAATGCTTCAATAACTGTCATAGTATATATTACAGTATACAAGAAGTTATATTCTTGTTTTTTATATACCAGAAAAAAAAAAGCATAATATGGTTAAAATTTGTGTTGTTTAATGGAGGAAATAGATATCAGGATACTAATCAAAAGTTAAATTGATTATTGATTCAAAATAAATGACTACTTGAATTATTACTTGATGCAAAATAAAAATGGCAAACAAATCACTGTTTTTTTCTGGTTGGCAACAACCAGAACATACAACAATAGCAAGAACTCTTGAAATAGATAACCTCTTCACCATTTGGGCCAACTACTCCAGAATAGAAGTGCAGAGAAAAGGGACCAAGATGATGATGATGTCTTTCTGACAAAGTAAAATACACATAGCCATTGACTCACGATGGTGCATTTCTGTTCCATCAACCCTATTATAAGTCACAGTGATTGTAAGTCAGAAATCAATATACTGCATGAACATTAATTTGTATGTTAATAATTAACATACCTGAAGGCTAAAGTGCATAGGTCAATTTTGTTATTTTTTTTCACTAGCTTCACTCTTTGTTTAGTATAACATAAAATTACTCTGCTGTAATAAATAATAAAACAACTGTACAGTGCTACTGTATGGAAGAACTACTTTATTAATAAATGCATGGAAGTACTACTTTACTGATAAGTGCAGAAATGCACTTATCAGTAAAGTGAAGAATCTAAGAATTGCCATAATATGACAATTTCAAAAAGACTTGCAAAGTATGACATCCAACGTCTCTGAAATCCGACGTCTCTTGAAACTTCCATATATGGAAGTTTCAAGAGACGCGTGCATGCGTACAACAGAAGTTCAGGCCTATATAAGGCAAGATGTGACATCGAGAAGGACTTTTATCTTAGGGTTTCACCTTCTCTCTGAGGTGAAAACCCTAAGACACGTGAGGTCCGTTGGTGGTAATTGAAAGAGAAGCATTGTGAGTTGCAAGGGTCCTTAAAGGGCATGGAATAATCAAAAACTCAGACAAGGAAGAAATTTGGCAGGAAATCAAGTACAAGCCAGCAAAAGGAAAGAAAAAATGAAGCACCTTTGTATGAACAAAAAAATTCATGTAAGAGGCGGTGCTGAACGAGAATTGTAAGTACTTATGTATGTGATAATTTCGAACAAGATTGTACATCAAGAGTGTCTGTTTATGGGTACAATAAGATGATGTAAATTGATATTGAAATAAACTTACTCAAGGTATGCTTTATTGTCAGTTTGTGTATATATGAATGGCAGGATAATCTATATTGTGATTTAGCTTTAAGGAAGTAAATTAGAACTAAGTTTGAATTAGGAAGAATTGAAAATAACAAAGAATTGTAGTAAACTGTGTGTGTGTGTGTGTGTATATATATATATATATATGTTAATGTGAATCCAACTATAACTCTTTAATTTAATTAAATGATTTGTGAACAATTGGACTGATTCTGTCAATGCACTATCCTGAAAATTTCGAACCTGTATAAGATAAAGTTTATAATAGATTTAGTTTAATCCTTTATCCCAGTGAGAGCAAACAAAGTTTGCGCCTGAAAATATCTTCAGGACTAAATATAGTGTTGTACTATCTTATCCAGTAAGTAGTGCAACACCAAGGCAACTCGTGGCAAAGGTGGAGCAAGCTACCAGGCACTTCTAACCCAGTATCTCCCATAATGCAAAACACATTTCCTATGTGGATATGTATACTGTTATGCATTAAAGGGATTGGCCATCTACCCAGACTAGTTTCGACCTTTATTGAGGTCTCTTCAGTGGGAGCCAGGCCCAGAGCTGGAGATACCAGGCAGAAGCAGTAGCAAGTCATCTGTGCCTATGGGAGTTGCCAAAAGGTTTATCACCTTTTTTAAAAATTACTCTGGATTTAGAGAAAGATGTTGAAAATTTATTTATCACTAGGTTAGACTATAATAGATTTAGTTTAATCCTTTATCCCAGTGAGAGCAAACAAAGTTTGCGCCTGAAAATATCTTCAGGACTAAATATAGTGTTGTACTATCTTATCCAGTAAGTAGTGCAACACCAAGGCAACTCGTGGCAAAGGTGGAGCAAGCTACCAGGCACTTCTAACCCAGTATCTCCCATAATGCAAAACACATTTCCTATGTGGATATGTATACTGTTATGCATTAAAGGGATTGGCCATCTACCCAGACTAGTTTCGACCTTTATTGAGGTCTCTTCAGTGGGAGCCAGGCCCAGAGCTGGAGATACCAGGCAGAAGCAGTAGCAAGTCATCTGTGCCTATGGGAGTTGCCACATTGTTGGTACATCTAAGTTGGTACATCTGTCATAAGCATCCATGTGAAATTGCAAGTCATTCTATCAAGTAGTTCCATTTTTAGAATTTCCATTTCTTTTAAGCCATTACTTTCACATTTCAAAAATTCATTATGCTAATGCTCGTTTTTTCTTTCTTTCAATGTATAGCTTACTTGGTTCCTATAGTGTTTGAAGCTGTGCTCATACTATTAATTGTGAGGATATTTT